>NW_020799095.1:124236277-124248963 GCF_003259725.1 Athene cunicularia
CGCCCCTCCTTGTTGGACTGCTTGGTGCTAGGTGTGATTCCATCCACAGCCCCCTGAGCTATGCACCAATCTGTAGAGATAAGAATTGATAATGTCAATGAGCTCCTGCTCCTCCGGATCCCTAGGATCGCTCGGAAATGGTTATAATGGCCCATCATCTCCTGATGGCCTGGCACACCTGTGTCTGGGATGTGGTCAGATGGAACAATAACAGAGCTGCATGTTCATCAGATTCTTGTGCAACTGCCGGAAGGCACCAGAAAGTATTTGACAAAAGTCAATTATCTTGGACCCTATAAACTGCGACCACCAGAGAGACCCTTTGAGCTCTCCTGGATCGCAGCGGGCCTGTGACCAGCATCTCCCCTGAGCTGGGACGCCTCTCAGGTACCAAAACCCTTAAGGTGTCGTCTGCTCCAGACGGAAGGCCAGGGCAAAGTCCACCCGCTCGAGTCTCAATTATTGCTCGTTGAGGAATGCCAAGGCATTGTGAGTATTTGCTCTAAACTCAAGAGTGAAATTTTCTTTGAGCTATCTTCTATTTCACCCGTTCTTTCTCTGCTTATGGGGGGGTGGGGGGTGGTGTATGTCCCCTTGTTCCTGTGTGTGTCTGTCCCTTTTAGATCTTTTTACTGAATCTAAACACCTTTATTTCTGTATGTATATGTCCATTTTGTGTATGCGCATGTATATATATGTATAAATTAAGGTACCATTAAGTAAGTTAGAGTGAATCTTGTCATTTTAGAATCTGTGAATAAGTTGCTTTTCTTTCTGAATTATTTCGTATTGATAAATTGATGTAGTTATTAATAAATCTAGATTTCTTACTAAATCATTACCATGTCAGTACTTTCATCTGTGACACAGTGACACACATGAGCAGTTATCTACTGGTATAAATGTTGAAACTGTAAAATAACAAGTCTTTAGTCCCATATAAGTTCCAGAAGAACATCACAAGAACAGTTCCAAACTTATGGTTGTGATCACCAAAAATATTTCTGCTATGCACATAAACCTGATACATTATACAATAGTCCTTAGTGTTGAGTAATGACAGATAGCTCCTTAATGATGATGTTTCACTATCTCCCACTTGCAGTACAGGGTATTTTCTCCCGATCAATTGAACATTTGGTCCCTGGTTTGTGTCGGGCTTTTCTCGTGATCTGTATACAGACCACCTAAATATACAAATTTCTTTTGTCCCTGTGGAAAGTGTGTTGGATCCCAAATACAGATCTTAGGAAGGTAACCTGGAGCTGGGATAAGCAAAACACCAATGGAAAAATCCATCTGTATAGCTGCACAGTTGAATATTAATAGTTTGCAGTATTGGACTTTGGAATTCATTTTTAGAAAGCTCCCCCAAACTGAGGAAAAAGGACATTTTGTTACAGTTACCAAATCCTGCTGCATTTAATCAATTTTCTTTCTGCAAAGCATACAACAGCAAGAGAACCATACATACAAGAAACTATCGTATGAGATTCTACATCACATTCTTACTGAAAACATTCTAGAAAATGAGTCAGGAAAAATATATTTGAAAGCATTATCTCTTAAAAAAATCACAAAGATACTGTCTAACATATTTCAGTAAGCAGTAAATGAACCCTGCTTGCAGCATAAATCATTAATGTTTAATCACCAGCCAATGCCTCAATAAGCTCACTGGCATGGAAACTCTAAGATACTCAAAGGATAGTTCTAGCAAATCTGGCATGCATGGTTGGCTTGTGTGCTTAATTACTGTTTATGCATTGGCAGTATCCAAGCAGTTGTATGTAATAAATAGAACACTGTCACACTGTCCAGATGGTTTTAGATTCAAGGCCTAGGGAGTATGTTTGAAGATTACAGGCCTGATTTACTAACAATTCACACCAGCTCAATTGCTGAAAATCATGCTAATAGCATACGTTTCAGCAATTTCATCAATGGAGAAATATATATACTATTAATGACTTTTTAAAAACACACTTCATCTTCTATTTAGACAGTCTTCAGAGGAGAATTTTATGTAGAAGCTTTATTTCTGCAGTGTCCAGTAGGTTTGAGAGAAACTTGTTATTTCACACAGAACAACGGAGTGCAAAAATAATCCAAGCTATCTTTGAAAATTATAATTTAGGTATTAGAATTAGTGTATCTACTTTTGTGTGATCTGCCTTGATTAATTTACACTGTCAAAAATTAGGGGCAGAATTACATCTCATCAAATTAAGAATGGAATTATTGATTGTTTCAGTCTACCTTAAGTAAAATTATGAAGCCAAAATATGCTATCATTTTCAAGCAGTCAGAGAAAAAGTATTAGTAAATAAGTTTATGAAGAACTACTGTCTTTTTAATCCCAAAACTGGATTTAAACCAAACTTGTGAAATTGCTTAAGTAGATTTCCTTTGGGGAAGAAGAGAGAGGAGAGAAACAGACAGAAATTGGGAGGAAATAAAATGGATTTACAGAGGAGATGTACTTTTATTAAATAAATTAATTCTTAGAGGTCCTTCCGTGGGCTAAGAATACGGGCAACTTATCCATCCACCTTCTTATCCATTCCTTTATAGCAAGCTACTTCTAGGGTGCAGTTCATTTTATGATAAAAGAGATGTCTGAAATAAATAGGTAACTGCATTTCCACTAGCCAGAAAAGGACTCTAGCAAACTACTTCAGCTGTTGATATCCACAAGGTAAGCAAACATCTTTAAGTGAGAGTTACAGGACTATTATCTACACCCAAAATATATTCCAAATAAGTAATTGTCCCACTAACCTGGGAGCCACCTTTTAGTTTTATTTGAATTAACGCTGTACCACTTCTGCACTGATATTGCCTATGGGGAACTGGAGTACAAATTGAAGTAGTGCCTATATTTTTTTAGAATCTTGATGCACTAACTGTATTCAAAGGTCTCCTGACACATACCATTAGACCTCTCAAAAATACATTTATCATTTTCTTTCAATTAGTCATGGAAAAAGAAAAAGATTTTATCTGTATTCAGTGCTTCATCTTGGTTAGCTGTAGTTAACTAGTTCAGTGCAGTTTTCCAGATGGCCATAGAAGCTCATATCTTTTTTTTCTAGACTGTATAGGACATATCTACCTAAGTGTCTAGCAGGGGATTGAACTCTACAGTACAATAAGACCATACAAATGAAGAGTGATAGTGATCAATTTCTAGGCGTTTTAGTCATTCTGCATTATTCTAAATTATTAGTTTACATTGGTTTAGGTCAGAGCAAGAGCTAGAAATTAGTCTAACTGGAAACATTCAAACATTATTATTTATTAAAACCCTCTTTAAAAGGGTTTTTGAGGTACTGTCTCTAATGAGGCTGATTTTCATGGGTATTATCAAGATTATATTTTAGATGGATGTGGAAATGAACTCTAAAGATTCAAAATTCAGAAGACATCTTTCACATTTTCAATGCATTAATATGGAAAACAAGACTCAATTTAAGTGAAGCTTCTCTGTAATGACAGTATTTGAGATGTTTCCAAAATCTGAAGAGCACAGGATATGCCTGGCTGCTAATACATTAAACATTCACCTAAATAAATAAATAAATAAATAAATAAATAAATAAATAATTCTCCCAGCTTCTAATTCACATATAAAATCCAACAGCCTTTCCTCATATCTGAGCAAGTATTTTTTAACAGAGTGTCTGTAGTGAAATCTCAGGTTACTGAGACTGTTAAGCAAATTTTGGGTCAGGACAATAGAACCTGTTGGTGCCCTTACTATATGTGCCATACTCTTCACTTATACCCTGAGATGTACTGCTGTTTAAGAACTAAGCCATATTTGTCACAAATAAACAGAAGCATGTTATCCTTCCTCTTGTTTTTATACCCTGTCAGAATTTTAGCAGTGATGACTGCTCTTATCTGCTTCAGAAAGGCTAGAGATTCTCTCTGTTGATAACACAGACCATTACTTACATTAAGCAAAATAAGTTAGATAATCTATCTAAAACTGTAATTGTCACTACAGATTTTGCAGTCACATTTTTCTGAGATACAGATACAATTCAACTGATGACACTGTAGACATTAATCTCTTGCATTCCTATTCAGCCAGTGAATGCCTTAGTCTGGTAATGTGTTTTGTGCTCCTAGTTCTTGAATACATTACCTTTAAAGACCTTTTTCTTCACGTTGTTTAGATTTAAAATTCAATAAATGTTTGCCTATTCTTACTGAGATTTTCACTGTTTAGTGATTCAATTAAGAGATAGAATTTTACCGAGTCTTTCACTTTTATGGAGAGTATCATTACATAGATTAACTATTTGATCTTTGTTTATACAAATTTAATGACCTGTCTCGAAGAGTTGTTTCTTGCAATCTCCTAAAAAAAATCCGAAAGGGACAAGTTTAATGTCAGTTAAGAGTGATTGTCTTCTGGGATTTGAAAGCAAATATAACACATGTTGGCAACACATGATTGTTCTTCTATAAGATGTAATATTTTCTTTCTTTTGGACCATGTTCACCTTAATTTTATAAGAAAGGAGAAGTCTTCTGCTTTCACTTACAAAATAATTGAGCAGAAACCCCAAAATTAGTGATTCGTGCAGATTTACAGTGTAAAAAGGAGAACAAAAATCACCTGTTGACATTTTAATAACAATAGACTCAATCATCTAACAAAGAGGTTTATCAAGTCAGTAGTTTTTCATGAATGCTGCAGTACCTCCAAAGACATATTTCTGTGCTTATTTTCTTTATATAGCTTTGTACTTTTATTTGGTTAACAACTGCATCCTGATGATCAATCAAGATAACCATGTCTCAATCTTTTGCCATTTGCTTTCTCCAGGAAAATCCACCTTAATTTGATGAATACCCTTTCATTTGGGGTAAAAAATATTATCTGTTGGTACATGTTAAAATCCTGAAGCTAACACTTTCAAAGATTCTTGCTCAAGTGAGACTATTCCACTATATTTTCATCTCAGGTTCAGTTTTCCTTTACAAATTCTGAACAAATTCATACCAGCCAAATCACCAGAATGAAGAACCTTCCGATTCTTTCAGTTCCCATTCATAGTAGGGAAAACCATTTCCTCTGAATGTTGAAAGAGCAGCTGACAGATCTGGTAGAAGACAGAGATGGGAAAGAACATGGGAGGCAGAAGGGAAACAGGCAGGAAAATGGGGAAGAAAGTAAACAGAGTTGTGAGGTACAGTCTGAATAAAGGGTTTGATTGAAAGGTGGGAACTTGCTGACTCCCTGGCAAAAGAAATTCAGAAATAGCACAAATATGGATAAATGTTCAATGATGTAGTTACATAGAATCGACATCAACTTAAATAAAGGGACACAATTAAAGGAGAAAAGGCAACTTGAGTTCCAAAAAAGTTATGCAGGGTGAGGTCTACATGCATGATGGCACTGAACTGAAACTCAATCAAGTTAACATCAGCTCATGTATTACAGTCCTGAAAGCAGAATAACAGAGGGGTAAAACCACTCTGACTATGAATTATATACTTTTTTTTCTTTCTATATTGGAGATAGCTTGGCCTCCATTGCCCCTGGCATTTCTTTACTATTGGAGTTTTTTGATGTGTGGGTTGGACTAAAGACATTTGGTACAAAAGTACTATTTTTTAAGAAATCACAAATTTACTGAAAAATGCTTATTAAATATATCACATGAAAGGGCAAGACCAGTAAGGAAGGTAGCAGAGGGAAAGGATCCATGTCTTAAAAGTTAATTTTCTGCAGCAGTTCAACTAGTTTTCACTTTAGCTGAAAAGGGATTTCTTGTCAGTTGGATTTTCAAAGTGCAGGCATGTATATGGATCCTTAAACTACGGTACCATTCATTTTCTCTGGCACAAGCCACCAAATAACAGTACTTAAAGATGCTACTTAAAGGATCTGTCTAGAGGTTGTCATTTCTTTACATTGTTATCTTATATTTTGATAAAATGTATCACAAGTTCAATGTATTCTTGTTTCCTTATGACACTGTGCTTTTACAGCCGAGAGAGTCTGATGAGATAGCTGTATAAAGGTCGTCAAGGGGACATAATGGAGAAATATCTTTCTGGCTCTTCTTCTGAATTTATAGAACAGTTTCATTTAGTTGAAAAATAAAGATTTAGAATTGTATTACCATTAAAATGTATCATCTTTTCATGGTTAATGGTTGGTATAGTAATATGTTCAAGAACACAAGTAGTTCATATGGCATTCTTCAACTCGCGGCATTATTAAGTAATGACCTACAAATATTGACATTTGCAAGATATAAAAGGACATTCTTGCACCACATACTAAAGTTGTGCATTTATCTCTTTTCACTCTTTTCTTCAAATGAAGTTATACAGTGAGAGCATCCAAATGGCTATCTATTGCAAAGGCTATAAATGCAGCAATAACAAAGTTAATAGGATAATTCTAAGTTGTCATTCTGAAATACTGATTAAAGCAATTGTTAAATTGAAATGGTTGTGTCTGTTTATAGGGCATAAATTTGAAGACAATTCTACATAAACACATTAAGAACTGTATTTCAGTGGCATTACAGCCTTCCAAGGAACTGAAAGCTGATAACTAACAACTGATAGATAACTTTGGTATTACTCAGACTCATAGAAGCAAATTAAAATGAAATAAAAATATAAAATCCCATCTCCTATAAGCCTCTGAAAGTTTAGCATATGTATTGCTTTTGAAGAACTGAAATCTATTCATAAATTTTGTGCAGAAACATATTTTCACAATAGTAAGAGAATTAGGCACAATAAGCAAATAAGAAGTAAGACAGGGGAAAATGAACAGATTCATCAAACAATCAAAACTAGTATGAATGAAAAAGAGGTAGTAGGGCTTGAATACCTGACTTTCAGAAGAAGGTATAATATACCAGATATTCTGACTTTCAATACTTAAAAATTATGCAGTTAAAATCAATGAGACAGATCTAGATTGGATAAAGGTAATGCATCAGTTGCTGTGTAAGTCAAAAGTTCCTTGATTTCTTAACTAAAAAGAGATTCAAGTACAGCAAACTGCACAGTGAACTGAAGTTCACTGTAAGAACAGTGTCATCTTTTTTCATTCTAGCACATGATGTTATCTCCTCCTCAAATCACTCTATCAGACAAATGGGAATTCACTGATGGACAGGTCATAATTCACAGTCTGCTTCTTTAGGTGTTGAATACTGATGCTATTAGTCTGCTGCTTCTTTCCTACCAGAGTAGCCTGCAAATGCAGAGAATAATACTCATATCACAGGCTGTGATAGTCACAGTTAAGCTAACATGGAGGCAAAAGCTTTAGGACTTCCTTTCTCTCTGAAAAATAAGCATCAAGCTGTGATTGCCTGAGTCACAATTTGGTTACTGTTATGTTATTTGGGCTGTTTGGCATACTGTGTCCTGCCTTTACTTAGAGCCGACAATATATGTTATTTAACCTAGAGTTAAATCACCGCTATTCACAGCATCACTCACAACTTTAAAATTTGATTATAGCAACATATTTTAATTTTAAACTCTATAGGAATATAATGAGAAAATGGTGCAGAAGGACCATAAACATGGCTGCCTACATACTGTGTACATACATAGCTACAAACATACTGTGCATTTTGCATAAGTTTCAAGAACAAAGGTGTCCTCCAGGATTACAGTAAGTCTTACACCTATGAAGCTGTCCCTTGCTCCTGTGGGAAGGTTACAAATAGAAAAAAGGCTCAAATCTGATTAGTCAGTATAAATGACAGGTTCACCAAACCATTTATTGCCCACAAACACCACAATTAAGTACGATCTGAAAATATTGTTAGCAGTGATTTTACATTTTTCCACAAATCATCAATAAATTAGAAGAGTAATTCAGGCCAATACTAGACCTATGTGTCATACTTAATATCTATAAAATATTTTTTTCCATTTCTAAACATTTTTTAATCTATGTGGTATATTTGGATTAATTTAATTTAGGTAGAATTTATTTTATTTTTAATTGTGATTCTATTTTCAATGAAAATACTATAGAGACTTCATTAAATACACTTATCAAACAAATCCATAATATCATTTTTAAAATGTCTTGGGTTTGTTACTCAGTTATGGGCCATAAAACTAGTCAGTTTGGTTATGTTCCTTTAATTCTGCACTTATTGTTCCCTGTTTCATTTTTTTGCATTGTCTAGTTGTTGGTAACCATCCTAAAGTGAATTACACCACCCAGATCTGTGTTTTTGCTCAAGTAGTGGTACAGGTTTTTCTAGTTGGTCCATCGAGCCTGAGACAACTTACGAGCTTGCTTCTTAGTGATAATAAATAGTACTCATGGTTTCGGAGAGCTCATCAGATTCATTGACAGAATTTTCAGTAGTTTTTACTTCTGGTAATCCTTGACTTTTATGTTATAAATACTTAGCAGTTGTTCCTCAATGAACCCCTTCGTAACTACTGTATCTGCTCTTCCTTCCAAATACTAAGTGGGAATTTATTTTGACTGCTTAAGACTGTTCTGAGTTACTGAAACTATCAGCTTTATCTATGCTAATAGTGATAAAATTGTTAGAATTTCACATGTCTGTACTATATCCATGTCCTTAGTAAAGGAAATAGATCCTGACCATAGACTGGTTTTCATGAAAACTTTTAACTTACTTATGGTCCCAGATATTTTCCCATTTGTTATTTTTGTTAGGTTTTTAATGACCACATTCTCTCTTAAGAGAGCTAGCTTTAAATTAAAAGAGCTGTGTTCTGTGGGAGTAGAATTGTGTGTTTTATGATGGATAGGTGGCTCTTAATAAAATGTGCTCACTTTTTCCATTATCATTAACATTCTTCCCACCCAATTTTGTAGCTGATGGGTTTCAGCATCAGGAAACTGATCCTTTTAGAGTAGAAAGACATTTATCATAGGCTGGGACGATGCTACATTTTTCACGTAGCATAATAAACAGCATCTAAGAAAACCATCATTTTTAGTGCAGCAATCAATGAGACTTTCCTGAGTTTGAATTGGTATTACTACATTTGATGGTCTGTTTTTTAGAAAACTCAAATATAGCTTCAATAGATAATAGAGTCTTAGAATTTGAGCTATCTGTGATAAAATAGAAAAAGTGTAACTCTGTATGTAATATGGATGGAAATTTAAGAAATGCTCATCTTGGCTTACAAACTGATGATCTGTAACACATATTTCATTAGCATCTTCTCTGAAGTCTCAGCTAGAACACTGATCCATGACAGTATCACAAGCCCTGTTTTTCTGAAGGGTCAATCATTCTAAAATGCTTTATGACTAGAGCTGTCTGATATATTGTGTTTTTTTCTCCAAATATTAATTCTGGGACAAAAGTGGCCTTGTGCTACATTGTTAATACATCATGTTGATAAAGTTTCATAGGAATATTCTGTGTGTGAAAGAGACTTTTTAATCCTAGACAAATGAATTTATGGATTGGGATGTGTGCGAGACTTGAACGTACCCTTTAAAAAAGCAGGCTTACATATATTTTCGACATATATAACTCAGACATTTTGAAAACCTTGAAAAAAACTTCTCTATATTCCTACATGTAACAAAAACAAGTTTTGAAACTGCAAATGATGCCATAAAATGGAATTGTCATCCTGGAAGAGTTATTTTAAAGATGTCATCACAATTACCTTTTAGACAGTCCTTTTTCAGACAGTTGTATCTTTTGATTTGTTGCTTGTTATTTAAAATTCATTACGCTGTTGTACAGATCTTTTAAGAGTAAGAAGTCTTGTAATGGTTCTGATTCTGCCATCCCAACATTATCCAACTACAAGTTATGTGTGTACAGAAAGTTTGCTACTTTGGCTACCACTCTGGTTGAGAAAGAGGGCTGAGGACTTTCATCAGATGTCACTTACTTAGTAAAGACTAGTTGCCAACAACACTGTGTGTTCTTTTGTTCAATGTAAAATTAGAAATTATAATTAGCAAAAGCTAATCTATCACGTGGTTTAATGCATAGAAATTTCAGTGTAAATATGTTATATAGATTACATAATTTGAGTGCATCTCCAGACTTGTTATATTTTCAGACAAACAGCTTCAAGTTTTCCTAGGAAATGTAATGCAAGGTAAGAAAAATCTGATTCACACAGAGTTAATATCACTGAGATTTCACCATCTTTCACTGATTTTTTTTTTCTTTAATGAATGTGCTTTTATTTCCAAGGAATAAATAGGGTTGGAGAGAGAACATGATAATTATAAAAACTGGGACAATATCAATATCATTTCAGAGCTGGGTTTAAAACAGTGGTTTAGATAATTTAGCCTTATACAAAATGAGTAATGAAAACATAACTAAGAACTAATCCCAGATGAATTGAACTGAGAACAGCATGGGAAACAGATCCACACAGATCAATAAGTAAAGTTAAAAAATCAAAAGTTATTAACTCGTTCAAAGAGTACATGAAATGCCAGATAATACAGCCAGACTTTTTGTATTGTTGTTTTCTATTTAGGCAAGTAGGAGCAGCATGCAATTTTTTTTATCATGTTATTAGTTTCACTTATTAAAGTAATCTCATGTTTGCCTGGGCATCTGCAGGTGACTTTGGACTGCTGTAACCAACTTCACAAACTGATATAGTCTGCTTATGGGAAGAATGATATTGAGCTCTAATAAGATCCAGATGGTAGAATAGTCTTTGAGATTTCATTGCTGTTTGCTGCTGTAACATCTACCACTCCAGACAGAGACCAAAACACCACTGTAGACAATATTAGACGAGCACAAAAGAAAACAGCACTTCAAAAAGGCAACAGACAAATGAGGAAATAAAAGGTAACTGCAAGACAGTTTGAGGCAGAAAAACAATCAGAGACTTCAGCAGTGCCAAATATATCAGACCTGTTGCTGCTGCATCATACGTTTCATGCCAAAAAAAAAGGAAAGGCTTTGCATTGACTTCTAACTGGAGGGCTATAAAAGCACTGTCCACCAACAGACTCTAGTTCTGAACCAGTTACCCTATTAGAAATAGATCTCTGTAACTGGGAGTCTTGAATTCCAATAGAACAGCCAAAAAAGAGTCTTTTCTAAACAACACCAGATTAGGAAGAATAGTAATGCTGTATACTATTACTGTATCTGTATAGAATGTAATATCATAATTCCCTTGCATATAAATAGGATATTTTAGTGTTCATGAACTGGCATGTACCCATGACAGTTTGGTCAAAGCTAAGATATGTGCATAACCTCTGAAGTTGAAATGTAACAAATCAAAAATATATTTTTAAACAGAGATATCATTATAAATATAAAACCAAATCTATACAAAGAAGAAAGAATGAAAAACTCACTTTTAGAGAAAACTAAAATAAAAAATTATCAGATTCTGTATCATCAGTATCCTGGTTTGAGTGAGTGGCAGCGTTTTTTGGTAGCAGGGAAGGGAGCTACAGCAGTGACCACTGTGAGAAGCTTCTCGAAGTTTCCCCAGCTCCAAGTCGGACCCACCTTTGCACTACGGCTGAGCTAATTAGATATACCTCTGTGATAATGTATTTAAGAAGGGGAACTTGAGAGGAGTTGTGAGGAGGGGTTGTGAGGAAAACATCTGTGTGAACACTAAGGTCAGTGGAAGAAAGGAGGAGAAGGCACCCCATGGAGCGATGGCAGGGCTGCCACCCATGGAGGTCTGTGGTGGAGCAGATATTGATGTGCAGCATGTGGGGGCCCCACATCAGAATGGGTGACTCCGCCTGAAGAAGGCCATGACCCTATGGGACAGCTAAAATTTATTTAGGTATTTAGATAATAAGAATCTCATTATATTGAATATTACAAATTGTCAGAGCCCTCCAGTGATTGATACAGACCTTTCTCCATTTTTAAAAGGCAAAAAAAGTATACAATGGTTTTGTGATGATCCACTACAGAAATGCAAATGTTCGAGTATCAAATTATGTATAGTTAATAAGCCATTTCTTTCCATCCTTCCACTGCAGTCTACTTTATCAACATTAAATTTATCATTAAAATTGTTAAATCTGAAAGCAGAATCATAAAGTTTAAGAGTATCTATCAATATCTTTAATAACAAAAAGGAATTTGGAATAAGTGTGATGAAAATTCATCTGAGATGAAATAAAGCAAAATTAGTAGTCTGCTGCCTCATCCAGGTACTTGAAATACGCCATAGGTATGGTCTGAAAAGTCAGGAATGAGTGACTGCTTAATATAACATTTATAGATCTCTATTAAGGTAAATATATATATATATATATATATATATATATATATATATATATATATAAAGATACCTGAATCTTGGAAGTAATTAGAAAGTATGAGCTGATGAAACAACAATACACATTTCTAAATGGACAGGGTGTATGAAAGGGAAAAGAACACTTTCTAAAATATGATAAGGTGTTAATAAATGGGGTAATTCATATTATTATGAAAAATCTATTAGCTAAAGAAGTATCCTACTGTGTCATAAATTCAAAATAATAATTCACAGCTTGTATTTGTTTAAATAATTTTTCTGCATGTGGGAATTTGTAATCTCATCCAGGCACATATAAGTTGCAAAATCAATGCCTAAAATGAGTTGATTCATTCACTCTGAGTAGCTACAGGTGAATCAGAATATAAAAATAATAATAATAATTAAAAAAAAAAAAA
>NW_020799095.1:124249013-124269129 GCF_003259725.1 Athene cunicularia
GGAAAAAAAAAAAAAAAAAAAAAAAAAAAAAAGTAGCTACAAGATTTCACCTTCCTTGTCGGTGTGCTTGGCTGAAATTATCTCCATGTCTGCTCTCCCTTACATACCACAGCATCCCATAGGTGCTTCGGTAGTAAAGACAGACTTATAAATACACAATGCAGAAATACTCGATAGTCTCAGGAATGGCTTTGAGAAGTATGATTATGAACAGCCGCAGCCCAGAGCAGTAGGCAAAACACATTCCTTCAGACAGGCTTCCCAGAATAGCAACAACAAGCCAAAAGACATTCAGTCTCACTAGAGTAGAGGTGGAAAACATAAGAGGAAGATGATCTGCCTATACATTTTGAATAAAATACTGAAATGTTTTAAGACTGTGTCACATGGTAGTAGCATATAACAGTCTAACTGGACACACATCAGTACCGGAGAGGGGGGGACAGACACAAGGTTTCATTCTCAGTCCAACTTTTTACAGTTTTGGGGAATTCATATCTAGAGCTCTCTTTAGATATAAGTAATGTAAGAAATGCAATATTCCATCCTAAAAAAAAAAAAAAAAAAAAAGAAAAGTACCATTTTATTAATCTGTTTTGTTTTGTCTTATTTATTTCTGCCTGTGTGGCATCTCTGTAAACCATTATGCCATCCTGGAAATTTAAATAATAATATGAAAGAAAATATTATGTTCCAGAACTCCAAAGATTCTTGAGATATTAGATAAGCATGAAATTTTCACACTTCTCTTCTGAAAACTGAACACATCCCTCTTTACCATGATACAGAAGTTCTCAAAGAAAGTTATTTATCTCCTCCTATAGCATTTGACAGAGTGATTTCTGAGAATATGAACTGATAATATTGTTCCCCAGAATTACAGTTTTTAAGAAATATCTCTTGACTGACATTCAATTTTAATAACTTTCCAACTTTTAGGCAGTAGGAGTTATGGGCTTCATTCCCTTTAGCAAATACTTTGCTTGTGTTCAGTAGAGCCTCATGAAAGCACTGCAGAGCTGCTTTTTTACTTTTCAAGGTCTGAAAAATTAAAATTAAAAAATCCCTCTTGTAAATGAGGTGCAAAGTCTCAGTAAAAAACAAATCAAAAATATGCAGTATGGCTCAAGGTGATAATTTTTTCAGTGTGGGTATTTCTAATTTATTACAGCATTACAGAAGCTCACTTTTTTTTTTTTTTTTTTTTTTTTTTTTTTTTTTTTTTTTTAAACTTTCCAGTTTTCCATGTTAAGAGCAATACTAAATTTCTACTTTAAAAATGCTGGAATCCCATTTTGGGGTTCTTTTATAATGTATGTCTCCAAACTGTTGCAAGATAAACTTTCTTACAATTTGCCTCACTTTTGGTAAACTGATGTCCTCCCTCTGAAAGAAAAAAACATTATCTTCCAAATAGCTGAAATTCTTGAGACTTTAGTTATGGTTTCATGCATTTTGTTTTAAGATCAAGTGTTGAAAATTTGGTTCCAAAGGTTGTCTTTCTCTTTTCTTGTGTTTTGATTTTTGTTGTTTTTGGGGGGTTTTGTTCCCCAAATATGATAGAAAGGCAGGTTTTCCAAGGTTGTGGTATTGAACTTAGAGATAATATGACATTCTTAGACAACAAGTATAGGCAAACATTAAACATTAATAGGAAACTAGAGTTCTGCAAAACTTAGAATGTTTCAGTGTCATCTGTCTCATGCTAGACCTATCATAAGTGACAGACTGTGAGATGCTGTGCTGGTTTTGGCTGGGATAGAGTTGATTTTCTTCACAGTAGCTGGTATGGATCTAGGTTTTGTATTTGTGCTGGAAACAGCACTGGTAATACCAGAACATTTTCCTTACTGCTCAGCAGTGTTTACACAGAGTCAAGGCCTTTTCTGCTTCTCACCCCACACCACCAGTGAGTAGGATGGGTGTCAACAAGATGTTGGGAGGGGACACAGCTGGGACAGCTGACCCCAACTGGCCAAAGGGATATTCCATACCGATGATGTCACACTCAGCAGTATAAAACTTAGGGAAGAACAAGGAAGGGGGGACGTTGGAGTGATGGCATTTGTCTTCCCAAATAACCATTACACATGGTGTAGCCCTGCTTTCCTGGAGGTGGCTGAACACCTGCCTGCCCATGGGAAGTGGTGAATGAATTAATTGTTTTGCTTTGCTTGCTCACGCAGTTTTTCTTTACCTATAAAACCATCTTTATATCAACCCACAAGTTTTCTCACTTTTACTCTTCTGATTCTCTCCCTCATCCCACCAGGGGGGACTGAGTGAGCAGCTGTGTGGGGCTTAGTTTCCAGTCGGAGTTAAACCATGATAGATGCCAATAAAGGGCACAATGACATACAGATTTTACAAAGTGCTCCTTCTTTCAAAAAAATTAGGCCTAGAGTATGTAAACAAAAAATGTAAACCAAAACATTTTTAAAATGAATCAGTGAAAGCTCTGTATTTAATTTTACAAAATATTTCTTTCTTTAATACGATATTTTGCATATTGCCCATCTAAAGTGTTTTACAATTAATATATTAAAGTATTTGAACAAACCTTCTGAAATCAGACAAAAATATAAATGAGTGATCACTTCACACCAAAAAGCTCTTTCCAAGCTAAAACAGCTATCCATAATATTTGCAGAATATATGGACGTCAAGGCTTCTAATTTAACAAGTTAAGGAGAGAGACTGCTCAATAATCAAATATGTCCTTGACAATAATCAAATAATCATTTATTTTCTGCAGAAAGTATACCTGTGACTAAATTAATCACACAATTTCCTCAACATTCTTGAATCCTCTTTCGCAAAGATGAAAAGCAATTTTTGTGTTAATTATATATGTAAAGGTCTCCAAAAAAAGAAAAAAATACCAAAAATTCAGCTTAGTGTATCATGGAAATGATAATGCCAACAATGAACTATAGAAATAATATAAAATAACATTTTATTTTTAAAGAGGACTTTGAACATACCAGTGAACTGATTTGTTGGTATGTATATATGCACACCTTACAGTCTGTAATAGGGGAAACTGAGATTTTTGTGATAATGCATCTCTTTGTATGGATAACTAGACACAGTAAAAGTGTCAATGTGTATAAATACAATAGCATTGCAACAGAAATACTTTAATTTAGAAGTACTTTAGCTCTAATAAAGAGAAAGATATGTTTCAATTCTGCATTGTTTGTTTCAAGTCTCAGACAACATTTGAATCTTCCCTTTCATTTAAATGGCAATGATGCAAGTTATATTACTTCAGTTATTTGATATTAATGCTAAACAAATGGAAACCAGACATAGGGTAAGCATTTATAACATGAAGGGCAATTCATATTTCCCACAAATATGGAGGTATTTGCACTTAATGTTTACAGCAGTCTGAGTATGACACCAGTCAAATGAATCTTAAAATAAATTTTGATTATATTGGTTGGTCACTGAAAGTTACTCTATTTTATCAAAGGTTTAAAGACAGCTGCTCTTTACTGTGTTCCACCAAAGATTTCCTTAATAATCACACTCGCTCCCCAGTTCTCTGTCAACAAAACCTTCGTCATCCCTACCCAGACTCAAGGCCTTCTAGAAAGAAACAGTTGCTAATACTTAAACTTGGATAGGTATTACAAAAGAGTACATACCTGTTGGATTTAAGATTGGTTTAAGATTAAAGGCTGTAGCAACTTCACAATGTCTCAAAAGTCAAAGAAAATGCCTTTGTTGAAGTCTGTAGCTTAGTACCTTTCTAAGAAGCAATTGGTGGAGTTTGGAGGAAAGCCCAGACAGTAAGGTAGGTGGATTCATCTAACTTTTGAGGTGGTCATGCTAAACTCATTCTTACCACCCAAAGTAGAAATAGGCACAATTTGGTAGACTTTTTTGAAGGTCATCCAAAAATTTTATGAATTGTGCCTAAGGCTTCACTGACTCTTATCAGATATATATTGTACTAGTTATAGAAGGAGTCTAGGGTGACTGACTCAGAATGGGTGTCCGTATATTATCAGGTGAATTCCTGATAGTTTGAGAAAAGGGCACAGGATTCTGCTGAGAGGTCAGAAGGACTTAGATGTTATTTCTCAGCTTATACATTAATGTTCCTCTCAACATGTGAACACAATTGTAAATTAACTGGACTGGCTAGAGTGTGTTGTTATAAAACTTTCTAATTTTTTTCTAAATGTTTCTAAAATTTTGAAGTCTTTTTCAGTGTTTTTCCACCTGTGTGATACTGCCCTTATTGCCCACCTGATGATCCATGCTGCAGTTCTTGCATCACAATGTAACCCATTTCTATGTTTCAGTCTGAAACTGTGATTATCAAACGCACTAGGGATAGTTACACTAATTATATTTTGCACTCGTGATGTTGTCTTTATAGCTGTCAGACAACACTACTTTTCTTTGTAATCTGATACTGAAATTAAGTGTCCATAAATTTACATTTTTCATTGTAGTTAGGAATTGATATTCTAGCTATTTGCAGTGAAGTCATTCTAAAAATTTTGCCAAACAGCCATAGACTTTCATTGATTTATCACCCTTCTTTGATAGAGTTCACTTCCACACTCCAAAATCCTACTGTGGAACATTATCAATTGATTTGTAATGATACTCAGAGCTGCTACTGCCTTGCAAATATTAAGCAGTGCAATAAATGAACTTAAGTCCTGCAGAAAAGGATAAAACATTTTCTGCTGCCACATAGAAAAATATCATAATGGTTCCAACTACACTGATTATTTGTAATACTAAGAAAGAGCATACACTAAATCATACAAGGAGAAAATCAAAGGAACAGAAGTCTGTGAGCAACCATGATTCTCCAAGGAAATTAATAGACATTTATAAGAACATTTTGCTTTGTGTAAGAAATGCTTCCCTTGCTGGATAAAAGTAAGTAACTGAACATGTTCAAAGAATTTTTAAATTAAGCTATGAGATAAAAAGCAGTTTAACAGTTCAAAGATTCCTAATGAGTAATACATACTTCTAGAACAATAACAACTCCAAAGTTACTAAAAGCTATTATCAACAGATATGGCAAATCTATTGCTGACAGAGTGCAGATACTGTATAAAAATCATGCTAGTGTAGGAGTTCCATCTGCATAAAATTGAATAGGATTTCAGGATTTAGCTTATGCAGTGTTATTTCTTCCATAACTCATTTCAATCTCTGCAAACACTACTGCACTGAAACTTAATAAATTAGTTAGGAAGAAAAAACCCAAGACAACATGGCAATACATTTCAAGTTGTTAATCAGTGAATAGTCCTTACCTGAGCTACCATCTTACCCCTTTACATACTTTTCTATGTGGGGTCCTCAAAGCCCTGCACACTTAAAAGGTCAACTCACATTCTGAAAAATGTCCTAATATTCATAAACTTCCTGCAAACAAAGACTCCTGCTAAATTTTAGTGAGAAGTCTAGTTAAACCTTGAGAATCTCCTAACCTGAAATGTTTTATACTGGGGAGATAAAGAACCTCCCTGAGACAGGGATATTTCATTCCCCACTCTCCCACACTCATGCCGTAAAACCCGTTCCCATTTCCAATTCAGACAGAGGTAGTAATAGTAATACATTATTTTCCTATGCAAATTATAATTAAAAAAACCACCAAAACTCAGCATTTACCTCCTTTGCAAAATAATTTAGATAGAACTCAGGGAATAACAGATGTTTTTGTTTAGTTGCTGAACCAAAAATCAAGGGAAGAGGAGGTGACTGACCCCAAACAACAAAACAAAGCACAACCAATTAATTTTGTGTCAAATTGAAATCTACAATTTCATTATAAATGCAGAATTGTTATGCCTTTTTTATTTTAGACTGCAATCAATTACTGAGTTATATTGTTTCCTTTTTTTTTTTTCCCCTAATAATATATTGCTTTATTTTTTATAATATGAAATATTTTTCTGGCTGAGAGCAGAATTCTATCTGATCTTGTGAGTAGTTTGAGACCTCCATATTTGCATATTTCTGGTGAATTTAGTATTTTTTTAAAACAGCTATGCCACCTCTAATATTATTAGTCCTATCTCATAGGTAGCGAAACCTGAGATACGCAGAGAAGTAGCTTGCCCTGAATGAGTCAGCATTTCCCAGCAGACCTGGGAAAACAGGAATATCTCCTGGGGTTTCGTTAAGAGCCCTACCAGTGCTCTGCCTGCACATTGTCTCCTGCTACAGCAGATCAGAGCAATGTGGCTTACCACTACTAAGCAGCTAAATACATTAAATCCATTCAGATATTCTGAGGTAATCTTCCTGTGGTCCCTGACAGAAATCTTGAAAATATCCCCAAGTTAAATTATGAGGTTAGTTTTGGTTCCTGGCTTTTGATTCACATATTATTAACCTTCAGGTTTCATATTTAAAAGAGGAAAAAGTAACTTCCATATTATCAAGAAGCTATTTTTGGAGGAAGTAAAGATTGTTTTGCTTCCAGTACTCTGCAAGGTCCTTATTCCCTTGGTTTTGTTTAATCTGAGTAGTCTGTTTGCTTTTGATTTGTACATAATATTCAAAAGCTCTTATTTTAAGCTCTAGGCATCCTTGCCATATAGTTAACAAGCAATCATGTATTAATTATAAACCCAGCAATTTAATTTTAACTTCTACAACAAAAGATAACCAAACAAGAAAATTAATCTAACTTTTCACATCCTATAAAGATAATTTCTTCTCACATACTTCCCAAAGATCCACAGAAGAAAAAGTTAATATCCAACATATATTTTCTTGAAGTTAAGGAGTAGGTTCAGAACAAATCAGGGGACTTCACACAGACTGCCAAACGTTATTAAGAGAGATCTGCTCAAAGATTTCTTATGATCACGTTATCCATTTTGAAAAACAGTCAGGGTCCTATATTAACTATATTGGTCCAGAAATGAGCAGAGTCTGAAGTCCTACGGGCTAAACTAAAGAAGCATGTTCTTATATCTTTCAGACCTTATAAGAAGATGAAACAGATAAGAGGAATAAAACATTAGATTAGTAGGTATATGTTTGGCAAAGGAGGCAAGAAAAGACCTAGAGATTTCACCAGTGAATCAGTTCAGTGTATACAACCAGTTCTTTATGAAGGGATGAGGAAGTAAGGATAAATTTACAGCTGATAATACCAGAGCAAATTCAGCTACAGGATTTCTTGGAACGTTATCAGGTAGTTCCTGTATCAAAAATAAAAAACAACTCCCCCACCATGTAAGCAGTTTTATAAAATCCAGGTTAAAGTACTCTGTAAACTTCCATGTACTTATTGGTACTCTGGCCAACCCCAGTTTCAATTGAAGTGTAAGTTTTTGAGACAATTCTTGCCAAAAATCCCTGCATCATTTCATATCCTAAGACTGGTCTACAAGGGGGACTGGATGACACTATAAAGAGGCTAAGTAAATTCAAAACAAAAACCAGGATCCATTTCTTTATGCAAAAGGTAGATAAGCTATGAAATATTTTGTGAAAGGATGTTAGTTTATATAAGCACAAAGCAAAGCCTGACTTGTTCATGGAGATCTGTTGAGGGCTACTAAAGAGACAGAACGTATATTCAGCTCTGGAAGTTCTTGAGATAAAAGTGCTTGAAGGTTAGAAGAGTGATGTAAGAGAAAGTATAATATGTTCTTAAGTTTTTATACTCTTACACTTCCTTTTGACCACTTTCAGAAATAATATGAAGCTAGATGGGCCTTTGATCTGTTGCAGCACAGCCATTCTAACTCAAAATCCAATGTAGGAATTAAGAGAAACAGGAAACTTGCAGAACAACAAACTGAAACTGAAGATAAGGGGAAAAAAAAAAAAAAAAAGTCTGTGAAATGTGAAATAATCACAGCAAAGACTTTGTGTGTGTGAAGCTCTATTCTCCATCTGAAAATACTGGAATAAACATTCAGTGCTTTAATGTTGTAGATTTACTTTCTATCAAAGTTAATTCAGAATTCTGTCTAATTACTGGCAACAAAACAATACGGATTGGTATACAAAATCTGTGGCTTGAGGAATTTTCTTCCCTTAAGAAGATTATTATAAAATTTGTCAACATCACCATGCAACCCATCTACAAAAAAGTAGCAAAGACCCTTATGGATAGTCATAGAAAGAAATGTATTTTGGTCTATGCTTTGTCTAAAGTGTTTTTATCATACTAATGAAACTAGTAATTCATCACCTAAGGCTTGGAAAAAAAAAAAAAAAGTGAATATACATAGAAGATACCTTCTAAATGTTCAGATTTCACACAGAATGAACCTGCTTTGTTCCTTAAGGTTCTAGCAGAAACTGAATTTAAGAATAATTACCTGTGTTAACCAGTTTTGACTGCAAACAGTGAACTGAAATTTCCCCCATCCTTCACTTCAGAAAGGGCTTTTTAACATGATGATGTTTAATCCTGCTGTCTTCTAAAGACCCTGAGCAAGTATTCTGAAATATCTAGAAGCACTAATTCAAGAATATCTTACTTTATTATTTGCTTTGAAATGTTCCCTATATACAAGGAAATATGCTTCTAGTGGAGAAGCCTGAATGATCCTGTCACAGGATATTCAGAAAGATGAAAGGAGTTACAGCAGAAGAGAATTCTGCCATTGAAGTCCTACTGACTTTAGGCAAGACACTTAGAAAATAATAGCAATATTATGCTGACTTGTAGATGCACTGAACAAGTTGCTATTTGGAGGTCACTGAGTACCCACTTTCACAATGAACAAGTTGGAATACTGTAGCCAGTATCTGAGATTACTTTGGTTTGGGAATCAATGCCATAAATGTTCCCACACAGTTTGCTTTCAAGTCCAAACAAAGAACTAGAGGGATTCATAAACATTTTTATTGTTAGCAGTTCTGCATGATACTGTTTGAATCTTTCATGACGTTGATACCCAAAAGTACAATATCATCAAATATCATGATATTATATCAATATTTCTCTGAATGGTGAGGGCTCAGTGAAGCTCTGGGAGCTGTGAGTGAGCATGCAGATCTTTTTATCTCTCTGCAATGCTAGTCTCTGTGTTGGTAGGACTTTCATCCCCTCACTGAAATCGCAGCACAAGACAGAGTTGTGTCTTCTCCCCCTACCACCCACTGTACCTCCTCTTCCATTCATCCCATAGAGAGAAATTAGGCCATCAGTGTTTTGTGCCTCACTCTAGGTGGTGGGCAGACATGTAGTTGAGGAGATTGTGTTGACTGGGGACGCTGAATAATGAATTGGTGAAGGGGAGGACTGTGAGAGGACTTGTCCCACAGATCTGAAGAAAATGGAGATGGGGAAGCAGAAGACACATGAGACCTTCCACAACCTAGTAGACCAGGACGTTACCTATAGCCAGCATAAAGCCACCTGATGTCTCTATTTAATGCTCTGTGGCTTCAAACACCCCCAGGACACACAGGTGAAATTCAGAAATAAAGAGAAATGACATAAATAATTCAGTGCTAAAAAAATTTTATTCCTCAAGGGACAATCTCTTGAGTGTGAGTGTATGAATCATGTTACTTAAACTCTTTGATTTGCCTGAGCCTTTCACAGTTTTAATCCAATTGCTATTTTCATGGCTTCACATACCACAGTGGTAGGCACTTTACAAATGCAAAGTATTCATGATGAAATAAAATGAAACTCTGAAAGTAGAAGTGATAAGATTTCCTTAGAAAAAGTGTGTTTGATCACTCTGCCCTTCTCAATAATCTAGAAGAGTTCCACCTTCTCCCTTCAAAATGAATGTTCATCGCAAAATATTTTGCCTGGTTGCATTACTGCTGTGTGCTCTGTTATGGTCGGGATTCTGCATGGCATAAAATAAAAAAGTGATGGATTGAATCTTTATGTGATACCCATCAGGCAATGGTAAGGAAACTTCATTTCTGCTGTATCTGTTTAACACCTACATTCTTAAATCTTATTTTCTGTTCCGCTTTTAACTGTAAGAATCTATTTAGATTAAAAACACACAGGGGCAATATGTGAAGGTCTGGCAGGAATTAGGCAGTCAAGGCTCTTTTAGAAAAGCCTGAACACTGCTGTTCCTCTTCACAGGAATCCGACAGAGACCGGCCAAATGAACAGGGACTTGCCAGATGGAAAGCTAAAAGTGTGGCCTTTTTCCCAACAGAATACAGAATTGTAAAAGAGAAAAAGTTTTTCGAGTGCTATTCAATAAATTATTCCTACCCAAAAGGATTTAAAGGTTAACTTCAATCATTTTTTATGATAGGTTCCTCCTTTTTAGATGTAACATTGACTTCATGGAAACATTGTCAAATTCATAGCATGTTAAGAGCAGTCACTTTGGTTTTCTTCTTTAAAGGATCTACAATAATAATCATCACCATCATAACTACCATCTCATCTATAGATCTCTTTCAAAAATCAAAAAATCATTTCTCTCAAACATGTTCTTTGCAGTCTCCTCCAAGCCACAGCATCTGAAGAATATTGTTTTTCTAAATCAGTTGATGCTAAGAAAAGTTCTGTGTGGAAATTATATGTAATAAACAATGATTTTTAATCACAACTACTCAAGGACACTTTGCTTTAGGAAAATACTTCTCGAGGGACACGTTAAATCCTGTCTTGCCTTCAGCAATGCCAGCACTTGCATTTTAACTTCTACGTGGAAAAAAAAAAAACAAAAAAAAAAAACAAACCACCTTCTCCAACTCTTTTGTTTTAATGTTTCAGCAATTTGTTCTGTTTTAATCTATTCTCTTTCACTTCTCTACTGTTTGAGTATTGATGAACTAGACAGTCTATAACAGTAGTTACAAAGAACCTAAATCTAACTCCAAAAAGCTTATGTCAAAAACCTTAACAGTTTTTGATCACCATCTGTGTGATTTTATAGACATTAACATACTGTTAATATTACCATTAACTTACATTAACAAATGTATAATGATAAAAAATAATGAAGTGATCCAATGAATCTTGCTCATACAAGTTAGATTTACTCTATTGTGATTCAGACCTTGAGTAGAAGAAAAGAATTATAATGAGAACCTTTAAAATAAGAATACTCATTAATGATTTCTCTCTATATAAAGCAATGTAGTTTTAACATCATGTATTTGCACAGTTGTATCATTCGATAAACAACAACAGCAACAAAGCCCTGAATAGGAATATAGAACTTTGGTTGTCTGAATTTTGTTTCCACTAGAACGAGGTGAATTGAATGAACTTTAGTCAGCAGTTACTAAACCGTTTCACTTATTCACGCATTTAAATATGCATGCAGGAAGACTAATATATAAAAGTTCCTATTTTAAAAGATCTTGGTGTAGCTATAAAGAGACATATCGGCACCACATTCAAAAAAAAGTTCCACTCGATGTAAATCTCATGGTTCACCTCCTTCTCTCCTAATATTTTCCCCTCTTGAATCCAGTAATGTCACTATGAATGTCAAAATCTAAGAATTACTAGTGTGTTAGAAGCTAATAGTCTGTGAATGTGAACTCAGTATAGGAGACAGTAAATACTTTACATAGGTTTAATAGATCAGTATAACACTAGAAAACAAGAGATTTGTTTGCATGAAGCAACCCAGCTTCTGCTTGCATTTACACCAAACCAAATACTATTTCAGTTGTGGTGGACAGCTTTTCTATACTATTTATTAAAATATACTATAGCCAAATATTCAACATCATGTTTTGCAGAAACAGTGATAAAACCAAAGATTAAGTTTATACACAACAGCAGCTATCTCATACAGACAGCTAAAGTAAAGAGAATCAAAACGTGGATATAAGCAAGTTAAGTGAATGTATAGAACAGAAACGATCTTTTTTTCCTTGGATTTAAGACCTGAACGATGGTTGCAAAGTTTCATAAATGTACTGAAAACCAGTTCAAATAATGTAATCATATAGTCTAGTGTTTTTATGAAATTTTATTTTTCAAAATATTCAATTTCAGCTGTTTGAGTCCCTATGTTCATCATCACTGATTCAGGACATCATGACAAAATTCCGTCAACAAAATTAGCAATCTGAAAACATTCCACAAGAAGCAAAGTTTTACTGACACTTTCAACCATCCGGTTTTATTTTCACAATACAAGCCGTCTGAAAAAAAGCATCTGTAAAGACTTGATAAACACATTTAGAGGAATTATTATCCAATTTTGACATTCTGTCTTAAAAAGTATGCCAATCAAGGAGCACAAGCTGTTGCTTCTTTTCCAAAAAGCAAAATGAATGTATGCTTATTAAAACTCCTGATAAAATTTAAAGAAGGAATCCAAACAAACCCATCTTTCATTAAAACTTTTAAAAACTCAGATGTATATATAATAAGCCTGGACTAATTTGTTTTCCTGCACAGTGCTCAGTTTCTCAGAGACTGTTCATTACAGTCAGGAATTTCAAGCATTGATCTATACATATCTGAGTTGTCTTTGATCATTCCTTCTTGTCACAAGCATATTCTGCACAGATAGTCTAGGCAGTTGTCTCATTAATAACATCATTCAAAAGTTTTATATAACATGCTAATGCATTTAACTGACTTAATCAGTTCTTATCGTCAGGAAAATATACCCATTCAGTCAGTAACCACACTATATATATATATATATATATATATATATATATATATATATATATATATGTTATTATGCATTTATAGAAATGACAATCTAACATTATGAAAAGCTGCACTCAGCTGAAGACTGAGCTTTTTGGGTTTGACCACTGAGCTTTCAAATAATTACATAGTTTGACTTTTACAAAGCCTAAATCCTGACTCTAGAACTCTGAGTTTTTAAGCACTAATCTCAAAGATTAAATTCCAAGTTCTGACAGCACCTTTGGACAAGTGAGGAGTTGGATGTGACACCTTCCACTCTGCCCTTCTGTTGAAGCTGTCATTATGTTGGTTCAGCTGAACGAGTTCACATAAAGGAGAGCTGTAAAGTTAGCACATACAGGGAGGGCTCCCAAAGGCGGGCAACATCCCTTTCACTGATCAAAAGTAAAGAAAAACATTGCTGTAGTGTTATACACAACTGATGAACTACACTGGTCTACAAAAAAACCCTAGCAAGATTTCAGTAAGAATTGCAAGTCTGGTTTGAAAAGTCTATTCCCTTTATACACCCTTGCAGAGGTACAATGTTTACCAGGGTGTGTTCTCCCATTAATAAGACTGGAAATCCAAAGACATCTGTCTTTAAAGATATTGACTATACCTCACATGAAGTCTTAGCTCTTCTTGCTCAAGCAAAGTATCATGGTGGGGTTTCTCTGCTTTTCAAGGAAGGGAAATACACAGTAGAGTGTTGTTTGTTTGTCACATCCCCTTTCTGGGGGGAAAACACAGGTTTTGTCCTGGCTTCTCTCAAACTCCCCTTGTCTCCCGCTTACTCCCAACACTATTTCCCATAAAGGGAAACTAGGGTACTGCCAGTACAGAAAGTGGTTTAATGCACAATATTGATATGTATATATTTAATGTCTTCAAGTTCTGTGCTTAGCATCTATGCACAAATTTAACTAAAGGCTATAGTTTCTATAATCTTTGAGAGTCCCTAGCCAATGTTCATGACAAAGCAAGAAACGATGTAGCATTACCTATTTTAGAGGACCCATTTTCAAATAGAGTGTAGGGCAGCAGTACCTTCATTATTTCAAATTTAGAAAACACAATAGATTGTGAGAAGAATCACCATATTACCTGTAGATCTTACATGTAGGTATTGAGAAGTCCTATTTAAAAACACAAAAGCTACTAGTCCCAAGGTCCCTTGATTATACCTGAGGAGGTAAACAGTTTCCTGGGCTGTACATCTACTGCTTTCCGTTAGCGTATTACCACATGCGATTCCAGTCCACTTAGTAGGAAAAGGCCAAATAAGAAAATATTTCCATTGTGACAAATATGTGTTAGTTGAAGTAGAAAACACTGGAGATGCTATTTCTCTTGACCACATATGTTGCAACCAGTGTGTATGTCTCTTACAGGAGAGATTGTGGCTCATTTGAGCAAGGAAAATTGGTATGTGGAAACAGAGAGAAGCACCTGAACATCATCTCTATGCTGTGTTCTTCATCCTGTTCTAATGATCTAATAGTCTTCCAATCCCTGTAACTTTTCACACAATGCATTGGCAGGTTATAGAAATGTTTTGCACACTTTTTTTGTGCAATGAAGATTTGCACAGAACTAATTACAGTAAACATTCTTAAAGATTTGCACACTAACAAAAAGGAGTTATTGAATTTGTTCACACATACAAGACATGCACTGCAAAGACATGCACTGTAAATTTTTCTTTCTCTTTAAACATGTATTCATCTGTGCACAAATGGCCAAAATTACTTGTGAAGCCAACAGATGTGTAAGCCAGAATGCAATCCTCACTGAAAAGACAGTTAAAGAGTGGTCCTTTCTCCATGCATGCCTATTTTGCATTCAGGCAACGGATTCAGAGGGGATTCTATCAGACCAAAGAAAGCTTTTTACTCTCATTTATGCAGGCTCAAACTCTGGGAATTATAGATACTCCTGAGACATACTTTATGATTGTTCATTGTCTTTGGAAAAGGGGAGACAATAGAGAGCTTTAGTCTTTGAACAGATTACAAAAGCAAATCTAAATATTTTAAGGGATTCGGCTGCCATGGTAAGGAGTTACTGATTCATAAATCAAATAAAATGAAATTCTTTTTACTCTTCCATTTGCCAATTCAATGACTTACAGCTACAAAACAGAGACATTACTGAGGCAACTTGTGTTCCTGACTGCTATCCTGTTGCCAACTGTGCTGTCTCCTGACCAAGTCTATTAAGCACTATGCACGTTCTGAGGCCATATAAAATCTCAGCAGACACAGATGAATGCCTCACAACCTATGACTTCCTACTTTACCTTTCCAAAAATGCCAACAGGCAATCTCTGAGAAATTATCAAGAGAAATATTACTGCTGTGAGGCATGCTCCATTTTTATTATCAGGTCAATATCCTCCACAGCATTGCTTATCTTCTTAAAACTTTCACATAGTTTCTCTGATTACCGACTTTTTTTACGTTACTGTAATTTTGAATTCAAAAAATTCCTTACCATACTCACTTTACTAGAACTACCTATGGCCTGACCTCAAATCTTCCACTTCTCCTACTTCAGGCAATTTCTAACCCAAGCACTAATTTTTTTACTCCTTTTACTTTCTCAAGTACTTCCATATTTGTATTCATGACTAACTCTTGGCTTTAATTCTCTATCCTTTTTCCTCTAATTCTTACAGATTTCACCTATATCTCCTTCAGCTTCTCTCTAAACTCTATTACTTGGTTTATTTTCTCTCTCTCTCTCTCTCAAGAATGTTTAAAAAGAGGTTAAAAAAAATACACCTTACTTATCTTCTAAATCATTTTGCAGGTTATTTGCTGGTTTATTATCCAAATTCAAAGCTCTTCCTCTAGTCTTTAACCTTCTCAAAATTTTCTGTGGATTTCTTGTCTGTATGTTACATTATATATTGGAATCTTTTTTTTATTTGAAAACAATGTGAATTTATTTATCTGGCTACACAATTAGAAGGTTTCCAACTACAAGATGATTGCTTGTCACCACTGATCCTGATTAGCTGGTACTATCTCTTCAGACTTCCCAGCATAACACCAAGTATAGCTAGTATTTAGTCATCTTTATCCACTTAAACACTTTAACATTGGCTCTTTTTTTTTTCAAAAAGTGGATAATTTTGACAAAATCAGATCAACTGCATATACAATTATGTCACATTATTTAAGAAACCTCTAGCAGGAGAGAGGTGGAGGAGCGGAGATAAATTGCCATGAAGGTGGGCTGGTTACCCTGGCTAGGCTGAAGTCAGAATGGCATGACCAGTAGTCCAATTCTTTAACTCCCAGTCTCACCCTCAGTGAAACAAAACTAAATATAAAAAGGAGGGATAAACAAAATGTGTCATAATAAAGCCTTTGCTCACTTCTTTATCCCTCTACTCCATCATTATTTCCTTCTAATACTTCCAACTCTTTCTAAAGCATAAACAATTATCTTACATGTTGATGAAGCTACAAGAGTATTTTCAGCTTTAAAATGTTAATGACAATCCACATCGTAAAAAATTCCTCCCACAGCCTGAAGTGCTGGTGGGGCCAAAAGGGATATCCACTGAGTTGGAAACCTTTCCTACAAATTCTGAGTAATAATAGTACTGTTTACTCACAAAACCATTCACCTCAAATCAATACTTCTACTTGTATGAAGATCATTTAAATGAATACTTGCAACACAGAGACTCCTGGGTTTTTTTTAAGAACCTTGATTTCCTACAGATTTAAATTATTTAAATGTTATGTTTTCTTCTCTGTGTATAGTATCTGTATGTACATTATTTTAACTCATAAAAAAAAAAAAAAGGACATGTAAAAATGTACGTGTTGCTTATATTCAAAGTTAAATTGTTTTTCATGTTGATGTACAGCTTTTTTATAATTGGAAGATTTTAATATCAGATAACAATCACAAAATATGCTTCTTACATGCAGACAATTACAACATGTTGACAGGGGGTGCAAATCTTATTTTGTTGTGACAAATGAACATCATATTTACAAAGCACAGATTTATTTGTTGTTACAAATTATATGAATGTCTATATTATAATTATGGTTCTAGAAAAAATAAAAAATTAGTATTTCTATAAATTGCTTGCATTATCAACAGTATTACATTTGGCAGTCTGCAGACTGGTTCATTTTTTTTCCTGATCTCCTCCTTTTATCCTTCCTCTATTTTTGTCATTCTCATTCATAAAAATGGTCACTGGAACCCACTGGTTTCTCCTGGGTTTATATCATTCTTCCTGAGCTGCAGTGCAACTCCCTATCAGCATCACTATACACCAAGAATATATACTTCCTTCTTGAACAGATAAGTAAGATAGTCTGTAGATGAGAGAGGAATATATGAATAGAAATGCATTTTATTCCAACATGTAGTCATGTTGTAGAATACAGAGAGAAAAAATATTAGGCAAGTGTGAGAAAGAAGAAAAAAAAAATATTATTAGGCTACTTTCTTACATCTACCTTCCCTTTGTATAGCTAATATCAGCAAATCGCCATTTTCTTGATAGTGATTTAATACTTCACTCTAGGATTGCTATGTTATTGGTATTACCAATTGCACTGCAGTCATTTTCTTGATATGGTAGATGTTGGCTAAGAACTAGCATTCCTGTAAAAGTTATAATTCTACCTTGAGAGTTCTATTATTGTTCCTTTTAGAAACTTCTAAAAACAAGGCAATCAACAGTTGTTTCCTCCAAAGTTGCCTTGATACTTGTAGCTGTATTCCTGTATGTATCTTCAGAAATTAAGAAAAAGTTCTCCTAGTGACACTTTCCAAAGTTTTCTGGTAGACATGCCTTTGTACTTGAGCAGGTCTACTTCTGAGAAAAATGCTGCATGTTAAGAGTTTCAAAAGCCACAGCAGGAAGGATTTTTCTTTAAATGAAGTTCTAGGGAAAAAACAATACCTTCTCTAGAAATAACCTGTGATGTTTCTTCCTTTGTACTGATGTTCTGTTTTGTATTCTAATAGATGTAAAAATTATCTAAAATTTTCTATTACATTTGCAAGGCATTTCCCAATTTAACTAGGAAAATACAGGCTTCAAAAATTTGCTAGTAATGAATATCATACATCACTAGCAATAGGTTTATGATACCCCAATGAGTTAGTGCTGGCATGCAGGCTTTCCTCACTTGCTTTGTATTTTACATCACTTTTTATTCAAGGACTGAAAGTGCTGTAAGAACTGAGGAACCTGGAAGACAAAGAGGTAGAATCATGTTCCCTCAGCATGTGACATTTCATTTGGTATTCTGGAGACTGAGCCGTTGCTAACAGGTCAGTGACCAGACTAAAACAGTGGCCAGCACTGTTTGGTCTGTGTAAGCAGTAGGGTAGATACAGCCCATTCCACCTTATGTCCTCCCTTTTCGCTACAGATATTAATCACTGCTAGTACTAGACTAATAGTGTCCTCCTTATCTGCACACATTCTGTTCCACTAAAGGTGCCCCAGAACCCGGTCTCTGGGAGTTTGCAATTGTTTGTCTAGTGAGAGCCAAAAATTAGGCTAATAATTCAACAATATGGGTGTTTGAACTCTAAATATTCCCTAGCATTGTTTCATTTCATGGCAGAGACTTGTATCTTGAGCCATTGTTGGAAGCAGAACTGTTCCTACAGCGCAGTAGCATTGGGTGTAGCGAATGTCATGAACCAGCAGTTGTAGGGTGTAGACAGCATTCACCTGAATACTCGATTCTCTTACTATTACTTCTTTGGTGATTAGGCATTTTATTTAACACATTTCTGGATTTAGCTTTAAGTCTATCCAGTCCAAAAGTTCTCATTCAGTGTGTGAAACTGGGGAAATGGTTTAGCATGTGGAAAAAAAGAAACAGATGCAAAAACTGCTGGAGTGGTGGGGGAAAGCGAAGTTTTAACACATGCGAGCTACTCTATTTTTTAAACAGGTATGCTGTATCTTCTACAAGAAATTTTGTTCTTTGGAATGGAAACACTGTATATGTCAAAGTAACCATACACAAACACAATTAGATGGCAACTAAGTGCGTGTTTCTTTGGCTGTTATTACAATAGCAAAGTTACCCATTACAGGATGACGCAAATTTCTCTCTCTTTCACACTGAGGTGTATTTTAACAGAAAAGTGGTTTGGTAATGCTCTTGAGTAGCATGGGCTTGATTGTTAGAATGTTTGGGTACCCATAACAACAATTTGATGGCTACTTGGAGTTTCTGAAGATCAGACTACACTGAGTTCTTACATAAATGGTAATTTCATGGACAGTTTATAGGTTTGGGGTTTCTTTGTTTGTTTGGGTTATTTTAACTGGAACATTCTTTTGAGGGAGATGGTGTTTGGGCAATAGTTGGTAAGCAGAGTATAGACTGAATTGAATATCAGACCTACCTAAAGGACCTGGCAGATTTGAAGAATCTTGATCTTTTCCAAGATTCATTTGTGCTGAAACTCCTGCTTTAATGTCATAGAAAATAATGGGATTTGTTTGGATGGCTTTGTATATCTTCTCTCCATTTAGTTGTAACAGAGTGTAGTGGGTTGAACTTGGCTGGACATCAGGTGCCCACTCAGCCACTCTCTCAATCCCCTCCTCAGCAGGACAGAGTGGGAGAAAATAAGATAAAAAAACCCTCATGGGTCAAGACAAGCAAAAGAAGACAAAAGATTTTATTCTCTACTTCCCATCAGCAGGCAATGTCTGGCCACTTCCCAGGAAGCAGGGCCTCGGTTTGCATAGCAGTTGCTCCGGAAGACAAAGGTCATAAATAATGAATGCCCCTGTTCCTTCTCCTTTTTCTTAGCTTTTATTGCTGAGCATAACATCATATAGTAAGGAATATTCCTTTGGTCAGTTTGGGTCAGCTGTCCTGGCTATGCCCCCTCCCAAGATCTTGCCCAGCCCCAGCCTACTGGTGAGGAGCGAAATGTTGAGACAGCCTTGATGCTGTGGCAAAAACACTGGTATGTTATCGACACCTTTCCAGCCACCAATACAAAGCACATCACTATGAGGGCTGCTGTGGGGAAAATTAACTTCATCCCAGCCAGACCAAATACACATAGTCCATTCACATCAAACACAATAACTGCCAGCTATCAGCATCCACCAAAAAAAAGAAAACATACTTTAAAAGTTTGAAAAGGTAGATTTGGAAGAGATTTGAGTTTAGAATTGTAAATGATTCTAGGTATATATCTTCTGTTAAGAGTGATTGTATTTGTATGTTTCATGATGACTATGTATTTCAGGCTGGATTGCGCCTTTGGGCATCATCCTGTAAGGGAAGTAATTTGTGATGTAAGCCAGAAGGAGGATCGTTCCCAAGCACAGTTTTCCAGGCTTTCTCCGTGTTGGCTAGAGGGAAGGGAGTGTGCCGCATGAGTCATTTACAAGCTGCAAGGCGCTCAAAGAGCTGCAGCAGTGCAGAGATTCAGCTATATGAGACAGCCAAACACAAAACCCTAAAAATCTTAATGCAGCTGCAC
>NW_020799095.1:124269179-124275333 GCF_003259725.1 Athene cunicularia
TGTGTATAAGAGACAGGGGAAAACTGTCTTGAGCAGATTTGCTAGATTTACCTCAACAGAGCAATGGGATGCTGTCCTAGAACATAATACTTGATAAGTAGGAGATGGAGAAAAGAAATTGTGATTGTGAAAGAGAGCTTGTGTTATTCAGGACAAAAATAAGATAAATTAATAAATGTTACTCAGCATGCTGATGTATGTTTTCAAAATTACTGACCTCAGCTTAGCTGATATAGGGTAAGTCTTCTGTCTAGAACTTGTCTGCGTTTATGCACAGCAGATGAGGTTAGTCAGACATGCTCTATTACAAATTGTCTTTCCACTTAAAAAAAAAAAAAAAAAGTTTAATATAATTTTTTTTGAAGGAGTCCTTTACCTGTATTTTGCCTCGAGGCTGACACTGAGTGCTTAGCACTCTTACGTGATGTTTCCAGTCCTCTCCAGGACAACACATGAATAAAACAACATACATGAAAATCCTCTCTGCTCCAGCCATACTGCTACAGACTACAATCCTGTCAGAACTCGTTAGCTAGCTAAAATTAGCTTTTGTTCATAACTGGAATGCAGGGTCAAAAAAAGAAAACGGTAAAGCAGGTTATGTGATGCAGGCATACCTATGTTTGGCTATATGTGCATTTCCTGCATGCAAAACGGTGTTTGTGAGCAGTGGAATGCTAATAACTATTTTTTTCAGGAAATTCCTGGATTAGAATTGCCTATACAACCTTATTTTACCTCTTAGTGCACAATAATTATGATCAAGACCAGCTGTATAGTCACATATTTATTTCTTCATCATCCTTGCCTTATGCAATACTCACAAATGGTACTCAGGATGGAAAACAGTGCCCTGTAGTAAAGGAGAACACTGTGTGTACCTCATATTTTATTCACATCCCTGAAAACTGAAGCAGCTGAAAGCAAGAACAATGATTGTTGCAAGTTTAGGGAGCTGAATGCTTGGTTTGTAAACTGAGTTCTGACTGACACAGAGGCACTTTATGGTTGCTAAGTCACTTAAACTAGACTTAGAAAGTTTAATATAATGTATATTTGTCCATATTATGCGTGTCCAACTTGAGCATGTGGGATCTGATTCACAGATGACAAAGCTCTTTCCCATCATTTCTACCAAAGCCGTGTTTCTCAGTTTAGAAGTAATTTTAAGAAAAACCTCTCCAACTCTATTTCTCATATTGCCAGAAATTTTTAATGTGGTTTGTTTTTTTTCCCTCTATCTTTTTAATCTTCTACAACACATATTATTTTCTTCTTGAGTTACTACTTGTTCTTGCAAAGGCACACTTGCCAATGTTGTGTCTGATGAACCCTATAAATGTACCCTCTCAGCTTTCAGTGTCGTTATGTTCAACCATAAGTGCCAGTCATTAGCCATCATTTAATTCTGGCTGATACCCCACAATTAAAAAAACAAAACCAAACAAACAAACAAAACCACATCAAAACAACAACAACAAAAACCAACAAAGAACCCACAAAAAACCACCAAAACCATACAAAAACAAAAAAAGAAGCAACCCTGAAAGTATGTTTTGAATTCTCTTTATATAGAAAGATTGTCATATAGAAAATTAATGCATAAGAACAGATGGTGCAGACCAGTGAATTTGATCATAAACTGCCTTATCTCACACTGTTCCTAGACTTACATTGCAAAACTTGCAAAACGGAACATACTCATTATAAGTTGTACTCATTAATTAACTCTTTCAAGAAAATAACAAATTAAAAGAGCAAAAGGCAACAATTTTGAAACTAGGAAGATGTTTGGGGTACACAAGATTCTCACTGATTTTTAATGTAGATGTCACTTGCTTCATTTATATAAAATAACATGTGAAAGTAGTAATTTTGAGGACATAAAGCTTGTATGCTGTGCGCTCTGACCATGACTGTTTCAAAAAGCATAGTACACAAAGGCTGAAAGATCTAACTTTCCAGACTACAAAGAGTTCAATAGTTAAAAACTCCTCCTCTCGAAAACCCCTCTGACCTAACAAAAGAAGCTAAAAAGGGTACCACGAAAGTGTTGAAGATTTCCTACTTTTTATTCCATTCTCCTACATAGTGGGTGTAACATTCAGGTACTTTATTTGTTCTCCTTGCTCTTATTTCTTCTGTTATTTATTACTGGACTTTTTTTACCTGCATTGTGCTCTGCCACTTGGAAATTTCAGCTGAAAAGCTTGTAATAGAAGTGAGTTAGCTTCACTAGATAGATAAATACAGTGTCTTAAAAGCACTGTAAGAGAAGTAGAAGGAGAAAAAGTGCAGAATTTTGTGAAATTTGACAATTCTGTAGGAAAAAAAAAAAAAAGAACAACAACGAAAACATGAAGAGAAAAACAGATGAAGGAAATGTCTTTTTAAAATATGTTTTAGTCTAATGTAATATCCCATATTTATCAACATGGACTGGAGTTGATTTTTAACATGTGAAGTAGTTCTCTAAGGTATTCTCTGATACTCTCTAAGGTATAGCAATTTAATCAAAACAATACCAAGACATAAATGGATTTAAATGATGATAGCTCACTGTATAGTGATTTGAAAGTTTGAGAAATTTGAGTTGTCTCTTCCTTTAGCAGTTAAACAATGTAACATCTCGGCTAACTTCAAGTAGTCCTTTCATTTAGCCTTTATTACCAGTCAACTAGTTTTCCCTTTTCTGTCATCATGGTAGACACAAATAACACATACGATCAAAATACCCCACAACTTTATAACCCTATAGTTATCCTGGAATGTCTCCCAGGGATTACATACAAAGTAGCCATTGAAGCGGGGTCAAGCAGCTGTATTTGCAAAAAGGACCACTATTTGTTTTATCATTGTTATTCTTGCAGTTGTTATTTTTGCATTGATATTTTGGCTGACTTCTGCCAGTGCAATAGGAAATCCTAGTAACTGCAACTTGAGCTAAGGCTTGCAGGCTGCTGAGTCATGCTGATGGATCTGTGAAAAGCCAGTATGTTAGTGCTGGACTCCAATTAATTGCTTACTACCTGCAAGGTGAAGCTTTTTTGTTTTAGGAAAGTGTAAGTGCAGTGAAAGTGATGTAAAAAATCCCCAAACTGTGTGCTTCTCCAATACTAGCATCAGTAGAAAGGGAAGAAAATAGCCAAAGCAGTCCTGTGCTGAGAGTATAGATGTTTAAATGCAATCAAGAAAAACAGATTATAGGCAATGAGGTAATCTTAGCATGTATTTATTTCTGCTCCTACAAGGGGGCGGGAGGGGGGAAGGGAGTGGTACTGCAGAGGTGCAGGAAAGGCATGTGAAATACTGGGATTGTACGGCATGACTAACGAGAACAGCGAGCCCAGCGTAAGCCACAGAGCACTGGCTGTAAAGTACAATGTTTGGGAACCTTAGGAAGCATCTCTGTGCTGGTAGCCAAGGCAGAGACACAGAAGTGCTGTTTCATACACTTTCTGCCCAGAATCCTTGGTTACTTTTAAGGATAACTCTTAATCATGCTGCAATGAAGCTCAGCTGCTGTCCTGCAGAATGAGAAATGGAAAGCCTAAAAAATGCCAGCAGGCACTTTATTTGCATGAATTGGATTGCACATGAACACTTATGCCCTCAAAACTATTTAAGTGGCACTCCTTTCCCTTCTTTTTTAACTGCATTCTTTTACTGTATACTTTGTTGAGCACTGCACATAACCAAGCTATAACGTGTGCAATGTGCTGAACTTTCCCTCATTTTGGCGTACAACTGCTCTTGGAGGAAACTTCCAGCAGGAGTAGCCATAAAGTAGACACTGATGAATAAAGGCTTCCTGTGATTCTGTGAAAACAGCATTCTCCTAAACTCTTACTTGCTTGCTTGCAACCTATTCCAAACACGTATTCTTGCCAACTTCTTGCAGCTCTTACTCCCTAATGTTTACTTCACCTTAATGAATTGTAAGCAGAAAAGTAACAGAAGCATATTTTGGTGATTCCTTATGTAAACGTAAGGTTAAGTCCTTAGGAAGCAGTTCATTTTCACAATATTTACAATGCTAACCATAGCAGGAGGTGATTTTGTCACAATTTCTGAGCCTGAATCCCCCTCAGCTATCTCTCTAGACCTGGTTTGGAACGGCTCACTGCACTGTCCCGGGGATTTAAAGCCATGCCTAAGCCCTGCACCCTTAACTGTTTATGTCCAAGTTTACCCAATGTATCATAATGACTTTTTAACTCACTTATAGTGTAAGAAATCAATATATACACATTGAAAGGGAAAACATATATATCTGCATGCTTACCATATTCCTAGTTCTTGGAATCTAATGAGTAAACAATACTTAAAATATATTGTCTAAAATGTATGTATCCAGTTTCCTATATATGTGTCAACATGACCCAAATTTACAAGTCAGATCTATTATACCACTTTGCATTATTAAAACATCATTCTTCAATTGTTATTGTTGTGACTGTTGTTATTTCAGGAAGACATATGTGCTCAAAATTACACAAACAGTAATGGAAACTAAAAAGCAACACAAAATAGGATTGTTATTTAGGCCTCAATTCTGCAAACATGTTTTGATACTTAAGTATCGTTTAAAAAACACCTCGGACATTGAACTGTATTTCTGCATGCAGTACCTAATGCTATTCAAAATCAGAATGCACCATACATGGAAATACATCTCCCACACCTGAAGTTTCCCGACGATAGTTTGTGATACCATCATGACGATATGATTGAGTTCATTGCCATAAGTATGTACATCGTACAGTTAAGTTTGTTACTTTTGACACCAAACATTTTAATTTCTTGTAGATTTTGTATCTTTGAAGACTTCCTTTGTGTTTGTTTGTTTTAAACCTTCTCAGATGTACACTGCTACTCCTGATAGCCAAAATCAGCAGGAGGAGAACAACTAGAACTGGTATGAAATGCCAGAACAAGCCCGGTGCCTGTATTTTTAAACTTTGGCCAGTGTTCTTTTCATACTTCATAAAAGAAGTTGAGAGCAAAGAAGAAAGGGAGCATTTCTTTTCATTTTCTGGAAACACTGGGGAAGAGATAAAGGACAGGAAAGAAAGAAAGAAATGGTCGGGGCAAAGGAAAAAGCTCTGTGTGAGGATGCGAAGAAGGCAGGCTGGTGCCCTCACCAGTCTTTTATATAGCAGGGCATCCTCTTACTGGCCAGAGTAATTTTTATAGAGTAATAACCTGACTGTATCTCCTGCCTCCTGACCCTGATGAAAAGAGGGGTGCTCTATAAAAAAAAGTGAGTGAGGAAGAAGGGGGGAGGAGGGAGTGAGGAAATATTGCCTAAATCATTCCCTCCATCACATTACCTGGCTTATGGATGCACACTTCTATCCTCTGTTAATTTATCTCATACAGATGCCTCTGGCTGCTCTTCCTTCTACTACTGAAGCAGTGATTAAGTAAATTTGGGGGGGAGATTGTTAGCTGTGAGCATTTTGGGGGCCAGTGAAGTGAGGACACGGCGTTTGGCGGCAAGCCGAGGCGGCGGGCTGGGGCCTGGCAGTGCTGTGCGCAGGTCTTGCTTCATCTGGAGCCGGAGCGGAGCTGCTCGCAGCCCCAGCCGCCGCTCTCTGCGTCTGCTGTGTTTGTTAATAAGGAGACAGGCGAGGAGAGCTAAAAAGGGAAAAGCGAGCATCTTGAGGAAACTCTCAGCAACAGTAGCATGCAGCCTGCTCCAGTAGATTTCTTGTCTGTTAAAGGCAAACGGAGAGAGCTGCCACCCGGCCAAACCCAGAGCTGCTTCAGGGCCGCTCCCGTGTGTTCGGGGCCCAACCCCGGACACTTCCACCGCGATGAGGAGGCTGCGGGCAGCTGCCGATGGTACCCTGGGAGGGTGCCCACCGGGGTCACCCCGCCGCCGAGCCCCCCGCCCTGCGCCACGCTGCTTGCCACTGCGGGCTGCTCCCGGGAGCGCCCTCGCCGCGAGCGCCCCCTCCAAAAACACACGCTTCCTTCCCACCTCGGCCAACAACTTTGTTATGGGGAGCTCCAGCCCTGCCACCGGGAGGGCAGGGAGAGGGAGCGGCCATGAAGCAGGGCAGAGGTCGAGAAACAAAAGGAAATGATAGATGGGACAGCTGGCACCTGTCCCTCTCCCCGGCCCCACCCGTGAGACGCTCTCCGGAAG
>NW_020799095.1:124275383-124313577 GCF_003259725.1 Athene cunicularia
CTGTTTTTTTTTTTTTTTTTTTTCCCTTCCTTTTGGTTTTTTTTTGGGTTTTTTTTTGTTTTTTCTTCTTTTTTTTTTTTTCTTCCTCTTTGATTATTGTTTAAATGGATTTGATCTTTTGCTGATGACAAGTTTTTTTTTCCTAGCATGCGATGGTTACTAAACTGTGAGCAAAAGGTGCTGCTGGGGCCGGGAGTCACTGGGAATGAAAAATGATAATATTAATAATACAGACTTGCCAGTCCAGCAACAACTGATATACATTTAGTAGCTATATATCTATATATGCAACTGGTTTTGTTGTGGCACGGAAAAGCGATGTGAAATATGATGCTTATTTTTTAAAGATAAGAGAAAAGGCATGTTTCTAACTCTTTTTGCAGAGGATTTTCTCTGGTGTTGTTTTATTTTTATTTTTGGGTGTTTTTTAAGGGGTTCTTTTTTGTAAAGAGATGGGAATTGCAAATGCATTTCACAGCAGTGTTTACACAGAGTTTGTAATCTTGCAATACTGGTGGAAGCCACAGAGCAAGATGTTAATTTTATTATTTTTGTTATTGTTTCTTTTTTTTTTTTTTTTGAGACTCAGCAATCAGCAGGTTTTTTTTTTTCTTCTTTTTCAGTTTTTGATGCCTGTTTATAATGTGAAACTTTTCTTGCAGCATGTTAGTTATCATTTTTAAATACTTTTTTCCTCCTTAAAGATAACAAAGCAAAACAGAAAGCCAAAGAGATGATCCTTACTTTTGCATATTTTGCACTTTGACTTTTTTATTCTTTTGCCAGCAGTATTTTATGATGGTTATTATTATCATGATGATGATGATGATAGATATATACATATATACAAATAAATACATTTTCAAATGATGGCAGTGGAAGGTTTTCCTGGAGAATGAAGTGCGGTTTGGTTTCCTTGTCAACGGAAGATGAAGTGAACAACTGAACATCTCCCCAGTGCAGGTACTTCATCTCCTTGTAGGCGTTTCCACGCTGTGTAAATTACATTGTGAGATTTTTCTTTTATTTTCTTTTCTTTTTTTTTTTTTTTTCTTTTTTTAAGAAATCTCTTTCCACCCATAACTAAAGGTTTCTGTGCAATACACATGAGGACTGAACTAAATATCTCTGCCTCGTGATTGCTTGGATGTGTGTAAAATGTTGCACTAATTGAGCATAGGTCGGTTAAGCTGAAGAGAGGTGTTTTGTGTGCTGTACTGTATAGAGAAGGCAGCTGGGGAAAAAATATCCAGACACCTACCCCCCCACACCCCCCCCACCTTTTCCATTTGAAAAAAAACCAACCCTAAACCCCAAACCGAAACTGATGAAACCTTGAGATCCTCATTATGGGTACAAATACTTACAGGACTTTAGACAAAACCAAAAACCCTGGCCCTGTATCGTGATGACTCGTGTGTTTGTGTGTGTCTGTTTAAAAATTATCCATTAGAAAATAGCTGTGAGAGAAACAGCAAAGAAGGCTCCCTTGGAGAGCTGGCTCACTGCCACATGAGGCATATTCCGTAGCCCTAAGGGCAGCAAAACCCTTATATCCAACTTCTGCTCCTCATATTAAAAAGGCATAAACAAGGCAGCAGGTTGCTTCTTATGAATTTAATTCATTGGGATGGAGATTAATCAGAAGCAGATATTTGCTTGAAGGTGTTTCGTTTTGTTTTGATGATTATTAATGCCACTGGCTGACAGGGAATGGGAAACTGTTACTTTCCGTGACGGTCACTGAGAGTTCAGGATTGGAGGAGAAGAAACTGTTACTTTTCATTGAGAGCACTTAAACGCTTAACAGAGGCTGCCCCCGATGTAGAGACAGGATATTGGTTATCTAAAATACAATTTGGAAAGATTTTTCCAGTTAACAGGTTTCTTTTTTTTTTCTTTTTTTTTTTTTTTTTTTCCTGAATGCTTGGATCTGCAGTGTTCTCTGTTGTTTACTTTATTGTGATGGGATTGCTTAATGTATTTTATATAAACAGCTTTTAGGGATCTATAACTGACTATAAAGATAGGCTGTGTATTCAGCTGCGGAAACTAAAGTAAGTTACAGGGGATATATTTCTTTTCTCCCTGTGGTATAAGCAAAAATAATTCGTAGGACTACAAATGCATTTGGAAGTTTGAGGCTTCTAACACTTATATTTACATTCTTGTAACTTAACAGCTTCCTTCAAAGTAGAAAGTGTGGATAAGAAGTCTTCAGCATTCTCTTGTGCAATTAGTCATTGAAAAATAAATACATTCATTTGTTTCTGTAGAAAAATAACTGTTAAGTATTTATGGTGGCTTTTTCCAGCTTAAATATAATAAAAATGTTTAACATATTTATGCACTACTTCTGCTTTGACTTGATGGAATACTTTTGGCAGTATATCGGGGTCAATAATCCATGTGTCTAAAAAACACTGTCTAGATATTTGCATAATAGATTATGATGACTTCTCTGAAATAGCGACGATCTGTTGTGTCAATACTCCACATTTTAAGACTCAGCCTGCTTATTTTTATATTGTTTCACTTGAAAGCAAGCCATTGAAATACAAGAGTGATTGAAACTTTATTCTACATCCCTCTTTTTATTTCCATCTCTCCTTATTTTTAATTTAAAGTTTTTCAATAAATTATGTGGAACTGCCAGTAAGCAAAATATTTTCAATATTGCTAAAGCACTGAAATAAAGTAACTAGGCTAGGAGTTTCCAGAATTATGTTCCTTTTGTCCTTTCTTTTAATATTGCAGGTGTGTTGTGTGAGTAATTTTGTACAGATAGTTGCTGACTGAAGATCTAGTCCTGCTCACCTAGTCTTATCCTGAAGTCTGAGAGAGAAAGTTTTAGGAGTGCACTGTTTTCAGCACCCAGATTTCATCTACAAAACACCTGTTGTCTGAGTTGCATGGTAATTAATATACATACATTTCATTTGCAGCAATCTGATGTTGTGTGATTTCATGTATATCAAACAGCCTGGGGACTTTAAGATAGGAATAAAGGAGCTAATTTTGAAAGAGGATACCCTCTCCCTCCTGCACTATGTCAGCACAATAGGATTTGGGTTGGTGGAATCTGTTCCAGCTTGGTGTTTCACTAGTTATGCTATGACTAATGCTGTTGAAAGCATGTTTGGAAAGCCATAGTTAATGTAAAAGACAATTGCCCTTCTGTACTTTTGAGATTAATAAAAATTTTGTCTTAAGAACTGCAGCATTGTTTCTACAAGTGGTGATACAATTACATTTCTTATATTTAGTATGAGATGGACTTGTACTGCCATAACTCCTGAAAGACATGAGTGTCCAGACTTAAATGTCATCTATTTTTCTTTACATCTGTCCCAATATTCAGGGGAGCTTAGGAATTTAAGATACCTTTGTACATGTTTGTAAACTGAAAGCTTTGGAAAGCAATTTTTCTTTTCTTTCTCCATAACTAACTGCTATTAATGGCATTTACTAGAAAATAAGAATGAACAGGTGAACAGAAGTTACTAACTGTACAGTGCCCAGAGCGCTGACTCATAAATACAGGTTTTTAGCTGATGTAGTGGCCTGAATTGGCAACAGCAGCATATATTCTCACATTTTTCTACATAGAAAATAGGACTGGAGGGGCCTGTGGAGTCATCAACCCTGTTTTGCTGTGATGCCAGACTGGTCGTCTTATTTTGTTCAGATTCAGCAAGCTGTGGTTTAAATTTAGCTTGGGCATCACTCCCGCTGCACCTCTTCGAAGGTTAGGCAGAGCCTCACTATTCACGCTGGTAGAAACCTCATTCCCATCCTAAATTTATTCTCAGACAGTTTACACTTTTTTTTTTTTTTACTTTTTTTTTTTTTTTTGGTGCCAGTGCTGTCCCTAAACAGTAAGATTCCTTCTCCACATCTTCTCCTCTTCAGAGTGTATTTCTTCTAGAGAGCAATCACAGCCTCTTTTCACTCATGTTTGCTGGGCTTACTGGGAGAGGTTCCCGACAGTGTGTCCAGTGCTGGGAAGGGGTGTTGAGACTGGCTCTGACCAAAGTCATGCTGCAGCAGAAACAAGGCAGCTGCATTTAAATCCTCTTCTGTCCAAGCTGATCTGTTCTGCTTTCAGTTGCAAACATGGCAGTCTGGTTTGTGGCTCTCACATCAGCCGGAATGTTTCTACCTGGAGCTGTGCTTGTGGACATGCCTTCTGCTGGTGGAGCAGGCTTTGCACTCTGCAGACCTTCCCTTTGCTCTGCCTAACCAATCTCAATTTCTCTGGCTAGAATGTAATGGCAAAGTACTCTAAGGAATTTCTCCTGCAACACTCTGATGTTAAACTCCCAAGAATCTTCTATTTATGTTTTAGTATTTTGTATTCATATCAGCCAGGGGAACCTGAATGGACTTGAGCCAATGCTGTATCGGGGACTGTCTTCTATCAGGAAGAAATGTGAAAGTTTGCTACAATGCTTTTAAAAATAGCTTTTCCTTATTAGTTTCTTCCCAGGTTGCTTATATCTTAGCACTCTAGTCTTCTAAAGTATTATTCTAAAAGTAGTTTATTTCTCTTTTACAGTGTAATTTTTCCTATTTTCTTCATTCCCTGCCTTCTGGGTTTCAAAAGATAAAAAGATGAAAAAGCTTAGTAGTGTTTAACGTGTAGGATTGTAAAAACTGATGGTTCTGCCCCCAGATTAATGTTTTTAACTTCCCTTGGTCTTCTTAGAGGATGTGGTGCTCTGTCAAATTCGAGAGCTGAATCCTTTATGTTTTAAGTACTTACAGAATTTCTGAACAGCAGGCTAAAGATGACTATTTCCTGATAAAAAATTATGGGATCTGTGACACTGTCTACTTAGTCATTAAGTTTGTAGCTTCCTCAAGCTCCCATCTAGACTGACAGAAAAAACCAAAATGCTACTTTTAAATGGTATGACGATTACAATGTAACATTTTCACCTTTGTAAGGTACCAGTATGATTTTATGGTCTTTGAACAGTTAATGAAGTAAAATGGCTTGAAGATTATTGCTTTGTGTATACACACATTAGAATAATTTCTACCATTTTTTTTTTCTTGGCTTTACTCTTTCCTATTTCAAAACTAATGACACTCTAATCTCTATAATGTATTTAATCTTTTAAAAGCATTTATACTGAGGTTTTGAAAGTATTTTCTAAGAAAATTTATTTTTGTACAACGAAGTGTGTTTTTCCATCTCAATGAATCATCTGCCAACAATTAAAACAAATAATCAAGTAGACCTTCAATTTATTAAGTGAATCTCGGGTTGCTTAGTGTAAATACAATTAATTTGTTTCTATCATTGTAATATTCTGTGATAGAAAGATAGATAGGCAGATGAATAGATAGAATCATATAGACAGATATTTTTAGAGATGTTTTTAGTGTGATAGAGAACTAACAGAAATCTTACATTCATTAATTATATTTCAGGGCTGAACAAAAAATTTTGTTTAAGAATGAACAGTTTAACTTTCCCTGCATAGTAAATTTGTACACACCAATATTATCTACTGCCACTTGACAAAAGCTACAGTTACATTGCCTCCATGATACTCTTCTGTGTGTCTCCCCAGCATTCAACCCAGGCTCCTTACGTGCTGTCGGGTCTGCCAGGATGTCAGGGCTCAGCCTTTCTGTAATTTCATTTTAGTTTCAGGAACAGAGTTTTTTGCTCTGGTGTAGTTCCTTCGTGGTTATGGCAGCAAACAGTAATTTCTACTCTGGCTTGGCTGGTAGAGGTTTGAAGAAGCAGAGGTGGCTTTCATATGAGTGATGACCAACAGTAGGTTTAAACATGGTAGAATATGAATGACACTCACCAGGCTCTTTATATTTCCTTTGCACACTCAGAGTCTTTCTGCCAAAATACCTAAAGCTCTGAGTGATTTTGGTTTATACCAGTGGCCCTTCCCAGGTGGCCTTCTCCTGTTGTCAGTGATTATTGCCTCTACTGATGGGCAGTCTCTGAGCAACCAAGTCAATGGGAAGCTCTGAAAATGGTTGAATCTTTGCATGGGCAGTTCTGTGGTCCTTTGACAACGTGCTTACAGTCCCTTAGACAGTCATAGGTTATCAGAGCCAGTATAGGCCATTGATATTATTTGAAGACCAAGAAACTATAAAGGATCCAAGCATAATTATTTGACCTTAATAATTATTACATGACTTGGTGAAAGTCAGGTCCCAGTATTCCAACTGTGCCCCATACCAACAGCCTTTATTTCAGCCTGTTCAGCCACATTGGTTGCTTTCGTTAAGATCCTCCCTTAGGTCAGGCATGTACTTTGTGTGGTGCAGGGTCAACAAAAAGGGGCTATCTGGCACGAATCAAATATTAATGGAATTCTTCACCTGACTGAAGCAAGGCTAAATTTGTTCTGCACAAAAACATTTCACTAACACATTTCATTCAGTAAAATGTTGCCTCAGTTTTTGCTGAGAGTCTTGCATAGAAGCTGAACAGTATCTGTGTCAAATAGATACAAGACACATATTGGTAAATTGTGGTAACTTTACTATTTGGAAGAGGCACTGCACATGTATTTCTTGCATGTGGTATATTTAGGTTGACTTAAGAGATGGAGTTTCAGTGTCAAAGAATTATGTTTGCATGACTTTGACAATGCTGGTCCTTCTTTCTGTTTGGTTGTGTTATACTGGGGTTCAAAAGTACAAAAATGTTTGCACTACCCCAGGCATCCTACTTATTAGAACAATATGATTTAATAAAATGCAAAAAAATAAAATGCATGAATGTAACAAAGATAGTTTTGTGCATTTTTGCATGCTGGGCCTGCACCCAAGGGTTACCAAATGCTAACAGCTCTTCCGTGGGTAGAAGGAGTTATAGTAACTCACTGACATTTTACAATGAAACACTGTGCTTTTTAGTAATTACAACATCATGTTTCTAAGCTCTACCCATAATGCAGTTACTTTTTATAAAAGAAAAAGAATTCTACCTAGTTACAATATTTTATCGAAAGATCCTTCACCCAATAAATATTGGGATAGGAGTTATATAACATTTAAAAACGTGCTGTGCAAACTGTCATGCAGTGTCTATGAAATAGATACCCTGAAGGTATAATTAAAACAAAACTTCCTGTTTTGGTACTGATGAATGGAATTAATTATATTGTGTTCTAAGTAACAAAAATATCATTGCTATTATCTCATTTCTCATCTTGTATTTGCCACTGATTTCACCGGGTAGAACTCAACACTTGAGATGTTGCACAGTAGGTCAGTTTTCTAATGTACTTTCTACTGTGTACTCTCTACTGTATAAATTCACATCCACTTTTTTTTTTTTTTTTTTTTTTTTTTTTTTCAAACTGCAGAAGAAGAAGGATGTAGTTATGTTTTATTCCTGCATATACAACTTCCAGTTAAATGGGAGCTTTGTAAATGGGACAACTGCAAGATTGGCTCTGAAGAGGTTAGCATCTTCTAGTTGTGCAATTGTAAGTTGTAGACAATTAGTGTATATTGTGCACAATTAAAAGAGATGCTACATTTAAATTTTGATGTTTTGTCACTTTTGCTTTCAGGGGATAGTTCATCAGGACACGGATGCTAATTTTATTGTTTATTATTTTATGAGAAAAGCATGCTGTGTTACCATCGTCAGCATGTACCAGCTCCGGTGGGTGATGTAGAAACAGAAAGGTGCAGCATTAAACCATGGTCCTATTAAAATCAGTGATACATACATATGCTGATCAAATTTTCCTGTCAAAACATTTTTTTTTCTGTAGATTTTTGATAAAGTGATTCACACAAAAAGGCTTCAATCCATCTCACTTAACCTTGCTGTTTAAAAAATAGGTTTTCAGAGCTAAGCTAGTCATCATTTTAGCCATCTAAAAGTTAGTCATTGAAGTCTAACACGGTCGCTCAAGGCTTTGTAGTCAATGGAGATATATAGACACCTTCAGAGAATTACAGATTATATCCCATGAGAGGCATCTATGGATAGCTGAGATGAACAACCTTCCTAAAATGCCTCTCTTTTCACTGATGAGAGAGAACCTAGATGGGACATTTAAACTAGATTACTAACCTTTTAATGGATGAAGTTAGAGGAGATGAATCTTATGATTCCTCCCCACCCCATATATTGAAATATTAATTTCTTAATGAAATATTTGGATGAAAACTTATTTTTTGTCCACAAAAATCTTCATGGCTTTAAGTTTTTACTTGAATTTCTTTTCAACTTCTGCAGTAATTTTTTTTTTTTTTTTTTTTTTTTTTTTTTTTTTTTTGAATCAGTTCTAGACTATGATAAAATTCCCAAAGATTTCTGTTGGGGACAAGATGTCACACTTCTTTTCCATTGCTTCACCCAGTTTTCTGACTGCTTATAATATAAAATCCTACAACTTGATTAATTTTTGTGAACTGAGGTGATACAGACAATGTAGGTTATATATTTAGCTATTAATGGCATGCTGTTGTTATTCTCATGTACATGCTTGTTATAAAAGATTCCAGTAAAACCTGTGGTTTTGAATATCCAGATAGATTTTATTTTTCTTTGTCTCATGTAATTTTGTAGAGAAGATTGGAATTTTATAACACTGAGTGTTAACCTTTGTATAAATCAGCTCCTAAACAAAGTTTACTATAGTGACTTGTTTTAGATCCATCCCAAGTCATTGTGAGTAGCAGGATGCAAAAGTGTGAGCCAATTTGTGTCACTTCCCAGTATGCTATGATATTATCCTCTTTGTCCACAAACTTTGAATTCTGCTATTTCTTTCAATATGTGTTTGGGCTTTCTGTAAGATTTTGTACAGGTACTGAAATATGTGAACATAGTGTATGTATTTCCACCATGGGGTTTGTCTTATTCTCAGAGCGGCATTATCTGAGTGCCTGTACAAATGTCATCAAGCTGCTCATAGGCCATTTTTTTCACTGGCAGCACAGTATGAAACTGAACAAAAGCTGAATCAAAATTAGAAATTAACTGTTTGGTATAATAGGAGTAAGCACAGAACTCGGTGTAGTAAGAATTAATTGCACAAATGACATAGTGTTACTACTATGATGAAGTAAGATGCAGCTGTGAACTCTTAACAGACACTTTATAATGGTTTGTACAGATTCAGAAATCTTACGGACTTGTGAGAATTGAGGACTTAAAAAGTTGGAGTTCTCAGCACTTTGAAATCACTGCTTCAGATAAGTGTAGTCATATGCTCTAGTCATATGCTCTGGGGACTATAAACTGTTAGCTGCAGCTGCTGTGTCATAGGATCATAGAATCATAGCACATGTTATACACTTCACCACCACTTGGCCTTCATCTTTGTTCCTCGCAGTGTGTCTATATTTCTACCTTAGGTTTTTGTACTGTCCCTCAAAAATGCATTTTCTGAGCAGTATTCACATAAAACAGATTTACAAGGATAAAACTCTTTACTGACTTCATGAAGGTTTCTCCTCTTTTCCCTGTTTCATTTATGTACCCTAACATTTCCTTTTTCACGCACGTTTTCAGTCTCAGCTCAGAGTTAGGAGCACAGTGTTGCCACAGGAATATACACTTCTCATAACCATACAGTGACAGGACATAGATGAACACAACTAAATTTCTCAATGAGAGTAGGACATATAAGCCAAACTGCTGTTTGATATAGCTGGGTCTAACTCTGCCAGCTGCTCAGGGTGGGTAGGTGGTCCAGGGATCCTGAATGAGAATACATGTTCAGGAACATGCTTGTGAAAGGAGAGATTACAAAAAGAATAATTACAGTTTAGTTTAAAGAAATAAGCTATTTCAGGAATGCCACTTTATTTTTTTGGTTTGTTAACATCCTATATAGTGTGACATTTCATCTCAGAATTTTTAAAATGGGTTCAGAAATTCCCAATACTCGGTTACCAATATTAGTGAATGTTGTGAATGTTCTTTAAAATCAGAATAAGACTGGCTACTTTTCACTTTCAGATCTTTTAAGATCAAAATCAGCCCTGCCATAGAGACCCATGTCACACTGGTTTGCAGTGACAGAAGAAAGTATATTTTAAAATGTGGGGTGTGTTCCTTTGAATTTCTGGATCCTTTTTATCTTTTATTTGTAATTTTTTTTTTATTTCAGACTTGCTGGACCTTCCCTCCTGCTCTGGACCTCTCCCCTGGCGTCGGCACAGCTCAGAAGGATGAAAGAAAAGGAAGCAGTAGGAGAGGGATGGAAGAGGGGAGAGGAGTAGAAAGAGAAGGAGGAGGGACAGCAATAGAAATGGAGAAAACATTCCCCAGTTAAGGCTCCAGACAATGGGGATGTTTTCAGTCCCCTCTCCTCCTCACCTTCACCTCAGGCTCAGGCCACTCTCCCCCTCCACCACCTTAACTTTCATCAGCACTACAGATATTTCACTACTCATTTCCATTTTTAATTAAGGAATTAAACCAGAACAATTAAAAACTTGGAAACAACAAAATGTAGCCCTCTTCTCACAAATTATAATATGATGCTATTCATGTAACTTGTCCTTGAAGTAGTGTTATTTTCCTCCTAGTGAAGCAGATTTCCTTCTTTAACTATGAAAGTATGAAATGGATTCATACTTTATGAGTAAGACAAAAAAAAAAAGGTTAGGTTTCTCATTCCTTTTATACCCAAGGTGAGCCCTTTACTTCAGCATGCACATGAATTTGTTTCAGTTTTATTCATCTAGATCCAAACCCAGACTTTCTACTGGTCTTTGTTTATTTTTTACTTTCCCTTCTTTCAACTCTTTACTTCCAGGGATCCTCCTTACTCATCATTTTAGTAAGACTATAAATTAAAAACTATTCCTAATTCTTTCAGTTAGTTTGAAATTTTCAGTGGATTATTCAGCTTTGTAGACCAAATACTCCCACCTGGGTAAAAAATGCAATCTGATTTTTTTTTTTTTTTTTTTTTTTTTTTTTTTTTTTTTTTTTTTAATGTGCAGTGTGACTATCAGACAGAGAATAAATAGGGACTCCACTACTCAGTGAGGCTTCATCCTGGCAACTGGCTTTTCTTCCCAGCTGGAAGGCCAGCCACTGTGAAGGTGGAAAAGTGCTCGTATTAAAAGGACTCTTTAGCCAAACCTCTTTTTATTCCTTATATATACCTGCCACCTCACAGCCATTCCCACCAGGAATCCTATCTACATGACAAGGTTATTCTCAGAGTGTTAATAGAAAGAGTAGGTCCAGTAACTGGTCTTTCTAAGAAGTTATTTCTTAAATATAAAGCTTAAATTAGTCCTATGGCTCCCCTATACCAATCTAACTTATACAACAAATCCACTAAGTCAGTACAAAACAAAGTCCAGTTGCAAATCTGCAGACTTAATTTTTAAATGGAATATACTAAGACCTCTCAAATGCTTATTATATACTATAATCAATGGTAACTGAGTGAAGAAAGGTGTTAGATTTAAATAAATTCTGGATGGAACAGATATTCAGATATACAGATGCTGGTGAAACGGGTCCAGAGCAGAACAATCAGGTCCAAAAGGCTGAAATAAATTTTATATCCTAAAAAGACTTTTAAAAAAAGTACTATAGACAAAATTATTAGGTATTTTGCAAATCTAAATGCAATAGGTCAAATGGGAACATGCTATTAAATAAAAATACAGTACATAAAACTGCAAGAAAACAATTACTTCTCTCAGGGATTTTATATTTAAGGATATGTTAAAATTTGTTAACATGTAGGACAGCTTAATTGTACATTTTCTCAAAAGATGCACACTAAACTGATGCAATTGACTGTTGCCTTATTACCTGACTAGAAACTTTAAATGTTAGTTGGTATCGGTCTGCCCGAGATTTTGTTCTTATAGTTTGTTTAGATTTTGTTTATCTGTGCCCAACTTACTTAAGTCACACACTTAAATAGTAGGTTTCTGATTTCAGCAGAGTACTCAGGGCCCCTAAACTTGGTACTTCGGGTCTCTGAGCAGTCTCTATGAGAAGTGGGCACCTTGAAGGAGCCCGTTGGGACAACTCGATGAGGTACCCAGATTCCCCATACTGAGATCTGTGGCTGCTTGAACCAGGTAATTACTTTTGTCACATCACTCCCCTGCAGTTTGTTAAAGGGGAGGTTTCACTGGAGACTTCCCTGGACCTTCAGGAACTTATTATCTGAGGTGGAGCTTTTTTTTTTTTTTTTTTTTTTTTTTTTTTTTTGGCGCGGACAATCTGCATATGTCTTTGAGATTTAGACATGTTTTCCATCCTTAAGTCTTATTTAAGGTCAAGTAAGGGAAGCCTACCTTAACTTTAGGTAACTTTAACTGGTAATACAACAGAAGTTGAAACTCATCCTCAACTACCATTGAAATATAATGCAAGGCATTTCATGTTTCAGAATTTAGAGTCATTTGCAAAGGGGAGAAATCTGACTTTTTTCCTCCTGTAAGTAGATATTTTGAAGCCACTGGTGCTGGTGAGGTCAGTAAGACTGCCCACACAAGTAAGATGAAGAAGGAGCTGTGGAAATGGATCTGAAGCACATATTTTTAAAATCAGACTTCCTTGGACTGTCTCAAATCCTTTGCCTTCTCTCAGTCCTACCATCCTATCATCTCTGACACAAATATATATTTTAACTTTGTAGTTTGCTTTGCAACTTTTATCTTCTTCAGAGTGTGGAAAAAAATAATTTCATGTAGCAATTGCTGTTTCACTTCAAAGTGTAACTACAGTATAATCCATAATCATCAATTTCTTTTATGACCAGCTGTTTGCTATTATTTTTTACAGCCTTGCAGTGCATCAATAAAGTATCTTTATAGAAGTGGAGTAAAAGAGTTGGCACCTTTGTAACTAGAAACTTCCTAATGAAAACTTGGAAAGCTTTCATCCTTTCCTGAAAGGGTAGTGCTCTTTACATATGTTTATAACCCCCCCCTTTCAAATTAAATACTTTGTGACATATGATATAAAATGTGTCTCATGGTATTGGATGCTACATGTAACATGTAAGTTTTGAAATAAATTACATTAATCATTTGGTATTAGACTTCATCTGTGAAATTCAAAGCAAGATTTGCCTGTTAACTGGTGCTCACACAGAGCAACAAGCATAAGTACTTTTGAAAGTCAAGAGAATTTTGGCCAGCTCTAGTAAATACAGAATTAAAGGCCTGACTTACCTCAGCATCTTTATGGTAAAGGTTTACTGTGTGTAGAATGTAGATTACTGTATGTGATGGCAATCCCTATTTGGCCTAGAAAACAGAATTACGGTGGGAACATGGCTGAATGAGAGCTGCCGTCATCATCAATAAGATACTTCATATATGAAAGATATTTTAAGTAAATATGCCAAGGAGAAGGTATGTCAGGTGCACTTTGAACGGAAAATGTGTGGCTTTCTATGTGTAACTTGTAGCAAGACTGAGCCCACCTAGAAGCTGGGAGTCAGGTACTGCTCTGACTTGCAAGTTTGCAACAGTTTGGGCATGAACCCATGTGGACTCCACCACAATAGATTTTTATCTGAGAACATAATTTCTTATTTTGATTTTTTTTTTTTTTTAATTTTAAGATGAGAAATTGTGCATGATGTTTCCTCATAAAAGTCTATCTTTCCCAGTCTCATGTATTCTGAATAGTACAGTTTACCATGTTATGTAGAAGGTGTACCGATGTAACTATATCCAAGGATACTCCCTGTCTCGTTATTTATAACAACTTTGCTATTGATTTCATTGGGAGCAAGATCCGGCTTCTGTTTTCAGTACAACAGGCTGCATTTCTGCTATAAATGTAGAACAGGGCATTAACTCAATAGAACAGACAGTCTGGTACCTGTTGAATCAGGGATTCTGATAATGGCATAATAAAGATCTGATTTAATATAAAAGATGCAATGTTGTTTTTCCTAGTAAATGAGTTGATATATTTTTTTTTCTGGTATACTGAAAGTGAAAAAAAAAAAGCTGAAGTACTGGGTCAAACTCAAGGTCCAGCTAGCTCATTGTTCTGTTTCTGATGGTACTAAAGAATAAGAAAAAAAGTTATATTCTCGGAAGAGGCTACTTTCTAGTAGAATACATAAAATACCAGAATAATAAAGCAAGAATAAACTATACTGGCCTATAGTTTATAGTCTATTTTACAGTTCATCAATATTAGTAAGTTGATACAGAAATTGATACCTTGTACAATGAGATACATATCAGGACAGATCACATTATCTTATCAAACAGAGTAAATATAGTATCTAATAATGATCATATCAATTAACAGCAACTTCATATTATGTAGAAAAACAACACCTCAAAATACACCATAGATAGTATGCTTAAAGCAGAAACACATTTTTTTAAAAATTAAAAACTAAATATTAATTTCCAATATATTTGCAAGATGATGTAAGAATACATCTAGATTAGTACTGCAACTCAGATCAAACTCCTGAAGTAATTTCGAATAATAGGAGTCCGTAATTTCCTAAATTCTGTCATTTCCCAACTTTGTATTCCTTGACTTTGCCAACCTACTTAACAATTTTCAAGATAGTGTTTTTTGAATGTGTATGTGTACAGTCTATATTTAATATATTGAGGGAGATTACATGTCTAGACACATATATGTGAAGTTTCATTATGAAATATTTAGCAATCATAGCATAAAAAGACAATTATTTATGAAAATTGTTTTGGAGCATTGCCTCCTTGTAGCTTTTTACTGAAGCTATAAATCTGAGTTTCCCATATTTTCTATTTGCACCACTGTATGAAGAAGTAAAACAGTAAGATTGTGAAGTAGAAGCATGCTTTAATGAACAGAGCAGACCACCCAAGCTTGGTCATATCTGTATCCCAGCAGAAACTCTGGGAGGATGTCCTCTGGTTTTTGTGAACTTCAACTTCCGATATGTGTTCACCTGTTTACATTTAGAGCAGTAACATTTCTTTAAGGATTTACTTTATTAGTCGAATTTCATCTTAGAATTTTAAAACCTTTGTGCTTTACAAATGCTTATCATTTAAGTAATGATAACATAAGAACTCTTTATTGATTTGTGTGGTCGAAGTGCATAGGAACCCGGGCATGAAACAAGACTAGCAGCTTATTAAAAAATCACAGGGTGAGTTTCAACCTCAAAACCATATGATTTATATGCAGCTTGCAACCCACCATGTGTGCTCAGTATTCTGCAGTAGGGTAGTATTCAATAATAACAATTATTTTTTTTTTCAAAAATAATACACACAGTGTAAATATTTAAATTATTTTCAATGTGAAATCATCTGAAGTATTTGCATGCATTACCTCTTCTGAACTCATTCAGTCACAACCTCTCACAGCAGTATATTGCAAATATACTCAGACAAAATATCTTTATCCATTCAAAAATATCATAGAATCACAGAATCATAGAATGGTTTGGGTTGGAAGGGACCTTAAAGACCATCTAGTTCCACCCCCTGCCATGGGCAGGGACACCTTCCACTAGCCCAGGTTGCTCAAAGCCCCATCCAACCTGGCCTGGAACACTGCCAGGGAGGGGGCAGCCACAGCTTCTCTCACTGGAACAACCTGTTCCAGTGCCTCATCACCCTCACAGTTAAGAATTTCTTCTACATATCTAATCTAAAACTTCCTTCTTTCAGTTTAAACGGTAACCCCTCATCCTATCCCTACACTCCCTGATGAAGAGTCCCCCCCATCTTTCCTGTAGCCCCCTTTAAGCACTGGAAGGCCGCTATAAGCTCTCCCTGGAGCCTTCTCCAGGCTGAACAACCCCAACTCTCAGCCTGTCCTCATAAGGGAGGTGCTCTAGCCCCCTGATCATCTTCGTGGTCTCCTCTGGACTCTCTCCAACAGGTCCATGTCCTTCTTATGTTGGGGGCCCCAGAGCTGGAAACAGTACTGTAGGTGGGGTCTCAGAACAGTGGAGTAGAGAAGGAGAATTACTTCCCTCAAGATTAGCAATTTTTCTTTCATGCTATATATTTTGTACATAAGCCTTCTGTTATACTCGAGATAGGGTACCATTGTCCTTGTATCATTTTTATAAGTCCTCAGATAGTTCTTTCTCTTAGAGATTTTTTTTTTATGTTACTATCTTTCTCAATACTTTTTAACAAAGTTCAGCCTAAAAAGGAAAAAAAAAAAAAAAAAGTGTTTTTATTAATAGAATATTAACAGAATATTTCAGAGCAGGTGAAGCAGAAAGAGACATCAAAGCCAAGTTAAAAAATAATGAAATTATCACAACGAAATTTTCAGAATAATCCTACGGCCATTTTGTAGGCAAAATTTTAAAAAGATGTGCAGCTAATTTTAATTTTTAAATGAGGTGACTTATGTGGAAGTAGTTACATTCCAACAGTTCAAGAGAATCTATGAAAAGCTGCTGAAGTTGTTCCCTCATATACCATATAAAGAGATACATATAAAAGATATCCAATATCTTAGATGATCTTATCTTGTATGATGTATGGTGTAAGATAAGATATAAATTTCTGTTTATTTGCAGCAGAGTCAATTTGTGTTGGGTTTTTTTTCCAAGAACAATGTATTAGACCACAACTGAATCATTAAAAAGGAAGATACTTGTTTTGAGAAGCAAAACTAAAAGAAATAATTTTCTTTCAGTGAAACCAAATGTTAGTTGATATGAATTAATGGAACAATATCGCATGAGCTAATAGTCTGGTTTAAACACGTAGTTTCATCTGCACGTTTAGTCTCCATCAAGCTGATGCAAAGCACGAAAAGCCTGTGGTAGGGCAGGGAGTGATGTGACTTTTGGCTTTGGACAAGGTTGCCCTTGGTGGTGCAGATAAGGACTGCTCTCCTGCCGACCAGCAAACATGCACATCTTTTAAAGTTTCATATTTTAAGTTTATACTTTACATGATCACATAATTAAATATGATCAAATCCTACAACTCACCAGTTTGTCTAGGAATAATATATAGGTATTTTTGTGGACAAAAACTACTGTGCAGTTGAAATTCAAATGTTGTGTCTTGGGGGAAAATTCCTTTCATAATACCTTATTCTACATCACTATATTGAAAACTGCTGTAGCACCAGATAAGATAAACTGTGATTTCTTGTAAAGCAATATTGATGTTTTCTTTAGTCAGATTCTCATCCAATTACTAAAGTCAGACTTAACTAGATAATAATTTTTTTTTTTTGAGATTCTGGATTCAAATGTCTGCTATAGGACATTTACAATTGCCACTTTTTATATGTCAACCATAGGCAAAATTTTATAACATTTAGGGTGCAGTTTAAAATGAAACCTTGTTGCAAAATAAATTAAACCCCAATTATGGTGGTTTTTTGTTTTTGTTTTTGTTTGTTTGCTTGTTTGTTTGTTTTGTTTTTCTGTATAGACCTGGAGGAATGTTGACATTATCTGATTTTTTATTGATGTAAAACACTTGTCCATTGTCAAATCCCAACACAAGGAATTTTCCCCATTTTACTATAAAAATTGCTTATAAATTGGAGTATTTTGGACTGTGGTGGTATTGTGTGTATAGTGTATAGGAAAGGATTATAATCCAAACCAATAATTTTCAAAAACATGTCACCCCCAAAAAAATTATTTGACTATTTCATATTGTGTAGGTTCTTTCTGGTCTTAGATAATATTCTTAATGAAATTGATTATTTTTACAAAGTCATGTTTATTTAGAAAAATGAACGATGAGAAGTTTTCTTGTACACAGTTGAAGACAGGCAATGGGAGAGAACTTTGTCTCTCAGTTTCTAGGCTCCTTTTAGGCAACATTTTTCCCAAACACATTTTCCCAGACTTTTTTTTGTTGTTGTTTTGTTTGTTTGTTTGTTTGTTTTGAGGACACATTTACAGTGTAGACACTTGTGCAGTCCCTCTGCCCAATGCAGCTTCAATGTCTCTAAGATCTTGGAGTGACTTATGTGACTTTTGGAGACTCTGGATATGGTTTATTAGGTCAAATTCAAGGCTGGGTTAGTGTGATCTCAAACCTGCAGTTCAAACTTCTTTTTTTCAGCTCAGTCCTCTGTAAAATCTCCTTTCTAAACAAGTAGTCCCTAAACCCCTTGCAAAGGATCAGTGTTTTGGGCTGTAGGCACAGTTTTTCCAGTAGGAAGTTACAGCACAAAGAAAGTGAATTTCCTTGTCCATTGAACTAGAATGAAGGGCATTTGCTGGAGAACAGGAGGCTGATCAGCAACACCTGTTTCTTTTACTGAGCATACATTAATTAATTCATTTAGTGGGGACTTCCCTATTAATTTCTTTCTTATGATTATGAGGGCTGAAGGTTATATTGATTGCACTTTCAAAATAAACAATGGTATTAGTTACTTTACCTTCATATTTGTTTAGGAGCACAGAAATTAAAAAAAAAAAAAAAATCATTGGAGTGCAAATAAGGGATATCATATATTCTTTACAGAAAGCTGAGAATATTAAATTAATTTCCCTGTTCCTGTAAATTGTTTATTTATTATGGCTCATTTCTTCTGCATACATACACCACAGTTAACCTTCTTTGAGCTAAACAAACTAATCCAGTTAATTTCACTGGTGGGCTTCAACCTTTGATCACCCATGAGAGTATAGTTACATTTTATGGGACACATTGAGGAGTCTTCCCTCCTGATACATAGGAGAATGCTGCAAAGGTACTGGACAGAGGGAAGAGCATAGTATCTAACAGAAGGATGTGTATGCTCAACAGAAACAATGCCTGGATGTTCACTATGATTCCCCTCTACCCTTCTCCTTTCCTCTCTTTAGGATATCAGTTTCACATGGAAGCATCCTTCTGTCAATTGTATGCATCCCTCTACAAAGCTACTAACATATCTGAAATCTTTCCACTAATCCTGTAAAATTAAATGCAAATAATCCCATAAACAAATAGTAAAAGACAAAAAGGCTACCAAATCTAATGTTTTCTTGAAGTCAAGCTAAAATTTTAAAAATACTGTAGCCTGGACATTTTTAGACATAGTGACCAATTTGCAGCTGGTATAAATTGGCAGCATGTCTTCATTAAATCAATGGAGAATTGATTACCTGATTCCATGCTCATAACTTGTTCATAGCAAATGTAATGGGATTTGCTTCCTTTTAGTGATAAGTTGTGGAAAATAGGATGATTAGTTCTATACTGGGAAGATAATTTCGGTCTTATTGCAGAGTGACTAATGGAGCTTTAAAAATGTTGAGGTATTGCATATGTGTGTTGTATGTGGAGGGTGGGGGAAAATGTGATGCACATGAAACCTGAGCACAGAAACGATGAACTTGGAAACGATCTTTTTAGTGAAAAGTGAAAGCTATTTAGCTCTAGAGCCTCTCCTTTGCATTTTGAGAGGATTTAGAAGAATGCATTATTCATAGAGAAAGAATAGTTAGAAAGTCAGTTGTTTCTGATGAAGGGTGGTGGGCACAAGCTTGCATATTTTTTAGCCATTTTATGCTACACACTACTGCAGAAAAATCTGTCTTGTGCTTTGAATAGTGTATTGATTATGATCAATCATTTTACATAGACTAAGGTATGCCTTTCTTAGCACAAACTGCATTGACAAAGAGAGTGTATTAATAAATCCTAGAAATTTTGTCATTAATTAGGCTCACTTAAATGTTAGCATAAATGTGCCATCATTCAATAGCCCAATTTTTAGATGGATCATTGGAGATACAATGGAGCATGTTATTTTATTAAATCTTGAGAAGGGTTAAATAACAGAAGGGTTCAAGTGATACAGTTTTCAGACGTTCAGCTGTCAAAACACCATTTTTCGGTTTGCTTTGCTTTGGATCAAGAATTGCAATTTGCTTTAGGAAGTATGCTTCGGAGCCAGTATAGCTGAGAGGGGTTAAAGGATCATGCCATGCAAGACACAGTTTTAACTATAGGATCAGATCGTTTGAGAAAAAAAAAAGATGTGCTCTCTCTCTTTTGATAAAGAGAAAAATATCCATAAGTTGAAAAAGTCATTACTGTAACACTTTTTTTCTCTTCTGTGTTTTAGAACCAATATTATTTTTTTTCCATTGGTATGTGTAATGAGCCATCGTTAATATATGCTACTTAACTTAATCTCTCTGAAACTCAGCTTTTCAGCATGAAAGAAAGGGGGCAGGAGGAGAATTAATATATACAAGGGATAAAACCTGGAAATATATTCATGGCACCTGAACCTCAGCTGTCACCTCACAGATGAAGATGGGGTAGTAGGTAGATTTGGTTTTGCTGTTGATCTTGTAGTATGAGCATATCACCTAGTCTTTCTGAGCCTTTTTGTTCTTGTTATTCAAATTATTTTGCTAGCTGGAACCACATACATTCTTGTTGATGTAAAGTATCCTAATGAAGCTGTGAGTATGAAAGAGGAGCTGTGCAGAAAGAAATGGTGTTAAGACAGATTCCTTAAAGTTTACTAGGGAATGCCCATACTGCTGGCAGCTCTTTCAAGACTGATAAATACAGATCTTTGAGATGATATTGTAACATTGGCTGAAAACACTCAAAGGACAAAATTTTAAATTTTTATGAAGGTACTTTACAGAAGCTTTGTGAATGTGTGAATAGGAAAATGTAATGATTAAATATTTTCAAACCAGATTTTATTCAGCTCCATTCAAATGTGCTTCTGGGGACTGAGGAAGCTGCGCTTAGTGAAGGACCTAAGAAGTCTGGAGTGTCAAAACAGAGGTATCTGCTGGTTAGCTTCTCACTTTTGGAATTCCCCAGATTAGCAGCTGCTTGGATTTGTGCCAATGGCTCCCAGAAAGGATTTTTAGGCAGGAATTGACAAAGTATGGGACATTCTGGTCCTAACATTTCAGGGTACTGGCATGTACCATTGGGTAGAGAAATAAGGTATGGTTATAAGCTATAGCTGCTCTTAATTCTACCGTACTGGCAGGATCCTTAAATGTCTTAAAAGGCAGCTTTTCCTGACCTCTCTTCAATCCTAGAAAAAGGCAGATTTGTTGCCAGAAAGTGGCTGTAGTCAATCTTCTTTGAAGATTTTTGAGATTGTAATATCAACATGTTAAACTAAGAATATGCCTCTGTGAGTTGATTCAGAAATAAATGGTGTGCTGAATACTATTGTTTATTGAAAGGAAAAACTTTCAGGCTGCTGAATAATGATATAATTATGGGATTAATAAAACCTATGGGTGACAGAAATGTGGTGTAAACATTCCCTGTAGTTCTCTTAATTTTTTTTATGAAATAGCACACAAGAGGTCCTTGTCATGTGTTTCCAATGACTACTGCTTGGTTGCACACCTGGCAGAGGAGTCTGAGGTTTGTGTTTGGCAGTTTCATCTGTGAGAGTTTCTGTAAACAGTGCCTCGAAAGCTGATTTGCTGGAGGTTTCAATCAATCTAAATCTTGAACACAAACCCCTTTCATGTTTCCTAAATACCAATAGTTTTCAGTGGGGACAGAGTTAGACTTGCAACTCAGTCTACATCTATTGACTCTCCTGGTTGTTCTAATGCTTTTGAATTGTGCCTTCTCTGCCTCATTTTTTCCCAACATTGAAAGCGGAATAATACCCTTCATCATCAAAATTATTGTTGGTGATTCATATATTGAGTTATCCATCACTCTATAAGATTTAAAAGCAAATATTTTAGCAGCTGTGTTTTCAACCACTGTCACAAAGTTGTCTATAGATATGTCGAAAAGGCAGCCCACAGTACTAGTAAACTTACAATCTACTCTGGGTGTTGTGCACAGCTAAAACTCACTCAGACTGGTAGAAAAGGAAAATATATGACTGGAAGGTGTGGAATAACTGTCTTTACCACTCATTGTTTTCTTTTTGGCAAAGCCCTTGTAGCTAGCAGTATTCTCTACATTAGCATTGGTGGACACATGTTCTGAAAGAGTTTTTTCTTCTGGAATAAAACAGCTGAGGGGTTTTAATGAATAGGCAGTGGTCTCTGTGAAGGTGATATTCTCTTACATATAGGTAATAGCTTTTTTTGTTGTGTTAGAATGTGACACAAGAGAGGCTTTGAAATGAATCAGAGGTAGGTTCTGCTTGTGCTGGACCTCTGTCTGAAATTGCCTCTGATCAGCCAAAAAGGAAAGGTTGCTCTCCTTGTAAAATGATGGATGGGTTTGTCTGGTTAGGAAAAAACACAGTGACAGCCAACCAAAAATTTCCTACATACATATTTAACCAAAAATACTGAACAATACGCTTCATTTTGTCACTGGAAACATTTTGTTAGGAGATGATGATTCATCACTGAACTTTGCTCTCTGCCAATGGAACAGCTCTCCTGGGAGGAAAATATAATCTATATCTGTCTTATTTGTTTGACAAGCCAAAAAAAAATCAAGAAGCAGACTTCTGCTTTTGTTTCAGTGATTTAAAGTATATTTTCTAACTTTTTATTTGAAGAAGCTGTTTGTAAATCTAGTCTAGAAAAATGCTGGTTTTATGAGCTTCAGCACCATGTTTCATTTGGAGTGAATGAATTATTCCTTGCCAACAGACAGCTGTAAATACATAAAATGCTCAAGCTTTTTGAGGCTTGGCTCAAATGCCAGCACAAAATCAATGTTAAAAATCAATGCCTTATATGTGCAGTACTTTACTTAATCATTTAAAAAAATTATTTCAGTGAGACATAGAGGGCCAGATCCAGAGCAAATTGTCAGAAATAGTTTAGCTTCTGTAGAGTTCTATTGATTTATTCCTGTGCTAGATCTGGCCCACTGTGGAAACTAAATTTAATATAACTGTATTTTGTAATGTATTTATTTATTAGTACTGAACATCATTGCATTTTCCACAACCACAAAAGTGGATTATGTTCATGGCAAATTCTTTACATACATAGAATGTGTAGTTGCATCTTGCATGCAACAAAATTACACTTGACATTTATAAGCTCAGGACTGAGTTTTGCATTTCATTTTGTCTAATTTATAAAACAAGTTCATTTCTAAAGTTACACCACTGATTACAACTACTAATCTGCATAAATGATTAGGACCTCTTGTGATTTAGGGATTATAAATGAAAATTGCAGCAAGTATGATCTTTCAGAAATATACTTTCTACATTAATTTGGTATAGATTATTCACTTTTAATAATGTAGGATAAACCACTTAGTATCATGCTTTAAATATTTGTAAGTATATCTTGGGAAAGCACAGAGCTACTAGTAGACATCACTACATCTCTCTGCTGTTGAAACATCAGCAATAATAGGGGAAGCTGTTCAGAAATTCTTTCTTAAACCTAACTCAGTATATCTTGTGCTTATCCATGCATTCTGTCGCAGTACTGGGATTATTAGGTGGTGCGAATGCTGTGGATTCCAGTGCTGTGTGTAGAATTAACCATAGAGTAAATTCTCTGGTATAGATAAGAGTCAGACTTTCAGAAATTATAACAATGATGCTATTGACTTTACTTGCAGCTGATAGTGCTCATTATCTCTAAAAAATCAGGAAATAACTCAAGTGGAAATTAAAATATGTTACATTATAAAAAGGATCATGTTAATATTATTGTGAATGCACTTTCTCAATTCCTGGCATCACGCATTAGAAATTCTTTACTTAATACTTCGTCAAGGTAGTTGCCTTCATTTAATATCAGCCCAATTGTCATGAAAAATATCCATTAAACTAAGTAATAATTTTCAGCCATGTAAAAAAAAAAAAAGTACAGACTGCATCTTGTATGACTTTTTTCCTTTTTAGCAGAAAATCCGTTTCTAAGGTAAATAACCTGGCTATTGTCATCTCTTTAATTGTTATACTGTTTTCTCTGGTTAATAAATAATATTTCTTTTAATTTGCTTTCTATCTGTGACACCTCATTTATTATAAATTACTATAGCCTGTATTTAATACCTGGAACTATTATTGTACAGAATATATTAATTAGTTCATACAGCAGTTTATATCATTGGGTGAGAAGGATGAAGCAAGGTAATTTATCCCGCATAAAAGGGCATTATGAATCATGGCCAGCTGCCATTTGTGCACAAGCAAACATGGGTTTCCATACTTAAAATATGAAGTTGTCCTCTGGTATTTTTTGTCACACTTTTGATCAAGATAGATTTTTGTTAGTAATATAAGGAAAACTTGTGTTCTTTAGTTTCCAAAGCTGATTGATTGATTACATGTTGAGACTACTCACCAGATAAGACATCACATGTCAAGGCATAGACTGGATAACTTTTTGAGGTCTCTTCTAATTCACTTTCATGTTTCTGTAATTAACTGAAGTAATGAATAATACAATGCATTTTCATGTTTGTGAAAAATTATAGGCAGCCCCTGTTAAAATTCAACAGTATATGACCATGTTTATACTTTTTCTGTTATATATTTGTCTATTCTATTTTTTCTTCTGTCCTTTTGGAATTCACTGTTTTGTAAAGGATTGGTGTCCTGGTTTTGGCTGGGATAGAGTTAATTACAGAATGTTATCAGTGTTAATTGTTTCACTTCATAACACCAACAATACCAGCTAATATTACACTCAGGAACCTAAGACAGCATTAATTAAATTTTGCCATCAAGAATATGAGTATTTCTCATCAAGGAAAAATTAGTTTGTGATTAAAAGAGATGAAACCCTGTTGTCCTGAAATTCAGCATTTGTGGCAATGTGTAATTCAGTTATGCCTTTGAAAATCATTGCAGTGTTATGAAATAAATTAATATATCTATATCATGAGCAGGCATTTTGATATTAATTATATTTAAAGTTTGGAGTGCATAGTTTTCTGTTCCATTTGAAATAATGGAATTCGATTCACTAATCATATACTTGAATACATTAAAGGGGAAAACAGTGTCTTTATGGTTATCTCATGAAGATTGTACAGCAACGGAAAAAACTCTGTTAAAAATGGAGACTCTACAGGGACCAGTTTGCAAACTGAGGAAGACACATAATACACAGTCATGAGAAAACATTTTGCATCATACCTGGCATTCATTCACAACAGCTTTGTGTGACATTATTTGTGTAAAAGGGCATATGGTTATCTTTGCACTCCTTAAAGTGGTTCTCTGTGCCAGAGGGCTGCTCAAAAATTCCCTTTGCTGCCAGTAGCCAAGGAGTTATTACCACATTCAGAGACTGCTAGGAAGGCTGAATCCTGTCCTATTTCCCCTGGCCATTCTCTGTACTAGTTGTGAAGAAGGGAAATTACGTGGCCCTCACTCTGGTACCTTGGCATCACTGCGGGATCTCTCCACACTGTGCTCATCACCCCTGCGCCCCGCTTTCTGCCTTTAGCATGCCGCGAAGCAACTGCAGTGCTCTGAAGCCTCTCTGTTGGTTGTAGGTGAACATTTATTCACAGCTGTGAAATAAGCCTGGTAGAGACAAGTATTAAACCTGAGAGAGAGAGAGAGAGAGAGAGAGAGAGTTAAATTCTCATTCTAAGGCAGTTAAAGGCAAGGTTTCATTAACACCTGCAAGCCCATGGTTTTGTCTTGGCTGCATTGAAAGGATCTCCCTGCCTGAAGCTGCTTCTCTTCTAGACAGACATACAGGGATCAGTCTCTGTAGTGACAGATCCATTGGCCAAATTTGTTTTTCTTATGCAGAACCAAAGTAATAAGATCTACAAGACGCCTGAAAGCAGTTTGGGGAATAACATCATGTCTCAGGATGAATTGCTACAGCTCTCTCAAAACGTGACTTTGTAAAGAGGGAACATTTTCCATATTAGCTGTACTGAACTGATTGTCATTTCCCTTAATGCTGAAAAAACCCTTATATTTTCTTGTTCAGATCTGTGTTGTCTGAAGTACAGCATTCTTATATGCATTTTAATAACTGGTGCAATAATATAGCATTATATTTCAGTAGTTGAGGAAGACTTGAGTCTCAAGTCTTACTAGAGTGAACCTCCCTTTAGCTTTAAATAGAGATTTGACTGATGAATGAAATAACCTGTATTTGATGAAACTGTTCTTCAAGAGGGCACAGGGCAGACTGCACAGTCGGCCATGAAGTCAGCTGTATGAAGGCAAGGTAAACTGACAGATTGAATGGCTCCACCAAACCCATTATTACTATTGCTTTTCTGGGTCAGAATAGAAATCCAGTAAAGGCAACAACTGCTTTGACAGAATATGAGATTACAGTAGTCCTGCTATAATCCCTGCTTTTACAGAGACAAGGGGAGGTATTTTTCATTCTCATCAGCAGGTGAGAAGGTCATGTTTGCTAAGACTGGGTGCAAAAGTGTTATCATCATCTCCAAGGAAGCATGCAGGAGTCGAGTAAATTTGCCAAATATCATCAAATTAGAGCTGTCATTTGTCTGTGAGTGAACAGATGGGAATCATGAATGAAGAACATAGCCTTCAAATTGGGAAAAAATTTCAGGTAGAAACAGAAAACCCATCTAGGATAAGCAGCAGCACGATAGGCCTAGACATAATGTTTGTTTAAAATTGGAGAACCGATCAGACAACTATTTCAGGTGGATCTTGTACATATGTATAATGACTGATGAAACTAATTTTCTCAGTAAAAAAAAAAAAGTATCATGACCAAGAAAGAATTGCCAGTATTTTTTTGTAGGTGACTAAGCTGTGCTCTGGGAAAGGAATCCATGCTAGCAGTATTATACATTCCTGTATACCATATTTCATTTTAATATGTATTTAAATGATTAATTAAAGTAACTGACACCATAATTCCTTTCATTCTTTTGTATTTTCTCATGCACTTACTTTCTCCCTGTGGGACTAAGCACAAGTTTTCAGTTGAGTTTACAGGTATTAGGTACCTCAGGTTTTATACATATTCACTTTGAAATATTTGAAACCATATTTTCATTAAAATGTTTTCATTACAATCAAATCAAGATAGATATAGAAATGCAGATTATCCAAATTAATGAATATTTTTAGATATTAAAATTGTTATGGAAGCTAATATATATGTTGAGTACAGTGCTGCACTGGAAATAATTAGAAAGGAAAACATGGGGCTTAGTGAAGAGAATCATAAAGAGGGTAAGGAATTTGCAAATGAGCTGCAGGGAGTTTACAACTGGAACTTTTATGGTAATAATTCTGAGATAGTTTTTTTGTTCAATAATTTCACTATTGATATTAGTAAATATTGGGAGTGTGCCGGCAAAATTTGCTCATGTAAGGCAGAATGGCATCAATAATACAGAGGAGGAGTGGGATATCATATAGGAGAGGGTGAGTAGCCTTTATGATTGGGCTAATAGAAATGCAGTTAAATATTAAGTGAGGGTCACATTATCATTTTTCAACTATAAAATCCCTTCTAGGCCTGTATATTTTAGCTCTTATTAATTTTGGATAGTTTATATTTTGTGCTGCCTCTGGATGGTTTTTAACTATTTTGAAAATCACACCCCTTAGGCACTTTTTTTTTTTTTCTTTTTCTTTTTTTTTGTGAACACTAGAAAATGGTGAAATTATTTTTTCAATAAAAGTAACTTCTAAACAGAATTACCTAAACATGAAAAAGTAATATTCACTGAATTGTAAACCCCCAAAAGCAAAAATATATAATGAAAGCTGAAAAATATTTCAGCTTTTATAACACCAGCAGTCAGCCTAAAAGGAGTTGAGTCTTCTAAAACAGATGCTGTCTTGTGATGGAAGATAGATTGGCCTGTGAGTCTGAATAAACTTTGTCTCTAATTAGTATGCAAATCTCACCTGCTCCAGGGTTCTTTCTCTTTCAAAAACTATGATCTATTTAGTGTTTCTGTGTTTTCTGGTGAATAATCTCACCCACGAGGCTTCTTTTTCATTCCAATTTTCTTCATACCTGTAATTTTCAAAGCACGCTGTACTGTTTTACATCAATGTTTTCTTCAAAGCACCAAGCTGAGAAATGTTAGCATTTCAGATATTAAACAAATCCTGAAAAAATATGCAAACATTTAATAATAAAAATATTTTTACTTAATCCTATAGGGTAAAATTCTGTATTGCAACATGTATATTATACATGTAAAATACAAACAGTACAGCGAGGACTATGGATATTGAGTGAGTTTAATTCATTTTGTAAGCATTTGAATTGATTAGCAGAATTTTAAATATCACAATGTTAAATAAAATATATAAATGCGTTTAAAATCCAATCTTATACCATTAAAATAGTGATGATTTCACCAGAAGAAGGATCACATCTTAGTCAATGTCATTGACAGAAAACATGTCAGCATGTTATGACATCCAGAAGTTTTCTAAATTTCTGTAAAATTGTGATAAAAAGATTATCCTACTCAAACCTGATTCCTCCTTCCCCTCCCTTTTTGCTGATATGATTCCCTGTGTATCAGCATGGAACATAAATGAAGTATCTAAACAGCTGGACCTGATTCAGGATGTGGATCTTCTGAGGGATGTATTCACATCATCCAACTTCAGACAACTCCTTTCTAAACTCTGACTAACTTTTGAAAGAAGCAGCCCGTTTTCTGCTGTCTAGATAGGAAAGTTAGTTTTCTAAGTTTAAACAGTCAAAATCTTCATAAACTGACTACCCTCCACTATGTAAGCAACCCTCTGGGGCTCAGTGAATGCGCACATACACAGTCACATGCCCACACACCCGTGATCATGACCTGTGATGGCAATTCCTGCATGTTTAGAGGTCCTTCCAAACGCAATAGATGAGAAGACTGTGCATTACACCTTAGACTGTATATATTTATATACAGTGATTGTCTATATCTGCTGACATGTGGCAAGAGACTTATTTGGAGTGTTGTATGAGTACTGTGGGACTATTTGATGGAGTAATCTGTTCTATGAATTGCATGAAGTCATTTAGCTATGCGTATCCTATATGCATAATTCCTCTTTAGTGGCCTTGAAATAGTGAAAAAGGAATTCATGACACCTGTATTTTATTTTCCAGTTGTATGCAGCGTTCATCCCTGGACAAGTCACTTAGATGCAGATCTTGAAAGATTTTCAGGTCTCCAATTAATTCCAAAGACATCTGTAAAGGTTTGGCCTTTAATCTTTCTAGCCTTTGATATCCTTAGCTGCAAGATGAAAATGTTACTATGAACATATCTTTGCAGCCCCTTGGAGACTCTTGCATGAAAGGTCCTGTAAACATGTAAACCATTTTTTTATTTTCTTCTTATTGGCCACTAAAGAGAATTTTGCATGGAATATAAGCACTTGGAACTACAGGGGTTTGCTATGTTTATCAGAAGCAAGAAATTTGCCCTACATATTTGTGTAACTATTATGAAATGGAAGCACCAAATATAAATAATGCATGAAAATATGTAAAGTATGTTTTCCCTACTATTTTTTTATTATTCTATCTGATTGAATAGGCAGCAGTGTTGAAGCTCTGTTGAGAACCTGTCTCAGTCTCCCAGGAATGATGCTTTTTTAGTAAAATTTAGCAATAGAAAATTGTTTTAGCATTAGTTATTCACCTGATTCTAGTCCAGCACTCAGAAGTGGAACCAGCAATCTTGTTTGTTAAAGACGCACAGAGTATATTACAGGTGCCATTCTAGAAAATTGTCTGAGACGGAGAAGAGTAATAGGTCAAAGAGAAGCTATAAGAGCAAATAGTCAAGAAAGAGAAGGCTCTGTATCACCATTTCCAGAACAATCACTGTGATTTTGATTTGGGGTGTAAGAATGCACAGACATCGGTGAAAGCTTTGTGTTTAGCAGCACATAAATGTGAAGGCATCAGTGCTCTTCAGTGCCAGCCAGGGAGGTGGCAGGTCCTCTGCAGCTGTAATACATTGGTCTGGAGGAATAGGAGTAGGTGATTGTGTCTGGAGTGGTGTGTGGTACCGTGGGGTGTCTTGCTGCTGAACAGTCACACAAGGTCCTGCTGAGGAAGAGGTTTATTTTTCCCATCTCACTCTCTTGCTTGCTACAGGTTAGCCCTATGTAGCCTGTTTACATGGCCATTTTCCTGATGTGCTCACCAGAGGACCAAGTCAAACTTAAACTGGAAAGAGCCTGTAGGTATCTAATTCATCAAATCCTATTTTAAATACTCAGGTCTCTCTTCATTTCAAAGCCTTTCTTGGGCATGTTCAATAGCTTTTTAGAGATAACTAGGTTTTGTCAGGTTTGAATTTCAGTTAAGCTTAAAGATTCTTGTCCAATAAATGCCAAAAACTGGGATGAATCCTGCCTGGCTCAGAAATAGTGCACAACATAGGCTGAGCATTGGAACTGCAAAAAATCATGCTGCAGGTAAGCTATATTATATCCTCATAATGAATGAAAAAAATTCTCAGCTGTGCTCTGTCACATACTAAGAATACATTGAAGTTACATATATGAAAAGGGTGGAGGGAATTACTTGTGTCAGATCAATAATCTTCAGATCAAATAAACGTTGTGTTTACATCAGTGGAAGGAATTTACTAGAGTTTGGACTCACATTACAATGATAAAATATAAACGATAACAAATATTATACATTTATCAAAGAAGTATAGTAGTATATAATACCCGATACAGTTCAGCTGAGCTGTCTAAAAATGCTTTACAAACTGTTATCACTGGTGATGAAACAGACTTTTCAATATGAGGCAGTGTCAGTCATATGTTGGTTAGTGGATACACTGAAATTTATGTGAGAATTATGGACTAAATATCATCTTTAGAAGGAGAAAGACCTCATTTGGTAAAGTAGGAAAGAGGCCTCAGCTCTGCTGAGAGAGGTGGAAACTCTCAGTGCCTCACCAGATTCAACTCTAAGTGTTCAAAATATCCCAAGCCTCTGGATTGATAAGATAGTCTTTTAAAATATTCATTTTAATGGAGGACTTTAAAGAATTGATTTATGGAAAATTTTTAATATTTTAAATAAGAGAGCTAAGATTTGTTTAAAAAGTAAGTTGAGATTTTTTTTCACAGTTTAGATTAAATTAGGATCCAGCTAATAAAGAAACTACCCAAACCTCATTATTTTTGTGACTTTTGATTAGTTTGGTGCTTTTCATCTTTATGTTTCCTGGTTTGGTTCTGTATTCCTGTTTGACAAATTATTTGCATTATGGTAGGCTTTTATACAAAAAAGGCTTATAAAATCAAGTTAGAGCAGTATGGTTTCAAAGAAGACTAAACCAAGACCAGCAAGAACATTTCTACTGAAGGTCTAGGAATAATTTGCAGTAATGCAGTACAATTCCACACATGTAATTAAGGGCTAAAAAAAAAAAAAAAAGCTGAAGTAAATTTACTCCTGAATTTAGTGCTGAGAAAGCAATATTCAAGACAATGCAACGAATGACCTTTTTAGCTCACTATTACAAATTTATCTTTGGACCTAACATTGTTGGTTATAATTCTAACTCAGTTGATTAGTGTAAGCTGTGTCACCTTCAAAACATTACGGGCTAACACAAGTGAGATTATTTGTATTTGGCTTTTCCCTTCCGGACTTGTTGTTTCCTATTGCTCTCCAAAGCATTAAGGTTAGAAGGAATGATAAAGTAGACACACAACCTATGAGATTTCTGTTTCTTTCCCTTTCCCTCTTGTGCAGATGGATTGAGAGAGAGAGCTGCTCTTGAGGCAGGTTTCTCAGGCAGACATGAAACCAGAGCAGATGCTAGCAGACCAAGCAGTGATGCATATACTTCACTTTTTCTTTTTTTTTTTTTTTCCCCCCCTTTCTATTAAATACATTTGTTATCCTGAAACAAGTCTTTGTCCTCAGATGACAATTACTACATTTTATTTAGAATGCTGAGCCATCATCAACTTTAAAGATGCATGGTGGGTAGGGTGAGTTTCACCCACACCCTATACTTCATTAACTTTAAACTTCATTAATTTTCTATAGACAGAAAAATAAAGGGAAATGAGGCCAAGTAACGTGTTTTGGTACTTAAAACCAGCCTTCAATTCTCTTAATAAAAACCAGAATAAACTGTTTGCTGTCAAAGAAGGTTTATACAACTTCTTTGAAAATGGCATTGAAAAACTGTCACTTGGGCAAACTTTCAAAGCACAACATCCTATCTGCTGTAGCACACACCTATACCACATTTGCTCCTATCAAAGCCTAAAGGAAGCCTCAATATCACACAAATCTCATTTCTGTCAGCTAAAGAGATTTGGTGAAGATGCAGAAACAATTTCATCCAGAGGATACCACAGTTGATGATCTAAAGAAAACATTCTTCAAATGACTTACAAGCCTTACAATTTCCTATTTTGTGTTTGGGAAATGCTGTCTTGAATATAAAAATTCAAGCTTTTGCAAATCAACTCTCTTTAAAAAAAAATCTACTTATATTTTCACCAAAAATATCCTGTTCTCATTTTTTCTGTTTTCCCTGGGTACTCCTTGTCTTAGATGAACAATCAAAAAAGCCAGCACACATTTTTAGCTTCATCCCTGTTTCTTTTTCATTCTAGCCAAATTCATCTGTATGCCACAGAATTGTCAAACAAAGAAGCGTCACTTTCAAATATTCACAGGGGAAGAAAATGATGTTTCCCTTGTGTGGGCTTCTTTTTATTTTTGTTTTTGGTCTTTTTGATGTTCCAGTTTGCTGTACAGCTATAATCTCTCCTGCTTTGTAGGGTGTGTGTAATAAATGGGGTCTGAAATTCCTTAAACACTTTAGCTTCGCTTCAGCTATTAATCTCAGCAGCCATTTATTGGTTTGTATGCTACAAAGCAATGGAGATTATCCTTTAATTAATTCCATTGAGGGGTTCAGCTGCTACCATCAACCACAATATGGTTTCATAAATTAATATTGTAGGAGAAATATAATGCAATTTATTATAACATTTATATTAGAATGCAAGTAATAATACTAGAAATCCTGTGTAACAAAGAGATATATGTATATATATATATATATATATGTGTATCTCCCAAATGCAGATTAAAAGAACAATTGTATATTACATTTTCATATTTTAATCTTATTTAACTGTTTTAAGTATATTCCAGAATCCACCAGAAAATAAAAAGATGTTTTCTTGTCTCCTACATACGTAGCCATCTTCAAAATTCAAAATTATGAAATGACACCTTACATCTAGATATAAAATTGATCTTTAGAGCTTTGCTTGAGATCTAACTTTCCCACTAAATTATTTGTACTTGTGTTGTAGCTTAATCAGTTATAATCATACATATTTGTACATGTGAACATTTTTATGAGTACTTGAGGGACAACATCAAATACTGCCTAAAGGATTGCCAAAATCTCTGGAACCTGAAAGTGCTTGGCATGGGCACCTTTTCTGCAACAGAGGACCGAATATGTTAAAAAAATATGCTAACTAGGGTGTTTTCTCTAGCATACTTTAACTCAGCATACTGAGTTTAGCTGTTACTTTGAAAAAGACAACAATTATGGCCCGGTTCAAAACTAATTTGTGCGCTAGTAGTGTTGGTGTAAGCAGAACAAGTTTGACTGCCAGGACAATGCTGTGCAATTTTACTTTAGTGTCGTTAAGTGTTAAGATTTCAGTCATACCTAACTTCTAATGGAGTTAGCAGAAATGAGTAGGGAGGTAAGATGGTTCTTCTGTGCCCACCCAGACTAAAGTCAGAAGCTAGGCAGATCTCAGGAAGTCCAGATCAGTTCAAATTGGCAAAATAAGGTGTTGTCATCAGTGGTGCTCCTTTCCCGAGTACTGCTTTCAGTAGGATGTCTTGTATATTGGCAACCTCATCTGTGCTAAGAAATTAACCAGTGTGTGTTCTCCCTAAAAGTCTTCATATAGCATTATTAATTAAGTTAATTCATTAAGTAGAATCTCAAGACAATCTGCAGAAATAGCTTTATTAAACCCCTGAGCATTGTAAGATATTGCAAAGCCTCTTTGTGGATTCAATGTAAATCTAATATTTCACTGATCTGGGTGAAGAAATGCAGAGCTTAAAATGGAAAAGTTTTCTATAGTAATTATAACTTTTTTTTGTTACACAAATCAGAAGTGCTGAGTTATTTTTCATCTTAATATATAGACATTCCTGTCTTTTCTGGCAGTGTAGGTCCAGTTTATTGATCAAGTTTTGCAAGGACAGAAGCAGAGCTCTGTGCTGAAATATTATTGAATCTGCTGCTTTGAGAATTCTCAGTGTGTAACAACAGAAATTACAGCTACTCAGTGTCATGTAGAAGCTGATGGAAAACACTGTGTGGCTTAGAAGCTTCAATCCTCACACAGGGTTAGTGTAAAAGTAGACTCACGCCAGCTATCCAGGCTCTGATGTGTCAGTGATGTGCAGACGTATTTGTGTTGTGACGAATGTTGCACAATGGCATCAGTATCATGTTCTCAGTGAAAGAGGCCCTGGGAAGGTATGTGTGTACCTAAGCAGCTACCAACAGAGAAAAGATGCTGCCAGGACATGCTGTTTAAATGCAATCCACCTAGCAAGAGCTACGATTCAGGTCTGCACAGGAACTGATATTACAGTCCATGGGCTGCAGTCACCAACCAGGCTGAATGTGCTCACTTCACAGGAGACCCAGGGCATGAGGTTGTTCCCAGGAGCAGATCCAAGGTTCCACTCCTTCCTCTGGTGGTTGACATAATTCAGTCCAGAAAACCAGAATGTAGAGTGGAAACGTACTCAGCAGGACCTGTTGAGTACTTGTAGATCAAATGGCAATCTTAATTTCTTAATAGACAAGATACAGTTTGTAATCTGTGTGTTTACAAATGGGTCTTATTTGTTTGTTGCTTTTTTTTTGATTTCTTCAAGTTTTTCGGTCACTGGTTCCTTAGTTTCCAGTTCATACAAAGCAGCAAGGCTCTGCAATATATATTATAGAAAAAATGTACAACTGACTTAGATATGGATAACTACTCTCAAAGCATAGACTTTGTGATCATTTTTCCATAATTTCTGTTGTACTATTTGCGATAGCAGTTATTATTTTTTGACTCAGGTTGTTTTTTTATTTTCAATTAACATAATATGGCGATATAGTGAACTGACAAAAACCTGGATTGACTGATAAATCTGACCTTCATCAGATTTGTACTGAGTCTTTAATACTAATATGTGGAGCAGTTCAGAAGCATTGCAAGATTATCTTCATGACTCACAATAGCTGTGAAGTCATAATACCATATATACACATATATATATAGTTTGCCATCTGCACTAACTAATAATATTAATTCATCTGACGACAGGATGAGAAGGAAGACCAGTTCATCGAATAAGAGAAACTGAAAACATGGTTAAAAGCCTTCTCAATCAAATTGTCCAGGAAAAGACATGATACACCCAATTTATTAAAGTTGGGTTTGACTCTGTATTTAATGATTTAACAGAAAAACTTTTCCAGTTTAATTATAGTCTATAGTTAGACTTTAGTGAACCTGGGTTTTCTGGCTTCTAGCCAATAAAAATTATTTAATATTTGCTTGTCTTATTTTTATCTGTATAAAGTAGTACATCTGAACAAAAGTACATCTACAAGAAAGGCAGGAAGGATGATCCAGGAAACTATAGACCTGTCAGTCTGACCTCGATGCCAGGGAACGTCATGGAGCAGGTCATCTCAGGTGCCATTAAAAGTCATATAATGGGCAACCAGAGGATCAGGCCCAGTCAGCATGGGTTTATGAAAGGCAGGTCCTGCCTGACAAACCTGATCTCCTTCTACGACAGGGCAACCTGCTTATTGGATGAGGGAAAGGCTGTGGATGTTGTTTACCTTGACTTCAGTAAGGCCTTTGACACTGTTTCCCACAGCATTCTCCTGGCAAAACTGTCTGCTTGTGGCTTGGATGGGCACACGCTTTGCTGTGTAAAAAACTGTCTGGATGGCCGGGCCCAAAGAGTTGTGGTAAACAGAGTTAAATCCAGTTGGCAGCCGATCACGAGTGGTGTCCCCCAGGGCTTGAGTTTGGGGCCACTCCTGTTTAACATCTTTATTGATGATCTAGCCGAGGGGATCGAGTGCACCCTCAGTCAGTTTGCAGATGACACCCAGTTGGGTGGGAGTGTTGATCTGCTCGAGGGTGGGGAGGCTCTGCAGAGAGACCTGGACAGGCTGGAGCCATGGGCTGAGGCCAACTGGAGGAGTTTCAATAAGGGCAAATGCCAGGTGCTGCCCTTGGGCCACAACAACCCCCAGCAGCTCTACATGCTTGGGGAGGAGTGGCTGGAGAGCTGCCAGTCAGAGAGGGACCTGGGGGTGTTGATTGACAGCCGGCTGAACAGGAGCCAGCAGTGTGCCCAGGGGGCCAAGAAGGCCAATGGCATCCTGGCTTGTGTCAGCAATAGCGTGGCCAGCAGGGACAGGGAAGGGATCTGACCCCTGTACTCGGCACTGGTGAGGCCGCCCCTCGATTCCTGTGTTCAGTTTTGGGCTCCTCACTACAAAAAGGACATTGAATGACTCAAGCGTGTCCAGAGAAGGGCAACGAAGCTGGTGCAGGGTCTGGAGCACAGGTCATATGGGGAGCGGCTGAGGGACACGGGGGTGTTTAGTCTGGAGAAGAGGAGGCTGAGGGGAGACCTCATCGCCCTCTACAGCTCCCTGAAAGGAGGGTGCAGAGAGCTGGGGATGAGCCTCTTTAACCAAGTAACAAGCAACAGGACAAGAGGTAATGGCCTCAACTTTCACCAGGGAAGGTTTAGGCTGGATATTAGGAAGCATTTCTTTCCAGAACAGGTTGTTAGGAGTTGGAATGGGCTGCCCAGGGAGGTGGTGGAGTCCCCATCCCTGGAGGTGTTTAAGAGTTGGGTTGACATAGCGCTGAGGGATCTGGTGTACTTGGGAACTGTCAGTGTTAGGTCAATGGTTGGACTGGATGATCTTCAAGATCTTTTCCAAACTAGATGATTCTGTGATTCTGTGAAAAGTATAACCTTTTGAAGACAAAAGTTAATGCCTTACAGGTTCAGACCTTTACTTGTGATGGTCTCTTTAGTAGCTTGTTATCATTCTCATGTTATAATATTGAATGACTAATCAAATGAAAAAGCTGTTTGCTACATGCAAATCCCATATGTTAACAATGGTCTATTTGAATCTTTAAAACAAGGTATAAGTCATGGATAGGGTAATGAAATAGATCTCTAATACACGTTAAGCCTGAAAGAAAACATTTTTTGAGAACTTCTCTGTGAGAAATTATGATAACTAGGAATTTCATTACTGTTTGTATATCCTTTTAGGGTATATCTCTAATAGCTGGTCGCACAGGGCTAGCAGAAAGTGTTATACATGTGACTGTTCTCCCACAGTTAAGCACAGGAGCACTGGAAAGGATCCAGGAACATTACTTGCCACATGGTACCTGTCCTTTCACATCACATGGGCTGCATGGACTCATTGAAGCGCTTGGGTCTGCACACAATGGATTCTCCCTCTTCATTTAATGCATATGAGCAGCAGCGTTGGGAATCTGGGTTGAGACACCAGAACATTTGGAAAAGGAATTTGTGTTCCCCCACAGAAGACAAAAAGTGTTACATTGTGTCTTTCTGAATATGAATTTTCTAAGAACAGAAATTTTGAAAATCAGGGATGTGGAGTTAGGGTGCACAACAAGGTACAGCCATTTCAGTATGAAGAAGCGAGGATACATGTGCCACAGGTACATGTAGCATGAGGTACTTTGGGCACAGTTAAGGGTGATCATCAGCTCCATCGTTTGTGTTTTTCAAAAGTTTTGGGTTTGCTGATGTTTTAATGTCACATTCATGTGTAATGTCACATGAGAAATCATTTATGAAATTATGTTTATTGGTTAACACTGCAGTTGAGGCATGCCTGTGATTAGCTAAAGGCAGAGATGTTATCTGATTCTTAAATGCTTTTTCAGTTTCTTAGATCATCTTCCAACAAAATGTCTGAATTAGCTGTCTATGACAGATGAGAAAGAAAAATCACAGAATATCTTAAGTGTTGGGTCATGATGTTTACTACCAGGCTAAGATGTGTGGATCTCTTTCTTCTGCTTCTTCGTGGCATCTGTTGACTCTCTTGTCACTATTTTCCCTTCATCTTCTCTCATTCTTGTTCAGTTAGACCATTAGGCCTCAAGAATGCTTTAACAAGTTATAGGTCTGCTCCTTGTTCTCTCATTCCTTTTGCCTCATTTTGCACTACAGACAACAGATCCAGCATAGTAACTCACTCCTCTTTTTAAATATGGCTCTGCTCCTCCCCCCCCCCAAAAAAAAAAAAAAAAACCAAA
>NW_020799095.1:124313627-124318567 GCF_003259725.1 Athene cunicularia
AAAAAAAAAAAACAACACCAAATCCAAAACAAAAACCAAAAAACAAACTACCAAACCCAAAACAAAATAAAAAACAAACCAAAACCCAAAATTCTCAGTAAAAGTACAGGCTGTGGAGTAACTATAGAAGTTAAAAACAACTAAGAAATGTTTTGGTATTATCAAAGTTATGGCTTGAACATTATGCCTGTGGAAAATACAGGTGAATGTGTCAATAATAAGATAATTTGGAAAAGCTAGATATCAGACTAGGATGACTACTAGCCAAGAACCTCAACTGTATGGGGTACTTTTTGAAGCACACCAAATCACAGGATAACCTGAGTAAACATGGACTTCAGAGTATAGAAGTGCCTAACTTTAAGCCCAGAAGAGAACTCTGAAGTATTTATTTTTTTTTATATACTATACTGTTTGAGAATTGCTTTTTAGATAAGCCTTGAATTGGAGTGAAGTAAATTCTTCCTGTAAGTGGTTCCCTTTCTTCAGGAGGCAATAAGCAGTAAGTTTTGATATCAGTCCTGTTGCTATATCCACCTGTAGAGCTTATGATACAGGATGTTGACCTTTCTTTAAATAGGGTATATGCATCCCTGCAGTCAAAAGATGGGAAAAACCTGACTAGCCCAGGAAGCATGATGTATTTAACATCTAAAATATCTTACCTTTGTAATGCAGTGGGAATGGTTTCTGTGTTGGACCAGGTGATGAAGCCCTAGTACAAGGCAACGTTCAGGAGAGATGTTTATTCACTTAATTTTTTCTGGTCTAAAAGCCAATGTACTAAATGCAGTCAATAAAAAGGCTGATTAATTATGACTGAGAGGGACATCATAAGGAAAGCCTGAGTACAACACAATTGTACACAGGACAGATTGCCAGCATTACATCTGGGAACAAATGACAAATTGGGGACGAATGAGACCTCCCCTAATGTTTTCCCCTGCCACCTCCATTGTTTCAAGTGGAAACAGAATGTTAATTAAACAACTGAGAAGGTGATTGTGCTCAAGGATTTTGAAGCAATTTATCACACAATTGCTACATTATGTACTGAATTCCTCAGCATCATGCAGGATCAAGGGATATGAGAGCATGATGGACAGATAAAGTAATGGAAAAGCAAGGTATTATAGTGGTATGGATAAATTGGACAATTAACATAAAATGCAAGCATCCAGATTTCATAGAGAATAGGGCTAACTACAGAAAGTTGTTTTTTCAAAGGTTTATGTGTTCGTACAGGGTAATTATTGAAGTTCTGTTGAAATCAGTGTAATGATGATGATTTACACACACACAAAATCTGACCTAAACAGGAAAACAGGAAAAGAAAAGCATTTCCTCCCTCTCCTCCATTATCTAATCTTCCTTGAAATGTGACAGGGTCCTCATGCAAAATGAAAGCAGATTTAGAAATAGTGAGAACATCTGAAAAAAATAGACTGTTCCAGGGATTTGTAATAATGATTTCTCCTGACTATCACACTCTTAGATAAAATAGACGAAAATTTCTACCTGCAAACAGCAGATTCAGTAGCTCTCTAGAGGTTTAATCTTTCACAGATAGCAAGAAATCTGAGCTGAGTAAAAACCCAGAGCTCTGCAAAATATAAGTGTCTGATGGAATGATGTTGTTCTGTTTTGTGAACTACACCATTTATCTTTATTTCTTTGTAGGTGATGCTTTCTGTGAATACTTCTGAACTGGGCCATGATAAGAGTAAAAGCAGATGCAGAAAGTCTGTATGATATAAATAATGATTCTGCTTGACAAAGTACTTTTGACATTTTAAGAGGGATACTGTTGAGCAATTTGCTCTGGTTTGTTGCTCTCCCATGAAAGAGCTAATTTAGTCCAGTTAAAAGGCAGCTTTCTCATTGGCTCTGAAAAAAATCAGTACTTCGTATGCAGTCCATATCCACAGCTTCCTTAGGAGCTGGCTTTATTAACAAAATGCTAGCCCACTCCTTCTCTGGCATGGGAAAGTCCTGGTGGATTTTTTTGTCTAGCACCTATGTCTCCTCCTGCAGAAACACACTCTAAATCCACTTATAAAGTTAATAAACCAGAGCTATAAAAATCTGCATGTCAAAGACTGGCGATAATAGTGATGATTACATTTTTTTCTTGTGGTCGAGTTTATCTACCATGTTTTAGGAGGTCAATAAGTGAAAAAAAAATATAAAAATGAACAAATAAAAAACATGCTAGCTGATCTAAGGCAGAAACTAAGGAAGTTTAGGCATCAACTTTTTCAGCTAAGGTACTAAAAGGAAACTTGTCAATAGAGGCATTAGAGAGGGATCTGACAATGTGAGCTGCACTCTAACATCCCTGTGAGGGTTCCCAAGGCCCTCACTGAGATTAGCTTTGCAAATCTCATGCCCGTGAATTCACTTCTGGTCCTCCAAAGGATCCCATGTGCTGTCCTCAGGGCCCAGGCAACTTGGGGTGCTGCAGGTACAATATTGTAGAGCCCATCACGTTGCCAGCTACTGGTGTTTCAAGGAGGTACAATGCATTCTTAGTCATACTTGAGACCACACATTAACAGTTTGTCTAGGATATGGAGAACTAATTAACCCTCTCCTCATCACCCACCTGTATTCTCAAATAGAATGAACCAAGAGAAGGGCCTGGCATCTCTACTATATGCAGGAATACGGAAAATACAATACATAGAATTTAGCACAGCACAGTGCAGGTCTGTAAGTAGAGCTTTTAGCTAATAGAGGTTATAGCTACCAATAAGAGTTAGTCCCCCAAATACTGTGTTTTGTGTTTTGTCCTCCTCTCTTCTTTAATAGACCTTTCTTTTAACAATTATTTTTTTTTGTTTTGTTTGTTTGTTTGTTTGTTTGTTTTGTTTGAGTGGTATATTTCCCTTGAATTTCTTCAGAAAACAGTAATTCTGCCCTCTACCAATGTATCTATGGCTTAGTCTACTTGCCATCCTTTGTTCTTATAGTTTGATTATCAGGTTTCATTGATGCTTTGTTAATAAACTACATTCATGCTCTCTGAGCATCCAGTCTTGCTATATAGTAGGTCACAGACCTTATATAATACAAAGACCGTTAGCTGAGGTGATTATTTTGAGAGTTTGCCTCACTGACTGCAGCTGAGATAGACTAAAGCCTGTCCTTTAAAATGAATTTTTTACCTCCATTATTAATGCATCTTCGTGGCATATCTTTAATATTTTGTGGGTGAGAAAATAAAGCAGAGTATGATATTAACATGTCTTTTCAGGTATACTCCTGAAAAAGAAAGGATATCTTTGTGGGTGTTGTGAAACAGACTGTACAAACTGATGAGAAGGAATTTATCTGTTTGTTTCCTTGTTTGTTTGTAAATCTCATTTCCCTAGCTTGGATTGCATCTTTGGCTGATATTGGATATTTTATTGTCATTTATGATGCTAATTTACAAAAACTGAATTTATTTCAGGTCTGAAGACAACTTTCTGTAATAAATATATGTGTTTGACTAGAACATATTTTTCTTCAACCAGGAAATTTTCCTTAAAATTAAATTTTATAACAAGTTTATTGGACTTTTATTTTCCTTTGAGAATTTTCAATGAATGTGTTAATTAAACTCTGGTATGCACTAAAAATGCTGACATTTCCAGATTATTTACAAAAAAGTGCATGGGTTACAAGTGTCTCTCAACACATCTACTGTTTGGGAGACAGCACACAGAGGATAGATTTTGCCTAATCTGCGGTCAGCTCTTGACTGTTGGATAAGTCTCCTAGAAATGTTAGCTATCATTTAATGTGCCTGTGATATAGATACATGCCATTTAGTATCTAACAGTGCTGTCAATTTATATAGGTTTTAGTTACTAAGATTTTGGTTAAAGGATACTTGAATTTAATCAAGTGGATGATCATCTTTGATGATTTAGTTTAGATTTTGTTGTGAGGAAATACTTTTTTTTTTTTTTTTCTCTTATTTGATGACCATGGTAGAAAAATCCCAATATGTTAATAAGACTATATTGGGCAATGTGAGTGGAGATGGGAAAATACACTATAAATCACAAGTTTCAGTGGACTGTGAGGGAGATGATGACATTCCAGCTAAATATGCCCAAGGAAAATGGTAGGTGTAAGGCAAAACATCATAAGTGAGCTCATTTGCCTTTGCTCTTGAGAATTTTCAATAGTCTTTGTTTCAGCTAAATGGGGCTTTATTATTTTAATTAGCTTAATGTCTTTGGCAGGGAACTGGTTTTGGAACAATACATGGATAGGATGGGGATAAAATATAAGGAAATAACACCTCAACATCACTGAATTAGCCCATCAGTGGAAATAATTTCTGATGTTAGGTATGCTTAGCAGAAAGCTTGAAGCAGCAGTGCTATGGTAGTTATCAGCCTAGATCGATATACATTACATAAAAAAAGGAAACATCAAGAAGGATATTTTCAATCAACATTTAAAATGAACATAAAAAGACGGTGACAAAATGCTATCATTTTACTGATAATGCTTTACTTAAAAATGGAGAATAATTTTATTCTTTGTGATGTGCTTAAAGAAGTTTTTCTCTAATAGATTAGACATATTACCTGTAATTATTAGCCTCATCTAGATACAGATTCTCTGCTGTGAGTCTTCCTGAGAAGCTCATGGAGAGCCATTTTGCACCTGAAATAAATCTAGTCTTTCCTAAAGTGCAGTAGTCAATAGTTTAGTATGTGACGGAGCAGAGTCTAAAACAGCCCCCACTGTGTACCAACTGGAGCAATGCTTCTTCATCGGCTTATATGCAAACTTACAAAGAAAATGCCATAATTGCTCCTGGAAAGGTGAGCAGAGCCCATGGCAAGGCAGAGAGGCAGATGCTTCATTTCATTCAGGACTAGTGGCTGGGGCTGGGCTGCAGTTGCTCACAACCCAGAGCTTTCTGCTTGGATGCAGAT
>NW_020799095.1:124318617-124344858 GCF_003259725.1 Athene cunicularia
AGACTATATTGGGCAATGTGAGTGGAGATGGGAAAATACACTATAAATCACAAGTTTCAGTGGACTGTGAGGGAGATGATGACATTCCAGCTAAATATGCCCAAGGAAAATGGTAGGTGTAAGGCAAAACATCATAAGTGAGCTCATTTGCCTTTGCTCTTGAGAATTTTCAATAGTCTTTGTTTCAGCTAAATGGGGCTTTATTATTTTAATTAGCTTAATGTCTTTGGCAGGGAACTGGTTTTGGAACAATACATGGATAGGATGGGGATAAAATATAAGGAAATAACACCTCAACATCACTGAATTAGCCCATCAGTGGAAATAATTTCTGATGTTAGGTATGCTTAGCAGAAAGCTTGAAGCAGCAGTGCTATGGTAGTTATCAGCCTAGATCGATATACATTACATCTCTAGCATGACAATTACTTAAAAGAAGAAAAGGATGGATTATTTTTTTAAAAATCACTTATAAAAAAAGGAAACATCAAGAAGGATATTTTCAATCAACATTTAAAATGAACATAAAAAGACGGTGACAAAATGCTATCATTTTACTGATAATGCTTTACTTAAAAATGGAGAATAATTTTATTCTTTGTGATGTGCTTAAAGAAGTTTTTCTCTAATAGATTAGACATATTACCTGTAATTATTAGCCTCATCTAGATACAGATTCTCTGCTGTGAGTCTTCCTGAGAAGCTCATGGAGAGCCATTTTGCACCTGAAATAAATCTAGTCTTTCCTATAGTGCAGTAGTCAATAGTTTAGTATGTGAAGGAGCAGAGTCTAAAACAGCCCCCACTGTGTACCAACTGGAGCAATGCTTCTTCATCGGCTTATATGCAAACTTACAAAGAAAATGCCATAATTGCTCCTGGAAAGGTGAGCAGAGCCCATGGCAAGGCAGAGAGGCAGATGCTTCATTTCATTCAGGACTAGTGGCTGGGGCTGGGCTGCAGTTGCTCACAACCCAGAGCTTTCTGCTTGGATGCAGATAGGAGCAAAAGACTGATGTGGTCTTCTGTAAGGCTTGCATTGGTCTTCTTGATGGGAAGGAGTAAGAAAAATAGTAGATATATTGCACTGTTAGGAAATACTTGTTAAACACACACTACTCTGCAGTTTTCTGGCATTTTTTCACCCTTGGATTACTGTATCATTCAATTCCAGGCATCATGACTTTTTGGTCAGTGGAAGGAAAGATACTAAAATCACATTTTTGAACATGATCGCTCTCACTTATCCTCATTCTCATTTTCCAGCATTTAATTTGATTTGTAATCTTTATTTAAAGAACAATAATGAGAGTCTTTATATATTGAAAAACTCATATATTTCTGCTGAAAATTATTTCAGGAAGAAAGAAGCTATACAGCAGAGCTATTAAAATTGTTGTCAGTAGGATTCAGCCTGTAAGACCTTCACATTCACATGAGCAACATTGGTAAGAGAGTAAAGAAAAAGCATTTTATACAGTGCCATGTTATGCACCTAATAAAAAACTACAAGTGCTGGGAAGTTTATTGCAAAATTGTATCATTAACCTTTTTGGTTCTAGTCTTCCTTTGTACTGCTCATGTTTCCGTGAATCACTAATAGTTTGTGGCAATCGGGGTGTGTGTGTTTGGTTACGTTGTATTTGAAATTAGAAAAAAAAAAAAAAAAAAAAAAAAAGTAGATGGTGTTTTCAATACAAGTTGATCTTAACGCTGTCCCAGCCAAATGTAAGTTTTTTTCAGTAGAATCTTGTGTAAGGTATTAAAGTATTACTGTACATAAACAAGTGACATTTTTCAAGTAGTTGTTATAGGTAGAAAATAATATCTTGACTAATTTGTTATTTTACCATTCTAATCATTTTATATCCTTAAACTTAATTAACTTTTCATTATGGGGACTTTCCTACATTAGCACCCCAGCACTGTCCAAAAGTTCATCTTTCTTTATCTGTGCTGTTCATTTACTTCTGGGGGTAGTCTGATTCTAGTTTTACTACGGGTTATCTCCACTGATTTCATTGATTTCATCACTCCTTCTACATGGAGAGTAAACAAGATTTAGCAGGATAAATAAAAGCAGAATCAGACTCATAAAGTTAAATACTATATTTTAATATTTGTACAAATGAAGGTCCTGTCCTTTTCCCTGTAATTTTCATCTTTCTTACACTGTGGACTTCCTCGGTACTCTTTAAAACTTAACATATTAAATAGAATTTAATTTCTGATTATATCAACTCCTCCTTTCCTTTTTCTCTTCCTTGATATATTCAACTTGGGCCAAAGCATAAGAGGTTTATTATACTCATGAAAATGCAGCAGCATTACCTCATTACACTAGAATTTATGTGCAAGAATTAAAAGAAACATTTGGAGGGCTATTTAAAACAGATATAAATATATCTGCCATGATTAAAGATAAGTAATTTAATTTAACAGAAACTGTTAAATAAACAGCCTGTTGTAATAGGTGGCAGAGTTCTGATGCCAATAAGTGAGGCTGCCAGAGGCTTTCAATCATAAGCCTCTGTTTTCAGTTACTGATAGCTCTGCCAAATGTAAACCATTGTGGCTCTAATACTCTGTGCTGAATATATCCCTCAGATATTTTGTTAAAGTTTTCATTAAAATTATCTTTTTCTTAAGAAAGCTTAAGAATATAAAACCTGTCCCTCCAGCATTGCCCTCTCATGCCATGTAGGAAGGATGAAGGGGAGAAAGGAAATGTCTGGGGGCCAGGAATGGGTCTGTGTGTGGACAGGACAGGAGCAAGAAGGACTGTGGTAAAGAAAGATGTTAAGGGGAAAAGTATAGATAGAGCTGAAATAAATGTTCCTGAGGAAAATTCAAGAAATTGAAGAGGGGGGAATAGCAGCACCTATGCTAAGGGGAAGAATGAGGGCTTGCATGGGGTAAGAGAGAGAAGTAAGCTGTGGGGCAGCGTAGGAAGAGGCAGAAAGGACTTGGCTGAGGAAATGAGTTTAGGAGCTATAGTAGGAAAGGAACTAAATAGGAAGCCAGAATGAGGGAAAGACTCACAGGGAACTTGGTGCCAAAGTGTTTAAAACATCCAGAATTTACTATTTTTTATTTTTTTTTTTAAAGATATAGCAATGAATTCTATCATTATGAATGACTGATCTTATTTAGAAAATAGCAGAGAAATTTAAGTGTGCCTTAATTCTCTGAAAGATAGGACCAGCTGGAGGCTAGCAGTGTTGTTACCAGTGTCATCACTAGTTTAAATACTTGCAAAAATTTCAGCATGACTATCCTTGCTCAGTACCCAAAAGAGATCAGCTTCTTTCAGTAGCTTTATATGGCTAATTTTTTTGTAAAGGCTTATTATTACACTGCCTCTGAACTGTGCCAAAGGAACACTAAGGCTGCAACTGAGGAACCCAGAAATTATGAAACACCTGAATTAAGGTTACTCAGGCAACCTGAATTGTCACCCCAGGCATGTATTCATTTTGATCCAGACTTTCACTCCACCACCACGACACACTTTTTTCCATTCTACGTCTCCATTCAACTCTGGATCTTTACAGAGCAAAAGCCCTTGTCCTCTGCCCTTTTCACATCCTTCCTCAGGACCAGAACTGCATGTCCACTTCATGGTGAAGGATTAAAGACTTTAAAGTGGTTTTCAGTAAACAGATTTTCATAGTGAGCCTTTTTCTTGCTCATCTTAAGATCTGTGTGTGAAAACACAATTATATGCCTACCTTGTTTCTTAATGAGTTTTGATAAATGTCATTGATCAAGTACAGCATTGTGCATTATTTTCTGCCACAGAATTCTTTTTGTTTTTTTAATATTAATTTACTCTGTAAAGCCGTAGCATGTAATTTAGTGATAAATTATTGCGTATCTCTTTTATTATATTACTAACATATTACAAAGGCATTATAATAAGCAAAGAAGAATAATTACATGCAAGTAAGTGTATACATTAATGTAACACTACACAGATTATGAACATTTCACTGACTTCATCAAAGACATTAAAATCACCAAAGCACTGAAAACAGATTATACTGACATGTTTTGAACTGTGTTCTGCTATGAATGGTTTGGTGTGGGGTTTTTTTGGTCCTGTTGGTAGAAAGCCAAGTCATCCACGATAACGTGAGACAATTGTTGTTGGTTATGAAGCTGCACCTCCTGGTCCGTGTTTGTTAGTAGGAGCAGGATGAAGAACCATGCAGTGGAAATTGTGAGGTATGTGATGATATGGGAAATGTTCCCTCAGACAGCTGTGTTTCTGCACAGAAAATCTTTTTGAAGAGCCTGCAGAGGTTTTGCTTGTTAAAGTACTTTCAGCTGAAGTAGTCCCAAGCCTTTTTTCAAGAAAGCATCAACTCACAGGCACTGGAATATCTCACTCAGTGCTCCACTGCACTTCGATGAAAAGAAGTTTTGCAAAATAATTCTGCTGCTGGTAGCTTAAATCATTACAGTCTTAGCAGGGATTATAATGCTGCCTGTTCCCAGCCTTAGCAAGTGTTTTGTTGAAAACCATGTGCTATATGATGTTAAAACTGTCATCCTAGAATGCAACCCATTGCTGCAGCCATCTGTTGCATATACTAAAATAACATGAGATTGTATTAAATACCTTCAAACCAGAGCCAGATGAGAACTAATTCCCATTTATCACATTAGTAATGGAAATATTTTAACCTTTTATGGAAGAGCAGATTTTTTGAACAGTAGTAGTTTCCGAATCCTTTCTGTTTCAATGTTTAACTAATTTGATTTTTCAGTTTCACTAAAATTATAAAGAAAGATGTATATTGTGCAAAGAATAAGGTTATGGGGTGCCTACAGAAATACATGGAAAGAGACAGAGAAGCTCATGGAATTATCGAATAGCTCAGGAAGAATATAAATTTATTAATACCTGCATATAGATATATATTTTTAATCTTTGGTATCAATGTTATTGCAATTACAAGTGAGTTGCAGATATGCTAAAGACAATAGCCTTTCCCTCTTAGTGTTGATGGTGCCAGGTGTTGTCTCAGGTCAAAAATGGCACTACAGACCTCTCCACGACTAAGTCTGTAGTCACCACCCTTCAAAGAGAAACTGCTTTTGAATCCTCCTTGCACCCACTGATCAGCCAGTTTCTTTTCTCCACAAGAGGATGAAGTTCAGGTCGTGCCTGCCCAGACAGCAGGCTCCTAGGCATACCAATGAATTTAATTTAGTTTGGCCCATCATAAAGGCCATCAGAAGGCATTAATACAGGAAGGAGACAGACTCCTGAAGGTGCAGGACTAGGGAAAACCTATTTATCCTGATGCTGTTAATGGACAAGATTGATCTAAATGTTATCTATACTGAAAAGAGTTCACAGGTCTCTGGTCCCAAAACCTTCCTTTTGCTTGTGAGCCTTAACGGCTGTACTCTTCATGTTCACAAGAGAGAAAACATGTCACACACTGCAGGAGAAAGAAAAAACTGATTTACTGAGGTGAGGTGCATTTCAGAAAATGCTAAAGAATTTTGAAGACTGTTGTAGAGGTGAAGAGTGACTTTTGGAAATTATAAACAAATGACAAAATGAACAGAAAACTAGTCAAATGTCAAATAAGGTCCCCTACCTTATTTCACTGGAAGAAGACAACTATCAATTCCAAAAGCTTAATGAATCATACAACTTAAAAAATATTCTATAAAATATTTTTTGATGGAAGGAGCATGCCAGCTTTCATGATGTCATCTGGAATTCATGAAGACATTTCATGATGATGTCAAAAGCTCTTTTCCTCAAATAGACACCTAGATAGAGTTTCTGAAAACAACACTCCCTCTCTAGGTCAACAGCAAATTGTCCCTGCTGCCAGAGGACTGATTTTTGCCTCTCTGTTCAGGGCTAAGAAGGAAAATCACAGAGAATCAGGTAGGAGGGGAGAAAAGAGTGAGATGGGAAATGGACAGGAATAATCAGGAGAAAGAGAAGGATAACTAACATAATTATTTGTTATCACTTGGACAGTGATATTTCTCAAAATTATTTCTTGAAGTAATCGGATAGTTTATATCCAATTAGTAAAAATTGTGCATAAAATGAGAAAATTATTTTGGATGAGTGGAACTTGATTGTTTTGCAGTAAGTATTCAAGAGGTATATCTATTGCTATAAGAAAATTCAGCTAGAGTGGGATTTTCTAAAGATTTAGCAAAGAAGTTGGTCATAAAGACATTTTGTCTCTCTGATTTCCCTAAATGTTTCTTGAAAAATAGCATGAAAATTACTGTATATAAAGAATGCTTTGTGTTTCTTGGAAGTTACCATTCATTTTCCAAAGGAGCCAGTACAGGAGTTTAGTATTGGAGTTAGATGTGAAAGAAAAAGAAGACAGTCAAAGCAATAATGTTATCCTTTCTTTTACAGAGATGAGAATGAATTGAAAGCCCATTTTAGAAAGCCAGGAAGAAAGATGTGCTTTTTGTGCATTGAATTCTTCAGTCATATACAACCACTAGCAGGGGTTTTAAGGGGCATAGGACAGTCAAAAGAAAAGCTAGTTTTGTTCCTAACAATTCTCAATATTTTTTTTTATTTTCTGTAGTTGTTGTTTCTGCTTAAGATTTGGATAATTTTAATTATATTTTGCTGATTAATTGGTTTAAATAGAAAGGAAATATGGTAAAAGGGGTGACAAAGAAAAATTATTTCTGTATGATAACTCTGACATTACAAAATAATTCAGCTTGATTATAAAGGGCATCTCTGATGTTGAAATTTAAAGAATTCTGCTCCATCTCATGCAACCTGTACAATCTGAAGCTGATAACTGCAAACTTCCTTCTGCTGGTGGTACTGGAAATAAGCATATATAATCATCCAGATATTCAGTGCTTGTACACTCAAAGCAAATTTTCAGTGTTCCTGTAATGGAGCAGTGGTATCTCTGAGTCTTGCCACCCTTCAGGAACATAAAGCAGAATTTTGGCAAAGTGAACTGCAAATGAATGATAATGAGTGACCCAAGATTAGTTTTTGACCTGTTGCATGGCCCCAGTTTAAAATTGTATAAAAGGGCTTCACATCTTTGTGGAAGCCATTTGAATGTTTCTTGTTTACAATGAGCTCTGACAACTTTCTGGTGTTAATGCGAAATTTCATCTCACGTCTGAACTATAGAATTAACTGGGAAATGTCATAGCTACTTGAAAAGTCTCCATTTGTAGCAAAGATTTCTCTGAACAGGATTTTCATAAACAGTGAAAGTCAATTAAATACTTGGGATAAAAATAACAAAAAAGGCATAAAAAAATAATGCAAAAACGTTTGGAACCCACCTTCCCTAGCTAGCAGATAATGCAAATCAGTGGCAATTGCTTCCTCTGAGCCTCTGGGAGGGAGAAAATTAGCATCAACTAGATCAACACCTTGCCTAGATTTTTGCACCTTTTGAGCTTCCTGTCAGCAGCCTGGATTTTTAATTTAAAAGACTTAATAAATGCTGAACAGTTTTTGAAAAGACCCCAGGATGACCCTCACCCTGTGCTATGAGGCTGCAGATTCCTGCTATAGGAGTGGTTTCAAATGTCCAGACCTTCAGAGAGATTAGGTAGTCTCTCCCCTGTTCTAGCATCTAATTTTTTCAGCACATAAATATGCATGGAGATAGAAGCAAAATTAACTGTGTCATTAAAACTATTATTTGAAACTATATGCCAAAGAGAGTAACTCTATTGTGAGAAAAATATGTCACTTTGGCTAGCAGATTCAGTATTCATTTCTAACCCAATTAAAAAATATTTTGTTGAGAATAACTGTACTTGTAGATTAACAATCCAACATTATATGTCTTTCAATTAATTAATTATGAAGGATATTTCTATTCTAGCTCCTACAATGTAAGGATAAATCTCAGCTTCAGTGATGTATTAATAAGCACTGCCAGAACATGTATTGATTCATTGCTTTCATTTAATGACTCGGAAATGTTAGATACTCTTGAAGCATTAGGAATGTTCCACCATCCCTCCGTGCTCAAATTTCTAATATATTTTAAGGAAAGGAGCTTGAAACTTGGGTTGTATATTTTTAATTGAAATTTGGGATAAATATTGTTATAAGATTTAATAAGAAGCTGAGTATCTTTTCAACATTAAATATGACTGAATTATACAATGGAATATGTTAATTTTAATTTTATATTTATCTAACAAGAGATTGCTTATAATGTATGGATGATCTCAAACACAACACATGATTAAAATTTTCAGATATACAGTGGTGCTATCATACAGATATTTTTGCATTTCTCATGTCTTGAGGGAGTGTCTTCTGAGTAAGTGAAAAATGCTGATATTTGGCATTTACAGTGGCTTTATTTTTCTCTTCCAATGTTTGTATTTTCAGTAAAGCTGTTTATTTAATTAACCCATTAATAATACATTAGCCAACACATTAATAGTATTTCCCCCATATATCCTTATATATGCATTATGTCCTCGAAATTATTCTATCATAATTTTATATTTTATTGTCATAAATAGCCAATACTTAATAGAATTGACTATAGATGAATAGCAGTACTTAGAGAGATGAAAAATGACAGAATTTAATTGATGCTTCTAATAAAGAGGAAGAAAAAGTTTTAATGTGTGAGGGTTTATCCTTTTCTTATTGTCACTATTTAAACTAATGAAAAAAAAAATTATCTTTTAAAAGTTAATTGTTGGAACAAAATTTCAAGTAATTATTTTCTAGAAAACCAGTAAATAAATAGTAAAGAAAACATTATAAATTATAATACCTATATAATGGAGTTTCTTGGATGAACTTAATTGGAGAAAAAAAAATATCTATTTTAAAGCTTTTTCTGTTGTGTGCTCTGGAAAGTTTATCTTCTAATGTGTTTCTTTGGATCATTGTTCTAGTTACTGTTAGCTGTTTTTTTCTTTTAATTGTTTTTTGTGTATAAATTTGCAAGTTCAGTTTTTCCTTTCCTGGAAGCTTCTACTTATAACTTTCTTGGTTTTATGTATTCTATAGGACCTGAGGAGTTGCATGGTTTTTATTCTTGCTTTATCAAAATAAATAATGGATCAGGCTCATGTTTTGATCTGCCTTTTGTGAAATCTAGAAGAAAAAGTAGAAGGTGTGGAAATAAGTCAAGAGCCAACTACAATTGCCTGCACCTGCTAGACAGTTTTCAGTCAAGAGTGGGGCTGTCTACAGAAATCTAATCCTAAAAATAGTACTTGATATTGCCACATTACTTTTCCCAGAAATATTTCAAAAGCCACATACCACAGGCAAGAATTATTTCCCTGGCCATAGAAACACACCTAAACCTGAAGTAGCATCTCTAAATAAACGGTTTAAGTTAACTCTGAACAAAAAGTCTGTGATAGGAAGAAAAGGTACCATGTCCAGTTGAACCTGAAGCAAGAGTCACAGAAGGCCAAGTACTAAGATGGAGATTGCAATTTGCACAGGAAAAACATGGTTTATAAATTGTGAAATATTTGCAAGCAGTTAAGTAGTACTTGTTTCAGCAGTGCTGACAGTGTACTTAACAGTAAAAGTTACTCATGTTGCTCTTAGCTCTAGTAAATCTCTTTGCCTGAAGCCTAGATTTTAAAAGATGATTGGTTTTGTCTTTTTGTTTAACATCATATGAATATATCCATGAAAATATACAATTTAAAATTAATCTGTTTAAAATGAAATTTGATCTTGATAGTTACATTTCTGGCTAAAAGCTATTTTATTTCTTTACATTTTTTATTTAAATGAAAATCAGGTGTTACTAATTTAATTACATACAGAAATTGAATAAAACCAACATATTCAGTATTTCTATTCAGTATAAAACCAACATATTCAGTATTTCTATTTTCATACCTTACAACAGCAAAAAACCTCAGATTTAACAATTTATATACATATATATATTTATATAATATATATATTTATATATATTTTATATATAACATCTTCTTTCAGTGAGACTTTTCTATTTCTTCACTGCTTTGGATCTATCTAATAAATAAAGCAAAAGTTAATGTTTTTCGTTTAGACACATTCATTTGAAGCTGAAGGACAAATAGAGGGAGAAAAAATAAAGTTTTTTTATATATATATTTTTGAAAATAAAACAAAACAAAAAAAAATGGTGGGAGAGGATGGAACCTGTTAGTACCGAAACAGCCCAAGTAAGGAGGTCAGAAAATCACTTAGTGCAAAGTGGTTTTCAGAGCTGTGAGCTTATACCAGGCTACTCAAGACTGCATCATGTTGGAGCCTGGAAACCTCTGAGGATGGAGCCAGCACAGCCTCCCTGGGCAACCCGCACCGTTGCCCAGCCCTGTCCCTCTGTGACAAAGCGTTGCCATTGGTTCTTCTGTCTTTGGAGTAGAATCTGAAAGAGGGGAGTGAGAACACTTGAAACGACAGAAATAAGATGTACTGTAAGGTCATAGGTAGGGGACTTGAGCTCCTTCTCAGTCTGGCTCTTCACAAAGCATAGGAGCAGACCCTGAAGATGTTATGTAGTGAAAATGCAGGACCCAATGGAAACAATTTCTTCTCATTATTCAGATTCAGTGTAGAACTAGAAAAAAATCTTGACTTAAACATTATACTACTGGCTAGAGTAGTGGCAAACAGCTGTTTTCAAGGGCAGTATCTCCTAGTTTTTCTCTAATAGAAACAATATATTTAATATGTAGAATAATTATGTTATTGCACATTAAGACTCAACCTGCAAGACTTAATGTAATACATTATAAAGCTAATTGAATTGAAATTTATGACCTGGTGGCCATTTAAGTGCTGACTTATAAAACACTCGCCATTGTATCTTCAACATATAGACTAAAATTCCACAGAATATTTGTGCTGGCTTCTTTTACAAAAGTATATAAAGTGATCAACTTTATCAAGCAAAGGGAAAACCTACCAAGTTTGTTATTAATTAAATGGACAACCTTAGTTATGAAATCTTACTTCATTCTGTAAGCAAACTATTGAGGTTTTGCCCTTTTAGCATTACTTTAGCCATGTTATTTAAATTCTTGTGTAATTATAAACCACATTTTCGCAATAACAGAAAGATTCACATCATTAAGTTCTAATTAGTAGCACAGACTGATTAGCAGTGATTGAATACCATCAAAGTGACTTCTTTAATGTAATTAACATGTATCAGACACTCAAAGTATTATTTTTATGTAAAGAAATCTAAAATCTAGCACAGTTAAGCAATACAACTTCACTGTTATGACATCTTTACAGTATAGTTTGAAAAATAGAGTGGTCATCAATTAACTGATATATGTTTATTGATAATTTTAATAGAAGTAGTGGTGATCCATAATGATATAACTTAAAAATATAACAGCAATGAAGACATTTTACTTAAACATAATCTAATTAATAATAAAGCTATGTAATAAAGGATCAAAATAAGCAAAGCTTAGGTGAAAGACAACACATAGTTCCTGTGATTTTTGTATAGGCTTACAGCAAATTATGTTATATTCACAGAGCTATGAATCTATGAGAAAGTTTGGTTCCAAACCTACAAAACATTTTGTATTCTGGAAGAGTTTTATGCACAAAATCGTCTTCATGTACTGAACTTTGAAGACATAATTTTACTGATTTTCAAGAACATTCTGGTAACTTTTTAGAAGTCTGACAAAGGAATAAATGTGTTCAGAATTCAGCTTAAAAATCGCACAGACGCAACCTATACTCATATTATTGGAGCTTTTCAGTGTCTGTGGATGTAAGATTTCTCTGGAGGAGATCAAAACATTATTTGAGAGGAAATCCGTGTTATGTCTATCACATTTACCTGAAGTTATTGTATATTATAATCTCAATCTAACAGATTTTAGTTGTGAAGTTTCTTTCATTATATTACCAATCTGTTACAAAATTATAATTTATATTCTTCTACATTTTGGTGGTAATGGCTGTTGTATAAAATCTTTTAGAATATTTGTGGAAGCTGTTTACTGCTTCTCTATATTAATAGAGAGGTAAAATTATAATTTTACAGCCAGCTAAAAACAACAATAAAAGTCACCTTTATTTTGTGACTCCTCTAGTGTGCTCTTGTGATGAGAATAAAGTAGTCTGTTAAATTTATGAGAAATCCGTTTACAGGGAAACAAGACTTTATAGAATACTTAGTCTGGTGAGCAATTAACATTTTTGACAATGTAGGATAAATTCAATATTTCAATAAACTGACTTATTTAATAGTTCAGTTCTGGAGTTAAATGTAGAGAAGGGAAAACAGCTATCATAGTAATGAATATGTTTTTGTTGAAACATTTATTAAAATTCAGACCCAGAATAAGAGTGTACCTGTCCTTCTGTAATTATGTTCCCTGCAACATAGCATACTATAACCACCAAAATAATCTGAGTTCTCATTTACAGTTATGATTGAAAAACATTGGATTTAATGATTAGGAATTCACAACCTGAAGCTATCTGAGATTTCTATGAAACTGAAATGCACTCTGCAGGAAAGAAAAAAAAAAAAATCTTTTCTGGAAATAAGTTCCTTTCCATTTAACTGATGCTGTAAAGTGCAAGAGGAATAACACCTGAAATAACTTTATAAGGTTTAGAATGCTTAGAGTTCTGTTCTTATATTTTATTACCAGCAGTCATGTATCACATTTTATTATTAGTTGTTTATGGTTCCAATTCCTCAGCCTCTAGGCCCTGCCACCATAACTTCCAGAAATATTCTGCTACGAGAGTTAGCATAAGATATGAGACATTGTTACCCAAGAATAAGCCATACCTCTGGCTTATTCTTGAAGGAAATAACATGGTAGTAAAACAAAGGGAAGAACATGAAATGGACCCTGATGGCCAACGTTTTCTAACTCCCTAAGGCTGGGTCTCAGTATGAATTTTGTGAACAGCTCTTGGCTCAGTGCCCCTGTGAGGCTTGGCTGTGTACAGGCACCCTCCAGTGCAGTGGTGTGTCAAGAAGGAATCTGCACATATGGCCTGCACCACACTGAGCCACTGCACAGTCAGTCAGATCTGTGAGCAGGACACTTGCAATTCAGCCAAGTGCTGAAGGTCCATGGCTTACCATGTAGACATGGACTAAGTGACTGAGACAAAATCTGTTGTGCAAAAATATATTGCACTACGTAAATGTTCCTCAGGCAGTGTTTGGGTAAACACAGGGGTGAATACAGCCAAAGAGAGAAAGAGCAGCCCAGCTTCTTCCCCAGTATACGACACTGGATGTCAATGATGGAGAGCTGCAGGTCTCACAGCTCACCCTGATTAGATGTTTCAAGGAGGGACAAATGAAAACCATTGCAGACAAAAGCTTCTTGCTCTGCGGGGCTTCCCACTGGGGCAGACATGAAGACAGAGGAATTTGTCTTACATTTCATTTCCCTCCTAGGCCTCATTGAGAATTGTAGGTAGGCACTCTCTGAATTCAGGAATTGCAGCTTAGAAAAAACACTGGTAATGCATTTTATTCAATAACTTTTGACACAAAACACTGAGAATAGAATAGAATAGAATAGAATAGAATAGAATAGAATAGAATAGAATAGAATAGAATAGAATAGAATAGAATAGAATAGAATAGAATAGAATAGAATAGAATAGAATAGAATAGAATAGAATAGTTCAGATTGGAAGGGACCTTGAAAAACCATCTGGTTCAGACTTTCATGGGAAAGGACACCTAGATATTGGCCCAATACTAGCAGGGAATTCATACCTTCCTCACCCTATCTAAGGGCACTGGCCGTATGTACGTGGCAATAATAATAATTATTATTAAACCCATATTATCGTTGATGTTTTTGTTGTTGTTGAGGAATTTAATTCCTCCTTCTAAAACAAAGGATTTACTTTTGATAGTTTCTGGGAACAAGGAGAAGTATGCTTGCTGGCTGCATGTGTGGGGGGTATGTGAGAGCTGTAGGCATTTATGATGGTTTTCATGTTGAAACCAGATCTAGTTACAGGAGTTCTTTAGTAACTGAGAAGCATCAATCAAGGCTTGATCACTGCTTTGAGTATAGATATAATATGTTCTGTCATATTCACATTATAAGCCCTCTTCTGGATCTGGCTGTTACATCCTCTTTCTGATGCAATTTAGTTTAAAAATGTTCAAGGACATCATTTTCGAAAGTGCTTAGACAAAGTGAGACCAATAATACAATGCTTAGAATATCTGATTATATTACATTTCTAATTCCCACTTGTGTTCAACCCGTGTCAGCTGACCCTTATATACTATTATGTATCTGATTTCATCTTGTGGGTGCTTGGATCATTGTAGTTTGACTGTTCATCTCCCTTGCTTTTCTTTCATATTTTACCTTAATTTAAGAAATCATGCTGACATGGCGGTCAAGAAACTTTGAAAAGCCAGGCTGCACATAGGAAGAGCTGCTTTCAAATCATACCAATGCTGACAGTTCAGTTTCATTTTGAATTCTGAAGGTCTAGTTTTCTTTTTAATCATGCTAGGCATTTGATGTCAATATTATCTTGTGGTAGTGTTCCACAAGTTAATTATGTTAGGGTGGTATTCTTCTTTGTCATGAAAGTATGTGTGCTGCAATAGCTCTCTACCTAAGCATGGGAAACAACCCTGCAGATACTACGAATTTGGAAAAAAAAGAAAAATATCTGCTGAACTTTCAAGCAATGTAATATGTTCCATATAGAGAAGGCAAGATTAACACTTAAAAAGAGATTCAACAGTATCTTAAATTAATAGAAATACAATCTCTAGACTTTAATATTTAATGCATAACAACATTCACCAGTGGTAATACAGCAATGATAATGAACTGCAATAACAAATATACAATTTTTTTTTCCCTACTGATAAACCTTTACAAGACAGGTTGCAATCTCTCTCCTTCTTTTCGCTTTTGGTTTTGTAGCATGAAATGTAGTATGTATAAACTCTATTTAGAGAGATAATTTGCCACAAAATTTTTTGTGATGTGAAAGGTTACTTATTCACAGAAAGTCAAGCAGTAAAGCAGAAAATGTCTGTGTGAATGAGATTTTTTTTGGTGTATAATGTCATATTCTCTGCAGTACGGGAGGAAGTAAATGCTGTTAGAAGCAGTAAAACTCATTTCTTCTTATTATTGTAATACTGACCTTGGCATTTTGTAAAACAGCCCCCCATTTAAAAATAAAAAATGAACAAAATAAATGAACTGTTCAGATTACAAAACAAATGCTTAAGAGATACTTAGGGACCAGTAAAGAGGACTCTAATTTCCTATGTTTTTCTGTCCTCCAAATGGAGTTTTGAAGTATAACATCATACAAAGCCACTGGGAATTTCACATCCATAGAACTCTCTACCTTGTTTCAAGCAGTAGAAATAAATGTTGGAGATTTTACAACAAAGATGTTAAAAACCCAAGCCCTCCTATTAATCCCCCAAACCATCAAAAGCCATATCAATATGTAAGAAAACAAGAAAAATATAAAATAATTTAAAAATAAATAAAACCACTTTACCCTGTATACAACACTGCATAGCAAAAAATCCCCAAACCTGAAACCAAGGAAGTGCACTGTGTTTTCCTGCTCCTTATAATCCTTTGAATGTATAAGGGACTGGATATAGTCTCGCTTGGTGGTATGTGCTTATGTCATGGGCTTATCTTGAATGACTCAGATGACTTATGTCAACCAAACAAAAAAAGACAACTAGTGTAAGAGTGAAGAAGGGTATGTATCTTTCACTAGGTGTCTGCAAAAACCACTTGTATAAACCATCATTATATCTCATGGTGATGTAATCATTGACAAAATGTAAGGTGATGCGAATATATATGTAAGCTCTACTGTCTGGATGATGGGTACTTAGACAGCTGGTACATAAACAAGCACCTACATGTAGGCACCTAACTTGTCTTAATTTTTGAGCTGAATCCTACTCTTTATCTGTGGAGATTTATATAAAGTGTTTATATCAGAGTGTGAAATTCAAGATTTCAATGACATAGATAAAAAGGATTTAACATATTACTGATGTAAAAAATCTCCATAGCTAAGAGATATCCACCAATTTAATAGAGGCCCAGTGACTTGATTTTATTTTATTAATTGAATGTGAAATTCAGATAATGATAGTGGGCTTCATTTGGATTAAAAAATCAAAGAGAAAAAAAATGACATTGAGTTCAATATACACTTTTTAAATGTGTGAGCTCAAATCCAATGCTAAATGACCTCTGATTTCTATGTGGGGAGAATAAGGGTGCAAGGCTTCTTATCTACTGTGATAGATTTTTCTGAATGATCCATTTTATCAACAGCTTCTTGCAAGTGAAGAAAACTGGGAGAATGTAATGATGCTTATAAAAAATGATGTCAGGACATTTCTGGGGTTTAGGAAATGCACAACAAGAGACCCCAGTCAACTGGCTGGAAAGTTTGTTTTCACACAAAATACAGGAGAATTAAATGAATGTTTCACAGCTGCTCGGTTCAGGCTCTCATTTTCCATTCCAGATATCTTGCAAACAGACAGATTTCTGGGCATCTCATGTCACAGATCAGTGCTTCAACCCTCAGCTTGCATAGTAAATGACTGATTCTTACTTAGGTCTCAGCCATACCCCAGATTTCTGCTCTAGTCAGTATGGAGGATAAAGCATGATCCAGCATGAATACACCTGTACATAAAAAAAACCCCAACACTACCTATAGTGCACCAAAAACTTTTAATTCTTTTTTTTTTTTTTAATACAAAAGCAAAGTATGATTGATACAAAATGCAATCAATAAGAAAAAATTGCCACTGTAGCATAATTTTTCAAGATTAAAACATCTTTCTTGTGGATATGCATTTTCTCCTTTTGAAAGCTGTTATACTTTATAAAAGTAATATTCACCGGATGAAAGGGAGAGGGCCTAACATTTGCCACAAGGCTAAGGGTCGTAGCCTTAGATATAGCTAATCAAAATCAATGTTTGTGTCTACCTTAGAATGTCGGGATGAAAACACCCAAGTTTGGGTTTCCCAGTGAACAACAAGACAGTGCCTGTTCTGAGGTACTTCTCACCAGCCTATCCTATTTTTCCTTTTGCTTTGGTGCTAGAAAACTAGAACTGAACGTCATGGATATTCATGGACGGAAGAACTGATACTAGAGTGGATGTTCAAAGTGACAAAGCGGCAAATATAGTCTGGACTCTTCCTGTTTCTCCCTGGTCTGGCAAATAGCTCTAAATAAGACCCAAAGGGCAACATTTGCAGCAGTGGAGCTGCTTTGTTTCCCTGACTGAATCATTGCTCAATAACCTTATCTTTAGTAACAATTTCCCTTTTTCATGTTGTGCAGGCCCAGCGAATCTTAGGTAACATGGCTTCAGGCTCAGTACAGTACTTAGGCACATCTCCTGTGGTAGATTTACTAAGATACAAGATTAATCTCAAGGGCAACACACGGGCAAGTCTCTTACAGATTCTTTTTTAATGTTATTCTTTCAAAGGTTCCTTTCTCATATCCAGTCATAAATTTCCTAAAGTAAAAAAAAAAAAAAAAAAAAAAAGAAAAAGGTCAAATATGGGATTTTGGCACCTGGTTAAGCTATACACAACAGTCGTATTGTCTCATGTTGGTTATAAAGAACATAAATTTACAGGACAACAATGGACATGGAAAAGCAGGGTGAGAGACTTCTACATGTGGGAGTTCTAGTGCTACCAGCTGTTACATAGCTGCTTTTGCTTTGAATATTACTGTGCCTCTTGATACTGTATAGAAATGACAAAGGTTTTCCTCTTGATAATTCATTCTGATTAGTTTTTTTGGTTTGGAATAGATTTTCTTATGGAATATAACTAGCTGTTTTTACTGTTTTCATTAACCACCAATCCCATTTTTCCCTTGTCCTGCTCTTAAATCAAAAATTGAAGGAATTCCCACCACAATAAAAGAGTTTTTAAAACATATAATATTAAAAAAGTTTTAATTTAGAAATATAAAGTAGGGAGAAATGTCAATAAAATATTTGTAAAAAAGTTCACCTATCACTTTCCGATAACTTCCCTGACTGGAATAGTGACACCATGTTGGCCAGTGCTTATCTATCTATGCAGTAGTTTTTCTTTCTAAAACGTTGCAGGGGCTGCTCAGGTAGAGCAAGTTCCTGTCTAACATTCTGAGTATTCAAATTTTAAAAATCTTCAAAAGCTTTTAAGAATCGAGCAATGTAGATGGCAGAATAAAGATTGTTAATGAGTCTGCATCAGTTTAGACTTATTCTATTCTAGTGTTGAAATTTTACTTTGTCTGGAAAAGAACAGAAATACCAGAAACCTGTGGTGTAAAACATGACTGGCAGTCACATGTTGAGGATGGAAAAGTAATTCTACATATATGAGTTCTTACAATTATGGAAAGTATGTGAGCTTGTGACAGACAATGTATTCAACCCACTTCATAATAAAGAATGGACTGATACAAAGATTAATGAGAAGGGTAGAATTTTAATCGTTGTCTTTTTATTCAGCAAAGAGTTGGTGCTGAATATAATTACACGGATAAAGAAAGTCTGCCTTTTTGAAGAAGAAATGGATTATTTTTTTTAACTGACCCTATTTGGCATTTGGTGGAAGTTTCATTCCTGAAATAAGAGTTCTGTTCTACATAGAGCAGTGTTTTAGCACAAAGAGTTACCACTAGGTTATTTGAAGCACTGGGAATTATTTGTATTTTTGTCATGAAATGAAAATTTTTCTGAAACTAGAGTATCACCTTGAAAAGGTGAATAGACTAACTTGTTAATAACCATCTTCAAGAGATGGTCAAAGTGAATAAGAAGGGTCTTATCAGAGCAAAAGAAATCCCCAAGGAAAATTTTACCGACTCTGACTCTTTACACCTAAAATCTCCTCAGGATAATAATAGCACTGTGTCCATTGCAAGCAGCCCCCTGGCCCACAGGAACAGCAGAGTACAGAAACTGGCAGAAGGGTTAATTCTGCTCCTCATCTTGTCATGACTTTTAGTAGGACAGCAAGGCAAAACACATTAACCATTATTCTAATATAGCAATGAGTCAAGAAAATTATGGAGTACTTCTTTAAGTGCTTAGATATGCAACTGAAAAATCAGTCTTAACTGGGCTACTCATGTAGTATGATAGAAGTCAGAGGTCATAGCATTCCTCTGCTTCACTTTCCCTTTTTTACAGTAAGAGCCTGATCTTTTTTTATTCCTCTTTAAAACTGTTGCAATGGTGACTTGACTAGTAATAACAGATGACTATGAACAGCTAAAGAACTATGAAAATACAAAGTTTTTATTCTCATTACTGTTTTTTATGGTACATTGTTCTCTCATCCTCCCTACCAGTATCAAATACAATTAGTACAATAAATGTATTATGACCTTAATCCATGATATTATAATTTTAGAAGCCATAACTGTGTGCTTTACTTACTTCATAAATATACATGAGTATCTAGATTTAAACTCTTTTTCTAATTAAAGTGATGAGGTCAATAATTTCCCTTCAGCTTTCCTGGGGCTTACTCCTGGAGTCAAAATGTTCTTAACCCTGACTTGGGAGCAGCAGTAGTTCCCAAATAAATGCATCTTCTCTATTAAACCCCTAGACCTGCCTTTATGCTCAAGATTAAGCAGAATCTCCTGTCTACCGGGGTTAAAAATTCCTTTCTATTCAAAGATAAATGAAATTCAAACACGATAAATATCAGAGGCAAAACAATGCAATGCATTTATTTGTATGATTATAGCCTCATATAAATTTATATTTCTGCACATTTTTTTAATTACTTCTTTTATTAAACCTCCTTATAGAAGCAATAAGAGTTTGGGACAAAAAACTACAATGTTTAGCATTTCATAGCAAAAATAGCCTTTAGCAACCACCTGACATTTCTCATCTTGCCTTGAGTTTACTTCAAAGGAAAAAGTCAGTGGGCAAAACTTGGAAATCTCAGATGTCTCCCAACCTTAATCCCAATTTAAGACTTCAGATAGCTAGAAAGGTCTCTGTCTTCAGCTGATCATTTTCTGTGCAAGCAAGGAGAAAACAGAGAGAAAGAAGAGTGAAAAGTATCATAAAACTGAATTATTTTTTCCCCTTTTATTTTTAGCTTTGTTTGCTTTGTGGGAGCTGAAGGGTGCAGAGGGCTGTAAACTTCCTTCTGCCTGTGAAAGGTAACAATTACATTTGACAGCATCCTGGCATCCACCAAAAGGGCTTGCCAAACCATGCCCTTGTGTTATGTTAGTTGAAATTCCTCCTCTGATTCAGAAAAGATTCTACTTCACATTTTCTGGGTCACTGTATTGTAAGGAAGGGACTTCTTAAGTGTGGTGGACAGAAACAGTGATCATGATAACAAGGTATGTAGAGAAAACCAGATTTTCACTCTAATATGAAGGCTTTTATTAGCTACTTTATTAAGGAATATCACCAGTTTGACCCATAGACCATATTCCAGGCAAGCTTTCATACAAATTGTTGTGTACATATCAGTCAGCAGAAGCCCCAAGTTTCAGATTACTTATTTCATCAGATTAGTCTAGGACTATCTGTATTTAAAGTAGAAGAGCAGTGATGTCAGTTCTTTATAAATACATTAGAATTTCATTCTTACTGATTTCAAAACTGTCTATCAAGACCAAAAATTTTTTCTGCACATATTTGTAAGACACAAGTTGTTTTTTTGGTATGCAAGGTGATACTATTGCTATTTAAATTGTGTGTCTCTTGAAAATAATAACTAACCGGCAGCTAATAGTTTATCAGCATCTTCAGGATATTTAAGAAGTGATATTCCTCCTTTCTTTGATCTAAAGGAATTCTCTCAATGAGTGCTCTTACTTAAGAAGCTTTTAACTGAGAAAAAGACATTAAACCAGACTGCAGTTAAGTATACATTTGGCAGCTAAGACTTCTTGCACATGATTGTTAGGAGAATCTGCCACACAGATCCCTACAGATTTATTCCCCAAACTGCTGAAACAATGGGAAGTCTGTCATTATCATGTAGCAATTTGGGCTCTGCTCCAAATGTGAAAATTCCTTTCAATGTGTGCATACTGCAACTGTATTGAGTTGATTATGTGTTACAGAATTTAGGTGTTTGCTTAAAGTTTGCTCAAAGTTACTGGGGTCACATGAAAAATATTAGTGAGAGAAGGACTACGGTTTCCAAGGTAAAAAGAATAGGACAGAGGTAAGACAGTGTAGGAGAGGAAACTGGTGTGCCAGGGAGCAGCCCACAGGGAGTTCTCCTGAATCAGGTTTAATTAATGTTCCAGTTCACAATCCTTGTACAAAAGCTGAGATCTGATAGAGATTGCTAATAGCATAAGGCTATCCTTTATCATTTTAACTCAAAGGAATACATCATAAATGAGATAAATGACATCAAAGACTGGAGTAATAGAAATGGCCTGAAGTATAATAGTGTAAAAAGGAAAGGCCAGGAATGTGGGGTTCTTTAATGAAACATTTAATTAAAAATTAAGTGCTTATTGGTAATGGATCACTGAGAAAGAGAGGGCCTTCAGGGTCATCCCAGGAATACTATCAGGCACAAATATTTTGCAGCCATGGAAAAGACAAGTGTAACTAAAATTTATCAGAGATGTTTTCAACAGGCCAAGGGTATAGCTATACTTGCTGACCAGCCACAGGCAAGGCCTCATCTCAAATACAACACCTTTGTTTAGAAAATGTGATTTCAAATTGGAATAAGTGCAGAGAAGGGTTGCAAAATTAATGATAGGGAGACAGACTCTATGATACCAGGTAAGTGTGAAAGGGATTGTTTCATTTAGCCTGAGGCTGAGAAGAGAGAGAATTGCTTTGTGTAGGTAGAAGAGCACATGTAAACTCTAAGGAAATAAGAAAAAAACAAAACAAAACAAAACAAAACATCCGAAATATATTCTGAGCAGTAGAACAAATGCATCTAGAATGTGCCCAAATAAATTCTGATGCGAAGTTGGGTACTGGATCATTAAAGCAGTGGGGTTCTGAAAACACTCCCCAGAAGTAACGGAAGAAAAAAAATCCTTAACTACTCTCACAGTGCTAGAGTTGGCATCTGTGAGGGGCGGCACTTGTTTTCTCTTGTGACCAGCAGGAAGCTGGATGTGCTTTGGGGAAGCTGGGGCTAAGCCATTTTCATATCAATGTGGGAACAAAAAGGTGGGGAATTCATCAGCAGATGACAAAATCAGTATATTATGTATCCCTCGGGATAGTTACTTGTATGTTTTAATAGGCGTTCAGAAGAAATTTCTGTGAAGATCAAGCAGGTTAAGGCTGAAATTTCTTATCTGCTTTCCTCATAGTATCAAACATAGATTATTTTCATAGTATTTTGCAAGCTGGTGATACTGCACTGTTCCAGTGTGTTCAGAAGTCCTCCAAAGTTAAACATCTGCTACCATAGTGGTAGCATACTGATTTCCCAAATCCCAGAGACTCAAGATAGCAGATGGAGACAAAATCTCAGCAGATGAGGTCACTTTACCTATCATGGCCCTTTTTATCTGACAAGATTCATAACTGCACTGAAAAATTGCCAATTTTTTAAAATTAGTTTTTTTCAGAAAGACCTACACTGTCCAATGCTGAACTTAGTTTCTGAACAGCTGAACAGCTACAGTTAAGTCTATGAATAAAAACTGTGAAGTGATATTTAGTTCCATTACTTCAATGGTTCATCCTTTCATCTGTGATACAACCAAAAGTATACATTTGAAGAAATATATATTTGCCTGAAAAAAAAAAAAAAAATGGGGAGTAAGTTAATGTTTCTAAATAAAAATAGAAAAACATATGAGTGAAAGATTACTCTAATTTTTAATTGAGACAGTCAGTATCAAAGTTGCTTCTTCCAGCAAAATTTGTAACAAAAGAGTACGCACGATACTGAAAAATGTTTACAGGCTTGTTAGCTGAATATGGCAAGCTGATCCTGGCATGGCTTGATGCACATATCTGGAAATTTAAGTAGTCTCAGCAAAGGGAAAATAGTCCATTAAAGCTTCAGTGACTATCATTAGGGTAAATTAAGTCTTTAATATGGCTTCCTTTCATGCCTTTTTTAGCTAATAAATTTAATTCTCAATAACAGTTTATTTCTTGAGATGTAAAAGTTAATGTCATAAAATGCCATTTGAAATTTTTGAGAGTCCACTATAACTCTTTTAAGTTTTCTTGACTAGCACAGAAAATATGGAACAACTATTAAACTGCTGTTCCCCTAATAAACATTAATTATAAGACAGCAGGTAATTAATCACTGATAATGAGCTATAGATGACTTTTAATGGTCAGCTAATAGTGTCATGGGCTTTTAATACTGAAAATAATTAAAATTAATGACAGATTGTATGGTGAATATGCATGATAAAAATGTGCTTACAGTTCAAAAAGCAGGCACCCAAATATAGGAGGAATATCTTGCCCTGTGACCATGACATTTTAGGTTAGTGCTTAGGACACTTCCAAGGGGGGAAAACCTGAAATATTTTCCCGGTTTTAAAGACCATTTGAATCAGGACTTGGATTTGGGTTACAGTTTACTATTGTTTTTTCCACTGAAGGTGAAAGTCCTAATCAGCATACTGTAGTTATTCTCAATTTTTGTTCTTCCTGGTACAAGAAACCTGTAATTATATCATGGAGAGTGAATCCTTAATGGGAAAAAACTTTTCCATCACCTTTCCATTTCTGGAACAATCTATAGATGATTACTAATGCAGTCTTTACAAAACAGAGATGTGACTTGAAATCTCTCCCTCACTGCAAAGAAAATGTAATTCTGGCCTTTTCTTTTGTAGCAGTTTTGGTGGGATCGAGTTTTGGTTTGTTTTTTAAATTTCTTTCTTAGCATCTAGAACAGTGCTTGGTTTTGGATTCAGTATGGCATTTGATACAAGATAAACTGATGTTTTCAGTTGTTGCTAAGAAATCAAGGACTTTTCACCTTTCCATGTCCTGCTAGTATGCAGGTACACAAGAAGCTGGGAGGGAGCACAGCCAAAACAACAGACCCAAACTGGTCAGTGGAATATTCCATATCATATAATGTCATGCTCAGTATGTAGATAAGGGTTGATCAGGAAGCTCATTCTGGCTTCTGAGAGTGTGGTTTCAGGATTCTCTCTTCTCTGGGATCACTAGCCAGGAACAGGCTGGGCATTGTTCAGCAGGTGGTGAGCAATCATTGTGCATTACTCCTTTGTATTTTTTATTATCGCTATTATGATTATCATTGTTATTTTAATTTTACTTTATTTCAACTATTAAATTGCTATCTCAACATGTGACTCTCCTTACACTCATGCCTCCAACTCTCTCTCCCATTCCTTGGAGGCTGGAGAAGGTGAGCAAGCGGCTGCATAGTGTTTGGTTGCCATCTAGGTTTAAACCATGACACCTTCCTAGATGGCACCAAGTGTGATACTGCTCTGTAATGTTCTGTCTCTTGGGGAGGAAGAACAGTTCTTTAACAGAAACAGAGTTATGGCCCTGAAAGTGTTTTCAAAGCCATCAACAGTTTGCACCTTAATATTGTTCAGAATTAAAAGGCTTATTTTCAATCCTATCTTGTTGGGTCACTTCAGCACCCTAGCATTCAGCTGGCTAGTTGCTGGGAAACAAACTTTGCCCACGTACACTCTGGTAGCCTGAAGATTTGCCAGTTCTGGTAAATTCTCTCTAGCCTGATAGGCACACAGGACAGCACAACACAGTTTGCATCTCTAGGACTAGATTTTCTCCTGAAACAGGTCTAGGCTTTGTCCTCAAACAGGTCTCACCTGTACTGACTAGTTCCTTCAATACATTATCTCCCAAACCATGTTTGACATTGCTGTCAAAATGCTAGTCTGCTGAGGCTAAAGCCGTGTCAGGGAGTGTGCTAATAATTAAATAACACAGACAAATAAATGTCCTGCCACTCTCCAGTTTGCTATTATAGATGAAGTGTTCGGTATCTAGCTAATGTCATTACAGATTCTGGGACCAGGACCTACATATTAGGTCTTACCATGCTGGTGTTAAAACATTTTCTTCAAGTAGCCTCTTCACCATTAGTAACCAAATTAAGAATTAAGAATTCTAATGTTAAGGCCACATAGAAAAGCAATTTGCTAAAAGTAAGAAAATTCAGGACAATTTGGGGAATAAAGTTTTTCAAATTTTGTTTTTAAACCACAGTGTGTAAAAGGCACTGATAAGTATAGGGTTTTATATGTCAAAAGCAAAAGAAACAGTTCATCAAAGTGGGAACTGATGCAAATTCAATCTCTAAGTGGTCTATTTTTGCAATAATTTTCCTACTTTATGCTGTCCCCTTCTATTTTTTTAGACCCTGTCAACATGCCATGTCGTCATGACACGTATTAAATCCTGATCAGTCAAATATTTGCATAGGTGAGCAGCTTTACAAATGCCAGCAGCCACTGGCAAAAGCAAGTTTGACTGCCCATGTGGAGTAGTCTCTTGCATTTGCAAGCTTTTCTGAGAGTTCATGTGAGATTGCAAAGTCTTTGCAGGTGATAGAGTAATAGTGAAACTGGGTTTTATTCTAACTTTGCACCAGGATTATTCCATTCACGTCACTGGTGGAGATACTTTCACTTTGCAGTTATGTAAACAAAAGTGCATGGTGTTCAGTATTTTTCTGGGTGATGTACAAACAGGTAAGGGAATAGGTTTTTAATATAAACCTCAATCATCTAGTCTAATTGAGAAATCACACAGAACACCACAGAATGAATATTATTGATTTTTTAGTACTTCTTCATTTGCTTTCTGGATTAGCAAAATATTCATAGTAATTTTAAATGAGCAACTTGAAAAGGTCATAGAAAATAGGTGAGGAAGGGAAGAAGGAAAAGTAAGTCTGGGAGCAGAGATGCAGCGAAGAAGGAGCAGGAGTGAATAATAAGAAAAATATTAAGAAAATCAAGAAACAGAAGACTGGGGTAAGAAAGAGAAGAACATGAAACAAGAAAGAGAAGTAGAAAGATGAGATCTATACTAATCACCTTTCAAGTTGTCTTGGATTGCATTTCTGTGCTTTGTTGTTTTGTTTTTTTTTTTTTTTTTTTTTTTCTAAAGTCAAGGTAAACAACATCCACAGCCTTTCCCTCATCCAATAAGCAGGTCGCCCTGTCATAGAAGGAGATCAGGTTTGTCAGGCAGGACCTGCC
>NW_020799095.1:124344908-124407698 GCF_003259725.1 Athene cunicularia
AATAAAAAAAAAAAAAAAAAAAGGCAAATATGAAATATAAAAAAAAGAGTTTATATCACCATTCAGCTGACAGTGTTGACAGATAATAGCTGATGTCCTGAAAGTCAAATAATGAAATAATAATGTTGCATTTCAATATGCCTTGACAATAAGTTCAGGATAATCATAGAATCATAGAATCATCTAGGTTGGAAAGGACCCTGGAGACCACCTAGTCCAACCATTCGCCTAGCACAGTTCCCACCTACAGCATATCCTTAAGCTCTAAATCGACCCAACTCTTGAACACCTCCAGGGATGGGGACTCCACCACCTCCCTGGGCAGCACATTCCAACGCCTGTCAACCCATTCTGTAAAGAAATGCTTCCTAATATCTAGTCTGAACTTTCCCTGGCACAACTTGAGGCCATTCCCTCTTGTCCTATCTCTTTCTACTAGGCTAAAGAGGCTCATCCCCAGCTCTCTGCACCCTCCTTTCAGGGAGCTGTAGAGGGCGATGAGGTCTCCCCTCAGCCTCCTCTTCTCCAGACTAAACACCCCCAGTTCCCTCAGCCGCTCCCAGTACGACCTGTGCTCCAGACCCTGCACCAGCTTCGTTGCCCTTCTCTGGACACGCTCGAGTCATTCAATGTCCTTTGTGTAGTGAGGGGCCCAAAACTGAACACAGGAATCGAGGGGCGGCCTCACCAGTGCCAAGTACAGGAGTCAGATCCCTTCCCTGTCCCTGCTGGCCACGCTATTGCTGACACAAGCCAGGATGCCATTGGCCTTCTTGGCCCCCTGGGCACACTGCTGGCTCCTGTTCAGCCGGCTGTCAATCAACACCCCCAGGTCCCTCTCTGACTGGCAGCTCTCCAGCCACTCCTCCCCAAGCCTGTAGCGCTGCTGGGGGTTGTTGTGGCCCAAGGGCAGCCCCCGGCATTTGGCCTTGATGAAACTCCTCCAGTTGGCCTCAGCCCATGGCTCCAGCCTGTCCAGGTCTCTCTGCAGAGCCTCCCTACCCTCGAGCAGATCAACACTCCCACCCAACTGGGTGTCATCTGCAAACTGACTGAGGGTGCACTCGATCCCCTCGGCTAGATCATCAATAAAGATGTTAAACAGGAGTGGCCCCAAAACCCAGACCTGGGGGACACCACCCGTGACCGGCCGCCAACTGGATTTAACTCCATTCACCACAACTCTTTGGGCCCGGCCATCCAGCCAGTTTTTTACCCAGAGAAGTGTGCGATTGTCCAAAGCTCAAGCAGACATTTTTTCCAGAAGAATGCTGTGGGAAAAGGTGTCAAAGGCCTTGCTAAAGTCAAGGTAAACAACATCCACAGCTTTTCCCTCATCCAATAAGCAGGTCACTCTGTCATAGAAGGAGATCCGGTTGTCAAGCAGGAGCTGCCTTTCATAAACACATGCTGACTGGGCCTGAGCATCTGGTTGTCCCACATGTGTTGTATGATGGTGTTTAGGATGAGCTGCTCCATCAGCTTCCCGGGCACTGAAGTCAAGATGACAGGCCTGTAATTTCCCGGATCATCATTCCAACCCTTCTTATTGATGGGTGTCACATTGGCCAATTTCCAATCAGTCAGAACATCCCTGGCCAGCCAGGACTGCTGGTAAATGATGGAAAGCAGCTTGGGGAGCACCCCAGCCAGCTCCTTCAGCACCCTCTGGTGTATCCCATCTGGTCCCATAGACTTGTGTATGTAATAATACCCTACCAACAACAAAGGAGAAAGTTATTTCAATCACAATTGTACATAAATGATAGAAAATTAATCATGATATTGCCTTGTCAAAGGCACTGTTTTCAAGGTTGAATATTTGGCAATAAGACATCTATTATTTTTTATTATTATTATTTTTAATATTAATAATGTTGCTAATATTAGTTATAATATTTGTAATTAAAGATGATTCCTTACAAGGACATCTGGGTCATTTGAAACTTTCAGGATTGTAGTGTTTTGGATGAGAGCTCAATATGAGCTTGCTGCCAAATTTCAGATAAGACATAAAACCAAACTTCTGACTGCTTGCAGTCATTAAAGAGAAGAGATACTTTTTGGAAGAGTTGCAATGTAAAGCACCCACTGTGTTGGCCAAATTCCAATGTGGAAAATTACATTCTGCCCACTGACAATAGTCTCTTCTATTTCAAAAAGCCAGCCCTGATTTTTACCTACTGTCCTAGATATTAGACGTGTCTAACCTGAAGCGTGGTGCTAAATCCATCACATGCTTATCTACCTTGCTGAATTGTCACCCCGATCCATTTATTAACTCTATTAAATAAGTGTCCCATCTTTAATAAGTGGGATGGCAATTTAACTTCTATATAATATACAATAAAGTATTATACGTAACATCCAGATTCAGAAGCTAATAACTCAGGGAAGTGACATGCTAGGTTTCTTGTATTAATGATACATCTGCTGTAATAAACTTTTCTTGTATTCTGTGAAACACATTTAAACACATATGTAAGATGTTCTTCCTTTTAACAGTTGAGTACTTGAACAGTTTTAGGCACCTGCAAAATCCCATCAACTTTGAGCTGCAGATATACAAATTACATTTTTTATTTATAAAGAGGAAGGATGAGAATTTTAAAAGCTCAAATTACTTAATTGGTCCGCCGCCAACTCTGAACTTTGAGCTGATTTAGAATGTTGAAACCCTCCACAAATACCTCAATTGCAAAGGCAAGTGATTAGTACTTCCTTAACTCTTTAAAAACATGTTGAAACAGAACATGTCTTTTTGAGCAATAAGGTGACTGTCAGTGGAAAGGATAATGCATATATGCAAGCTGATATTGTAATGCAGTCCCAGAGCTCAAGCAGCAGCAGCTACAATGGTTCATGAAAGAACCATGGGATCTTACAGGAGGAATGGCAAAGTACAGCCAGATCATTGCCATTATTTCCGTAATAGGGCTTCAGTTAGGACAGGATTGTTTTTCCCTTGTTTTGTCCTGCAATTACATATAATATCCTTGATAAGATTAAGTCCTGTGATATATTCTGCATTTTTTCTTAGCTTAAAATAACAAATGAACATGTTTTCAGAAAAGTAGATAATTTAAAAATCTCACCATCAAACTCATGTGTCAGGACTTCTTCAAAGACTGAAATCAGTCAGATTCTGTTTCACATTCAGGCATATAATTTTTGCAATGGAATGAGACATAATGCTTCCATAGCAACACATTAAATAGATCAAGTCTAAGCCTTGAGAACTACAGACGTAACTTTAACAGGAATGTTCAATGATTATCAAGAAAAAAGGGTTTTGTTTATGCTTTATATATATATATATATATATATAATATATATATATATATAATGCAAGTACATCTAGTATTTCTTATTGATGATTAAGTTTAATATACTCTGTACACCAGTAAAGCTAAAGACAGCCCCCATCCCTGCCTTACGTATTGTACAAAATCTATTAGTAGATGGACACTTAATAGCTGTACAAGTGTATCTTAATGAACCTTAGGATGGTATAGTTTTCCTTGTAATTGCTGACAACTATGTTGCTTTACGTTTAAGATCATGCATGCTTATCAGAGATGCCATTGACTTGTACTTGTTCTGTTTATTGATTGCTTAATTAGTTTCCAAGATAGCTAATCAGGGACAGATGCAAGTGTTTAAGCATCTCTTGCTGTGTCTTACTCTGAGCACAAAATTGTGGAGCAGCTGTGTGATTTGAAGAAATAAATTAACCCCACTGAACTGGTTTGAATCATGGTATAGGGTACAATGCTGGTTTGGCAATACTGTCTATACAATGTGAAATTAATTTGAGGGAAGCTGGTGTGCTGACTCATCCTCCAAAAAGTAACTGCAAAGAAGGCTTTCTTGGATTTCCAAATTATAGTGCAAAGATCTTTTTTTTTCCTCTTCCTTCTACACTACTGTTTGCTAAATGTAGATTTTAACCTCTAACAGTCAGAATAAAAAGGGGTTTGCTCACAATAACAACCTCTAGGGATTTCTCTGTCACAAAAATAAAATCAAGTAAATGTCAACATTCTTAGTAGGGAACTTTATACATCACTGATGAAGCTGGGTAAATAATGGACTGTGGAGGGTGGTATCTCTCAGAAATTTAAAATCAGTTTAAGCTAACACAGTGTTTTGTTTTGACAAAACCAAAATTCTTTTAAACTGCTTTTTCTTAAAGCGGTAACAAGTGTTTATCTTTAATAAAAGTATAGAAAATGTTGAGAAAAAAAGTTTCAAACTAAAAAATCCAAATGTTTTTGGATTAAAATCTTGATATTATAGCTATAAATTTTATGAGAGACTGCACTCAATGTATAGGTCAGCGTAATTGATGCAAATTCACATTATTTGGGCTTATTAAATCAGCTTTATAAAATAAAGTGCTTCGTGCAAAAGGTAGAACACAGCTTTACCCATAATAATACTAATACCATGTATAAGAATAGTCTAGCTGTCTAAGCATTGACCTAAGGGTAGGCATTCCATATTTATAATTAGATATTAATAACTACTTATCGTGCTAATAAAATCAAAAACCACCCTCTTTTCCAGGTTTGTCCTCATAACAGAAATGAACCCTAGACCTATTCAGAAAGCGATTATTCTCATGTTATATTAAAGTATTTGGTGTTAATATAGGGAAGAACATTCACTGCTGCATAATTGTTTGCATAAAATTCAAGCCTTACTATCAGAGTCACCCCTGATAGTTTTACCAGGGGTTCAGTGTACTTTTTACCATCAGTTTTTGGAAGATGATCAGGAAAGCTCTGCACATTATCAGAGATCTACAGAAGTTTAATGCATGTGTTTTAGCCCTTTTCCCAATATATGCTTAAGAGTCCATACTCAAAAGTATGTCTTTATTGTCTGAGAAACTGCTCTTCCATGTAACTCACAGCTGTTTAATATGACATCAGAGCAGTGGTGTATTGTATGTGTAGACAGGAGAGATGTGAAGATATGGTTAGTAATCCTTTTCACATTTATACTCAAAGGACACTGAGCCAAGACAGCACTTTATTAGAAGTCAGTGAATAATTAAAAAAAAAAAAAAAAAAAAAAAAAGGGGGGGGGGGGGGAAAGTTTTTAAAAATCTTTACTGAAAATAATTTGTCACAAATGAGACTTTGAAATAAGGAACATCTTAAATGTTGTCAGAAAATTCACGCATTGTTTTTATTCTCAACAAATATATCAGCCTATGATTAACTTACAGATATATATGAACATTTAATTTTTTTCTAATGTAACATATATACAAGGTCATCTATACACTCTTTAGTAATAGTGTATTACTACTACTGCCTCAGTTACCATTTTAAAAAAGAACAAAGTTGGAAGAGAGCATGCCTGAGCCTAGTGCTTGAGAGTCTCTACCAGCTATTTATCACTCACCAATATTTTGCCTGAAGTTCTGAAATTAGTCATAATATCAAGATAATCCATGACTTCGAAACTCCTTGTTTAACAATGCCTTTTCTGTCTTGAGTCATACTTTTCCCTGAAGCGTTTTTGCTACTGAAGCCACTAAGAATTCAGATTTCATTCTGACTTTTTGTTTCCATGATAAAAATTAACCATTTTGCTAAGTATTCCCATTAAAGGACATAGCCAGGATGGGCAACTCCTCTGTATTTACAAATTAATAATTTTACTAATGTAGGGGTTATTTTATTATTTGAAATCAGATTCAGAATAAAATTTTATTATACTGGTCAGCAACTCTTAAGATTAAAATGCTTGGTCATTGCCATTTGCTTATAGCAGTACAAGTGGAGTTAAGATGTTTCCAGTGAATACCTCTACTGGCTTTATTTCCTCATCTATTCCTACTTTAATATGGGCAGGAATAATAATTCCATAGATACTGTAAATTTACATTCAAATAAACATAGCCGAACATAGAACATGGAGTAAAAAAACCTCAGAAAATATTACCACTACACAGTATTTTTAGCTATTTCTATTTTATGTCAAAAGAATCATGATTCTGATTAGTAGAACTAGAGAAAGAACATCGTATAATCATATCTTTGAAGAAACTCAAAATTAAGCATCTCCAGAAGAAGCACAAAATATGTGCTGACTTTTCAAAAAGTGTACAGTAGTCTGCTAAAACATTTTGTTGGTAGAGCACAAAGAATGCAAAAATGTGATGGCATTGCAGTCTGACAAATAAAACGAGAAACTGTGGAAATTTAACTACTAATAGGATTAGAAAATTGGAGGACTGCCAGATTTACTTGATATTATTTGTATGACTTGCATATATAGATCTTGTAATAGTTTGGGGACATACAATACAATAGTCAGTGCAATATGACTAATCCTGTTGCAAACCCTAACTACAGACCAATGAGTAAAAATGACTTGCGGTAGTCATTTGTTCTCCTGAGTAGACAGTACATCCAAATCACCATTTACCGTTAGCACCAAGGTTTCACAACACAGGAAGGCATTATTTATTAGCATCAGTCTCTCCAGTGTCATTGGATATAGAGGATTAATTTAATAGGTCTACTTAGAGTCAACACCAGGTTCCAAATCTTAATAATATAAACCTAGAGACAAAGGGACTTTAGAAAAAACAAACAAACAAACAAACAAAACAAACAAACTAACATCTGGGTTGTGGATGTACATTTTATCATGTTATTGCTATGGCTCAGTAACTATTTTCTAGAAAGGCACCTATCCAACACATTGTTTTTTCAAACCTGCTATACACTTCATTTCTTGATGCAATGTGATCATGCACTAAGCGATATTCTGAAAAGTTGAAAAATAGTATATTTTATCTAAGTGCTGGTCTAAGATACTCAGTGTTATCTGAAAGAACATGTCGTTAGTTCCCTTAACCTTACTGAAGCTCTTCAAAGGTACCAGCTTAGATAAAGAAATGTGTTAATAAAGCTCCAACATTTAATTATAGCCAGCCTCAAATAATTTTAAACTGGTAATCAAACGTTTTTATCCCCAACCTTAAACCAACTACATTCCTGGACAGACATTTGAGAAGCCAATGACTTCCTGCTCTCCCTTGTGCCACTTAGGGAGCACGCGGAGGCGACAGTAACATGAGTACTTCAGCAAATTGTACAAACAGCCAAGAACAAACAGTTCCTGGAGTCTCCAGTGGCACAGGCAGTAGCAGGGTAATATTGCCTCCCTCCATTTGCCAAGAGCATTTCAAAGATGATGTTCAGTATCCTTGGAAATGTCAGGATTAGTTGATTTCCAACACTGCAAGCCCACGCTTCACAAAAAATTTTCCAGTATTGCATAGTTTAATTTCAAATCTACCCCAGGATTCTTGTCTCTGATAGTGGATGAGTACATAGATTAGATAGCTCTGCAAGAGTGAATTCATGTATGTCTGGCTTTAATTGCAGAAGTGGATTTATTGATGAACCATTTTTCTCAATATGATAGTTACTATTAACTCCGTAGTCTCTGGAAAATTGTGCTATCTTTTATTTAAGGTAAAAATAAACCACTAAAAACAGATTAATTCAAAATTTCTTGATAAATTAAAATTCTTCAGTCTATGCCTGAACAAATGAATTATATCCTAACTCCTCAAACTACTGAATTTTAAGTATTCAAATAAACTTCTTTTTTCAATGGGATTTTTAGACAAATATCTATTTGCAATATGTGGCTGTTTCTCAAAGGTTTAATAGTGAGGAAGAGCAGAATGAAAAAGAAACCATTTCAGTAATGATGTAGGCTGTATGTTCAGAAAAAGTAACAACCTGTTCATATAGTCAAACAGCTCTTAATGATCTACACTTAATGCAATTTCATACGTTGCTTGCCAGGTGAGAGAAGAATACTGAAGTGCAAAAATTAAAAGAATCTCATTCCCCTCTCCAATCTGCTCAACAAGAAATGCAGGGACAGCAGAAGCAGCACTTGGTGTACAGGTGGTCTTGAGGCTGTTCCAGTCCAGCTTCAGAACTGCTCAGCAGCTGCTGCTCAGAAGACTCCACAACACATTGCTAATGCTGCTTAAACAGCATTAACTTTGGCCCAGTTACCATGCACCGAACTGAGCTAAATATGATGCTGCATAGAAAAACCGATTTTTGGCTGTTAAAGCCCCGTCCTCCATTAAGCTGAGAAAGATCAGCTGAATACCCACAGAGATGCTTCTGAGGTCTATTAAGAGGGAACAGCATGGGGCTTGCAGTTGCATCAAAGATACTGTATCAGATCAGTGCTACATAACAAATTATCACCGTCTTAAATGGTGAAAAAAGAACAGCATGGTTATGGGAGCTGATATAATTAATGTTTCCACTTTAATAGTTATCATTCGGAGAGTTTAGTTTCACAGTATGTAAGTAGCTTAAAGAAATATTTCTGTTGGGTATTGTATTCTTAGTGTTGACTTATAGACAATCATTTGCTGAGTAAATTCCAGCATTGATAATGATACTCAAAACTATAAACACGCCAAACTAATTCATACATTTGATCATTTTTACTTGTCAGAGAAGTATTTTTCTGTGTATTGTACACTCTGATTGATTTTTGAAAGGCTTGCTGGTTTCCGTGGAGTCCAACTAACATCCAAGCTTCTTGACAATATGTCTTAATTACAAAAAAAAAAAAAAACAAAAAACAACAAAAAAAAAACAAACAAACAAACAAAAAAAAAAAACCCAACACCAAAACAGTTCCTTTCTTAGTCTCTGCTTATGGAAACAAACACCTGTTATGCTCCAGGCATTTCTGGGCTCTTTACTAAGGTATTCTTCCATTCATGATACCTGTGTGACAGACTGCATGCTGCATGCTCCATTCATGCCAGACTCTTCTCAGCAATGCCCATGGACAGGACAAGAGAAATGGACAGAGATGAAATTTCATCTGAACACAAGAACCATAGAATCATAGAATGGTTTGGTTTGGGAGGTACCTTAAAGACCATCTAGTTCCCACCCCCCTGCCATGGGCAGGGACACCTTCCACTAGCCCAGGTTGCTCAAAGCTCCATCCAACCTGGCCCTGAACACTCCCAGGGAGGGGGCAGCCACAGCTTCTCTGGGAAACCTGTGCCAGTGTCTCACCTCCCTCACAGTAAAAAACTTCCTTACATCTAATTTGAATCTACTGTCTTTCAGTTTAAAGCCATTAACCCTTGTCCTATTACTAGAAAAATACCTGTCTGTTGTGAAGGTTGTCAAACACTGGCAGAGGTTGCCCAGAGAGATTCTAGAGCCTCTATTCTGGGAGATATTCGAATGATATCTGAACATTGATCTGGGCAAACAGCCTAGATGATCCTGCTTGAGTAGTGTGGGGGGGACTAGATGATCTCAGGAGGTCCCTTTCAACCTCAACAATTCCGTGATTTTTTTGTGTCATGAAGAACTCTAACTCCATGCTATGATAAAGCAGCTGTGAGCTATGGAGCTTCTAGTTTCTGAAGAAGTTTAATGAGTACTTGCTTGGGACTGCTGCATCACAACCATGCAGCAGGTATTTAATCATATTTCCATTCTAGTCACATCTGAAACTTGCTTGCTTGTGAAGCCACGTGTCTCTGTAGGCTTTACAAGCACCTGAGAAACATAGAAGTATTTGTCTTGAAACTTCAATGATATGAGTGCAAGGTGATGACAAACAATACTAATTTGAAGTTTGCAGTTTTTAAAAGGCACCCACATGCATGTCTGTGCCAGGGAGCAGCAAGAGGCCATGAGAGAAGATGATCTGGGATTTGAAAGCAGGTGAGGCCATGAGGGAAGATGAGCTGGGATTTGAGAGCACGTATGGCATGAGTAGGGCAGTGCCCTCCCCGATGATGCATCAATGCTGGCTAGTGAGAGAGACAGGGAACACCGACAGTCCCCAGCAAGGTCAGATGATGAGTCAAGTTTAAGGTGAGCCCAAGGATCCCTTCAGGAAAGGTAATAGACATGGCTGGAGACAAGGCTGCCTACAGCATAGGTGTAAGGTCTACTCAGGAAGCCCATAAACCGAGACAGCAGGAGACAGGTCTGGGCTCAGGACACATACAACTTAATTCAAGGCAGGTCTGGGTGTCCAGGCATGAGCATGAACAAAATCCCTGTGCCCACGGGCAGAGGGGGTGGGTGGTAGCAGTATATGCTACTGTTGTATACTGTTCATATGTGTCAATGATCTGAAACAGTTTTCATTAAACCATCATTTTTTATGCAGCCATCAAGAGCCTACTAGAAGTGTGAGTCTAAATCCCGTCCAGTAAAAGCAAGTTCTTCCACTGACTGCAGTAGACATATATCAAGCCCCTGTGCAGCACTATCTAAACAAATATAGAAAAGTCTGTTGGCAAAGAGTAATTTTGATATACAAGTTCCAAATAATCCTTAGATGAGAACTAAAAATTAACTTGTAGGTTGCAGCCTCTTCAGTCTGATTTTTTATTAGGTATAAATAATATTAATTTTTTTCCTCTGAACCAGCTTTTCAATGGCTCTTCTTGTAGCTGTCATGCAGTTTTAATACACAATGAACATTCATTACAGCAACATTAATCTGGCAGACATTACACTTCAAATAATTGTTGCCTGCCTTAATTCCTGGTTTGTCCTTTTGTAAGCATTAATTACATATGTCAACAACAATCAGTTTAGAGTAAGATAATTGCAGGTATGGAAAAAGGTTACTCTTAGCAAATATGTACTCGAAAGATAATGTCTTTATAGTATTAGGATTTTATTTACTTCAAGAGCCTCATGAATTTGTCAGAGGCCCCTTAGCTTACTTATATAAACAAAATGGACAGTCCATTATAATTTTTTTGTGTATGTGTTTATCACACTAGCTAACAGATTTGGTTGGGTGTTTTTTTTTTCATAGGAAACAAGATGTGGATGTTTGTTGGTGATTTGGAACAAATGTGTAGATATTTATATATATATATATTTCACTCTAATATGTTAAAATAGCTACTCAATAATATGCCTTTTTGAAGATACACCTAACACTTTTTACCAGATCGCCTCAAATGCAATAATTTTGACAAAAATTTCTGGTGTCAATGACACTGCTCATGTATTTCATCATACAGATGTTCAGCATTCTCTTAGCTGTGGATCCTGTGCATTTTTCAGGATCTGCAAGCATGCTCTGGATCACAAGTCTTTCATGAATTACTTTTTTTAGATCCTTGTTTTCATTTGCTTTACTTACAAAGACAAATCAAGTGTGTCTTCATCATCCATGGCAGACTAATCCAAATATTGTTAAAAATATGAAGTGAAAGTGAGCCAATAACCTCTAGTTATTTTGATACAGTATTTCATTATTTTTACAGGCAGAAAGCCTCTCCTAATGTCTTATACCTCTGCAAATTATAAATCTTGTGCTATTCCTAGTGGGCATAGAGGACAACTGATCTGTATTTTGATGCAATAATATGACTTTACAAGCTAGACAACTTCTTTCATGTCATCACTTCATCTCCTTCACAGTGGACATTTCCAATTTATTCAATTTTGCTGCACAGGTCATGTTTTATAAACTTTTGATAATTTCATACACCTGTGGTTAGTATTGACCTCCTAGATCCTTCCCATCTGACTTCGGGCATGCTGGGACCCATCTCCTGGCTGGATCTTCACCAACATCTAGGAGAATGAAATAGCACCCCTCTGTTCTTCATAAAATATTTCGCTTTAAACCTGTCAGAGTGACATTGTTTTCTCTTGAAGCAATAGTGTGTAGGTATTGTTTGACCAATATGAAGTTTGTGGGCCAGTATAACTTCTAGGTCATTTTATGCTGCACTGCTACATACCTACATTTCCACAAATAATTCATCATCTGCTCCAGCTCCCTGGATCTGTTATTTTGTCGTTGTTCAGCTCAGCCACTTGCATCACACAGTAGGTCTCCAGAAAGCAGAGCATCAATAGTTATAGACCTAACATGCTGTCCTTGAAATAGAGGAAAACAGGTAACTGCTAGCTGTCAATTTAAAAAAAAAAAAAAAAAATTATATCTGCAAGACAAACATTGCTTCAGACTACCAGAACCATCTCAAGCCATAGTTACAATATTCTAACAAAAAAAATGATGACTTTTTTAAAGCATATGTGATTATACTTATGAGAATGCATAAAGTATTTTGTTCTTGTATACATGGAATTCAGGTTAAAACTCCAGAAACAACCATAGGGGAAACTTGCTTTTGAACCATAGCATATCCAGTTATAAATGGTGAGATTATGAGATAGCTTTTCCAGCAACCAGGTGAATGCTTTATACATCACCAGTTAAAGTTTTAATTTTTATCATCTAGGGTTTCCAGAGATTTTTTTTTTTTCCCAGACTGTTTTACTCAAATATTAACTACATAGAGAGGAACATAAATTACTTGTTTGTCTGTGTCTGTCCCCACCCTATCAGTGGTGTATTTCAGACAGCTGGAAAAGTCTGTTTGAACAGTTTCTTGTATGATAACTTGTATTGAAATGACTTAAGCTGACAACGAGCTGAAGAACAGAATACTGAATAAGATAAAATGGGTATAAGATGGTTTAGGCATATATATATATATATATATATATATATATGCGCTCATTATTAAGACCTTATCAGATTTTAAGTTATGAAGGGACTTTTTAAAAAGATAATTACTTTTTATCTACTCATGTAATCTACCAGTGCAGCGCATTAATAAAACATCTAGCACTTTCAGAAAAGGTTGATAATTAGTTGTCAGCACTTAACTACTAAGGACAGCTGTAGAGGATATATTCTTAACTTATATTTTATTCAGGTACTAACGGTTAATGTTAGAAGCGTAATTAGCATACAAGGACATGATGATTCATGCTTTTATTGATTTTGTTGCAGCCAACTTTATGCTTCTATGCCAAAATTGTCATATTGATTATTTGTGGCTACTGGTATGCAGCCCTTACATCAGATTTCTGTCTAGACAGTAACAACTTCTATAAAATATTTAGTAAGAGTCTCCATGAGCCAGGAATTTTCTTGAAGCTTAGTTTTTCTTCTTTATTTTCACTTTAAAGGCCGTGAGCAACTGAAAGTGCAATGTGATTTTTTGATTTGGAGACCATGAGTAATATTTTTCTGGAGGCTATATTTTTCTGAATGTTATTTTAAATATGCAGAGTATATTATAGAACTGAAGAATTTTAGCATATTGTGTCTACAAATCATAAAGGAGGTGCAGGATATGGGGGCTGTTAAGAACATTTCACATCAGCAGAAATTTAGCTGGAACAGAAACACTAAAGCCAGACATCTTGAATATAAAGAATACTTTTTTTTTTTTTTTCTAGTAGAATATATTTAATCCATCAATTAGCTCTGAAGAATTAAGAGCTAGATGATCTTTCATGTGGGAAATAACCATGAGAGGACACCAAAACCTGTCATATTCTAAAGAGATTTTGCCTTCAGAAAAATTTGCTTATCCATGTAGTCAGATATACTTGAGACCAACCACAGTCATCTCTCTGGAAATGGGAGTTCAGGAGACTAATGACACACTTCCCTCCAGGCTTCTGGGACCACCTAATTCAAGTGTGAATGCAGAGGGGCTCAGTCTAGAAGCATATGGAGAAAGGAGGAAGAGAGAAAGATACATCCTGAGATCTGAGGCAGCTGACTTGGCATCTAAAATATGGAAATATCAAAAAAATTGACTTTTTTTTCACGAATCTTAATTCTTTGATATCATAGCTACAACTGCCTATGTGCTGATATTTGGAATAGTTGCCACACAGAAAGGTTATTTTATGGGCATCTAGTTTATAGACTGTTGGACCTATATTAATACTGAATTTATATCCTTGAATTTCAGAAGAAGAAAACCCAGATACAATGCAGGGCAGAAACCCAAGTTGCTAATGGGATCATACGGTGTGCTCACATCCCACACAGGAAATACAAGTAATCAAGACTTAATGTGGCTTATGAATCACATCTGCCCTGACCGTTAGACAGAGATGTTGGTCAAGAGCTGGTAAATCGGGCAAGGTCTTACCATAGTTAGGAAATAAATTATGGTACGTCTGGAATATGGGAGATTTTCTTCAGTTACTTCAGCAAAAATACATACAGAACCATTATCAGGAGCAGAGAAAAGGGTGTTTAAGAGTTTCTCTATTCATTCAAGGTAAATTGTGTCCAGATAAGACTTGATATGAATGAAAGCAGTAATAAGGTAGTGCTACATGTAGATTTAAAGCAAAGAAGAAATGTCTTCCATTCTCATATCATTTATGTATACATGAGATATTTCTAACACGGGGTTTGTAATCATTTATTATAATTCAAAATACCAGCCGAATCAATACCCACCAGTGTGCTCAGTATTTATGAACATCCATGTGAATGTGACTTGTCATGCATATGGCTTTTGGGAAGGTCTGTTTGAATTTGTAACCTTATGTGCATGCAAACACATGCATTACAGGGAACAAGCACATTTTCTATCCATTGCTCATCATTTGTCATTCTCCTTTCTAAAAAAAAGTTTTAAACATTCATGAAGGCACAGTGTAATATGCCGAAGGACACCCATCACACACTTTAATGACCAACAAAAAGTTCAATTGAATGGTACTCGATGACCTCATAGATGAAAATATTTTCTGTTATTTACTAAATACTTGCTGCTATGACCACACAACATGTACAGTAACTGGGTCATAATTTTGAAATGCTTTATTGACAAAAAGAAAAGGTATCATTGTAAGTTTGGGGGCTGTTTGGGGGTTTTCTGTGTGATTTTGGATTTTTTATTAATAAATTAGCTTTACAATTTAGTTTGCAATCTTTTTAGGTCAAAAAGTTTTCCTTACATTCTAGGCACATAGCCAGTGTTATTACTAAATAAATAATAATGATAATCAGAGTATAAAGAGGGACAAAGTCAGTTGCAAAGACTTAGAGAAACATCTTTTTACAACATTATCTCTAATTACTTAAAGGTAAGTCAAGGTGAAACGTGAATGCTGAACTACAGGAGAAGGTCTGAAGCTACAAGTCATATTACTGGGATATTTGTAGATCTACCACCAGTTTTACACTGGAATGAGACCTAAGATAAAGACAAAATGCTAAACACTTGAATTCTAGTTTATAGCCAAGTGAAGACATATTAAAAAGAAGTGATTTTGTTGGGTTTTATTTCAAACAGATATCTATCAAATTAGCTGGCAACAAACTGGAAGCTTTCTGAGCTGAGATTTGGTTTAGATGCTACAGCCTTCATTCTAGTATTTAAAAAATTGTCTGAGCAAAGGACTAAATTTCCCAGTCCCACCAGAACTGGTTTAAAGTGACATGATGGCGGGGAGTCATCATTTATGCATACTTTGTTTTATGAAATCAAAATAAACTTTAACCTTTCTCCTAGGAGTCAGTAACAAAAAGGGCTATGATGAAAATAGGTGGAGGATCCCCTATAAATTTAATCAATAAATGTGCTTCAACCTTCACTTGGAAAACTAGAAAAACTAAATATCTCTGCTGGGCACTCATGAAAGATAATGGTTTCTCCTCTTGAGAGCTCTCAGTCTATAACAAAAACCTTATTGATGGAAAAGGAAAAGAAAATGGATTGGGAAAATAATAGCTAAGGTTACCAACAAATAAAGAAGATTTATTAACAGCCTTGTAGTTTCTTGGATAGTGGGTTTTTCCATAATATTCCTGTCTGTCAGAGGGAGCAAAATAATAAAAGACATTTCATGTGGATTGTCTGAAAAATGAGGGTTTGATTTAGATTTATTTTTTTTTTTAATCCAGTCTTAGTTCAAATTAAACTGAATCTTCCCCTCCTTCCCCCCACCCTAGTTTTGGTTTTAATTTCTGTTACATTTTAGCTTCTAAGACAGGTTACTTACAAATGTTGAAGCATACATTTCCAAAATCAGATGAGTTTACTCCATCTTTTAGGGATGCATAACTGATGCATAGCTGCAGTGGATCTGGGGACCCTTGGCAGATGACATCAGATGGGATCAGATGGGCTGCTCCAGAGCCACAAGGTTACCGACATCTCTTCAGACTTAAAAAAATCCAGGTCCCTCGGCCTCTTATATTGCCCCAAACCATCCTTGCAGCTCTTCACACAGCTCATTCCAGTTTGATTGCTCTAGTTTGGACTGGGGATCCCCAAGTTGTATGTGGTACTCCAGATGCAGCTTTACAAGCACAGAGTAAAGGGGAATAATGACCTCCATTTACCTCCTATAACATCAGTTATAAGAAGACCTTATCTGAATTGGTATAACTTTGTTGCTGCCTTCTGCAACTTAGCCTCAGGGGGAAATTTAAGTAGTTCCCAGACCCCTAGAGGTCTTCAAAATTCAACAAAAGCATTCCTCACCCACATACTGAGTAATTTTTTTTTAAAGTACTAGTTTTTGCCTTGAGAATGCTTCAGGCCCTCTCTTCCTCTGTAATGTCTTCAAGACTAAAAAGCCAAATTCTCTCCACAACATCACTGAAGTTCTAAGTAAGCACTCCCCATGCTGCCCCACATACTCAGATGAGGGTGTGCTTTATGTCTTCTGTTGACAAGAAATCTATCTTCTTTTTTTTTTTTTTTTCTTTCTTTTTCTCTCTCCAGGAAAGCTAGCAAATAATGCACACTGAGATACTATTAATTCTTTCTTTATTTTGCTTGTGCTATCAGTATCCAAAACGAATAAAACTAGAACTAACAAAATGTTGAACTTCCTTCCAGAAAAGACAAACACTTAAAGATAAAAGAGTTCATACAGTTTTTAAAGTGAATAAACTTTCTGAAGATTATCTATCTATGTAGGTATTATACCTGGATACGCAAAATTTATGTTATTCTTTTTGCCTATATAATACCTGTCTAGAATAAGAGTGAGAGGTTTTTGATAACTTTTCAGTACACTGGATGAAAAAGAAGTATGACAGCAGAAAATATCTGATAAATTAAATTTGACATGTTTTTTATCTATATAAAATGGATGCTGAACAGCTGGTAATTGTGAATATTTTAGCAGTCATTTTTGATGTGGAATATCGCTTCTGTGCTCAACATTAATGAGATGTGAGTTGTACTTCATCAAATTGACAGTTCTCAGGTTTTTTTGATGAGCACGTGATATGTGTCTCAGAATTGTGGATAATGGATACATTTACCTGGGAAGAGAAGAAAAATTTCTTAGTTTCATTACCTGCTAGTGACCTAATTTGGCCATGGATTATGAAGCTCTGCAAAAAATATATGGGTATTTATAAATAGAAAAACTAGAAAAAAGTATAGGTGAAAACAAATAGAAAAATCTATCAAAAATAATACAAAATATGAGCCTTTCTCTAAAGGAACAGGAAATAGAATACACAACTTACAAAAAAATTAAAGTAGACCTAGAATCTGTTCAAGAATTTAGGAACATTTACCTTTAGTGAATGACTATGATTTCCCCTTCCATAAAACTTTTAGCTGCAGTATTTATTTTATTGAGTCTGTGTTTTTATTATTGAAAAAACAAGTTGTAATGATACATGAAATTAGTTGTTGGCTCATTACAAGTTTCAGAGAGAAGTCAGAGGGATTATTCAAATATTTAATGTTATTCACCCACATAAACAGGATTAGTACCCTTGATTGCTTGACTGCACTGTGAAAAGAATATAAAGAAACTATGACTGTTCATACTCATGTTTAGGAAGATGATTATAAAGCCATCCACAGTTGCCTCAGTCAGATGCATATATGATTTTGACTAGATCAGCATGAGGTCAATGGGTGAGCTGTCATGTCTCACCATACAGTTCTTGGGTTTTTAAAGGTTTTTTAATTGTGAGTCATGGTTCCTTGCATAGACACTAGCATGTAAAATTAATCTTGCCATCTTTACCTATACCAGAGGCCTAAGGCTTTGAATTTCTTTATCTGAGGGTGAACTTGCAAAACAGTCTAGAAAATCCCAATAGAAGCAATGGAAGAAAAGTCTAGGCATCTGTAGATTGATTTATCATCACTGCTGGTAGAAACTGGAAAGGTAAAAATTTGACGATAGTCGTGCTCTTGACTTCCAAATATGAAACCATAATAATATGTAGGTATTCACATTCTACCAAATTAATTCAGGATTAATTATTTTATAGTGAGTAATGGTCACAGTAGGACACTGGTAAATAATCAGCTGCTAGGTTTGAGATTCTGTGGTGCCAAACTCCAATGGAATTAACTGAAGGTATTTTTAAGAAATTATTATGGTTTTCTAGACAAAGGAATTGTTGTACTTCTCATTTCTCTAAAATTCATAAAATGTTCACAAAAGAGTATTTGTTACAATGTAATTATGAGGAGAACTGCAAAAGAAAAAAAAGTGATATTCATGTGCTAAAAACAAAAACTAGGAGGGACTATAAAAATGTAGGAAACTGGATGCCCTTGAACATTGGAGTAAAAGAACTTGGATGAAATTCAACAGTGAAAAACCCAAACTTGCAATGGCCTTATTTATAGTAACACCATCATAAGAATCTCTAACATAGCACACAGGAAAAATCCTGGAGCCTGAAAGAGTCATGGGACTTAAAAAGTGCTGAAAGCAGAATAGTACCTTAGTAACCATCATGTCTGTGAATAAAACCACAGCAACATAAGAATGAGAGGTGAATGCAAGCTCTCAGAATCTCATTTCTGATTTAGGACCTAATAGCAATACATGGAAAACATACATGTTTTAAACTTGCTAGCTACCGGTCCAGGTTGCTACAAATCTAAATTTTTTACACCTTACAAAAGATTACCTCTCATCTGAAATATAAAAAAAAAAAAAAAACAAACCAACAACAAAAAAAAAAAAAAAACAACCCCCCCAAAAAAACCCAAAACAAACAAAACCCAAACCAATCCAAAAAAAAAAAAAAACAAAAAAAACCCCAAAAACCACAAATTATTGCATTAATTGTCTTAGACTCAGTTTAATTTAGGTGACATTTCCCTCCACCTTCTACATCTTCATAAGGACAAGGGCACTGGAGACCTTGCCTCATCTCTGATGAGGATAACAGTGAAAATGATTTGTTAATACCACAACACTGAATTTAATTTCTAAGACTGAGAGCTTCCTTGCAATGAACAGAGACACCATCTAAAAGTTTATTGCATTTTTAAATATGTTCTGGTTAATGGGCACAGTTCCACCCCATGAAGACCTGGCTTATATCTACCTATGGAGAAAGGTTTTAGTAAACCTCTACAGGAGTTGATGAGTGCAGGTAATTATTTTTCAAGTCTAACATCTCTTCAAACATTATGGTTGTCTAACCTAGATTCATTTTTTAAATGAATAGTAAAGCTGTGAAGATTTTACAGGTTTCTGCTATAAATATAGAAGAGACAGTAAAAATTACAAATGCAATTTTAATTACTGTATCAATATCTCTATTTTAACTAGGTTTAAAGGGTGTAAATATTTGATTCTTCTCCTCGAATGCAGATAAATAAGTAAAAGCAATAATTTTTCTATTTCTGAACACTGGTTTGAAGGACCTCAGCAGGTTACAGAACACAGTTGCAGACCGAAAGGTGAAATATATGATTTTTAACGAATCTCGAGAATCGGCTGTATCATTTATAACAAAATTTCTAAAGCTGTGTTTTTTAAAACAAAATCACAAATCAGGCTTCAAAGTAACAAATTTTTTTTTAAAATTAATAAATATTTAACGTTTTGATTAGTCTCTTGATGTGAGTTTGTTGCATATATTTTGCTTAGAGCTCAGCCACAAGCTGTAATCATAAACTTCAGATATCCAATAATCTATTCAAACTGAAAACAAAATATTCCAGTAATTTGCAGATCTTTGTGTTGCAGGTTTTAAGAAAAACACCATATATTGTGTGACACATCATAAAATTAAGTCATATGGCAGTGCTGCACTGTTTGGGAACATTTGCACTTTAGGAGGCTGGCAGACTCCAGGTGAGGCAGTTTGTGGTATCTCTTTGGCTTTATCATATTAACATTGGAACCGTGCTGTAGGAAAACACTTTGTGGTTGTACAAGCAAATAAATAACTAATGATTTTAGTACTGCTTGCATTTAGTGCTTTATGAAGCAAAGATCAAAACTAGGAAAGTAGTAATATTTTCAAAGAGTATATTGTCAATTATAATGATGAGAACACCTAGACCATTGATTAAAAGGATTTCAGCATTCTGATGAGATAAAAAGATCTTAAATAAATGTTAGGTAGGTAATAATAATTTATTCTGGTTACTTACACTCAAAAACTTACATGATTAATATATTTAGCAGTACATGTGTTTATCAGAATTGTTATATTTTTAAAGATAATTTCATTAAGAAGATAGAGTCTCAGTTTCAAATAATGTAATTTGCAATTGTATTCAGTATATATTTTTTTGTCCAGTCACAAAGTCCATGCTATTTAAAATCCATTGTGTGAATTTTGAAATTTCATCTCTGAAAATTTCAAACTTTCTGATGTTATGCTGGATAAATCTTAGAAATTTGAAACATTTAACTGAAAATATTATGCTGTGCTCACAATGATTGTGTGATCCCAAACCTTCATAGTGCTGTGATTCTCATATTTTGGCTGAAGTTAGTAAGAACTATAATAGGCAACGTTTTTCCCTACATATGTCCCTCTGAAAAAAAGTTACACAATCACTGTATCCTCTCTCTTCCTATATTTCTTGTGGTTTTTTAACAGTAGTGTCTCAAGAGTTACAGCAATACACACTGAGAAAGAATGTCTCAGTCCCATAGCCTACAATTTTGTGAATCTTGTTAGGAAAGCATATATATGGTATTAAATTTTGTAAGGATGGAAAATAAAAATGATTTCCAGAATTTTTTAAAAAAATATTATTTATGCTTACGTTGTACACCCACTAAACTTTTTCTTCTGGATCCATTAGTCAGTGAAACTGATGATGGCATTCTACCTAACCCTGAAACCTAGTAAATCAGCTCATAGCTAGTCAGTAATTATATATGACTAAACAGATGAAAAAACATATATACATAATCCTGAATACATTAGCACTCACCTTTCAATAGGGTCACAGAATGAACCAGGTACTAGTGTTTGGGTTACTTCTTATGGTCAAATTGTCATTTCACAGATATACTCTCTTAAAATATTATGGCAATAGTTTTGTTTATATTCTAAATTATTTATGCATTTGAAATAGACATCCTCAAATAGGATTCAATCCAGTCTTTTATTTTTTCCTCTGTGTGTTCTACTTTCCATATCTTTATGTCATAGCCAATTATTTAAAAAGAAAAGTTCACAATGTCATTTTGCCTGAGTCTATTAACTTGACTGCAACCCTGCCTGTTTTATCTGCAAAAACGTAGATCCTCCTCAGGGTTTCCAACCAGATGGACTACTGCTAGTACATCGAACTGCCAGCCAAAAGAGCTGATTTCTGACAGGCATAAATAGGGGTTAGAAAAGGATTTTTTAGCTACAGAAATTAAACAAAGTCTGTTTAACAGTGCTGCTTTTCCCACTCATTGCCTTAAAAACTGGGAGTGCATTCTTCTTTATTTTGCTTGGTAGATTCATAAATACAATACTTTAAGAAAGAGGTTTATATTTTAAGTATTATGTTTAAAGTGTGGATATTTCTCTGGCCTCCATTTTTTTTTTCCCTCTAATAAAATCTGAAAAATGTGAAATATTTTTTTTTGCTATGGCAGTCTAACCATGATAACTGTATTTGCATCATATTCTGCTCATCACCGTCTTTTATATCTCCCAATTAATCATTTGTGAGGCAAGCTGGCCTAATTTTGAAAGTGAGATAATGATTATTGTTCTAAATTTATCTGTTGGTTTTTTTTTTAAAAAAAAAGTTCCTTCAGAAATAAATATTATTAAATATTTCAGACAAATTTTTCTGTAATGACAAATAAACCTTTACTTTCACATTCAGAGCATGGAAATCACATCCTTTCAGCTTTTAGAATTTTAATTTTTAACAGAAAAAACAATGCCGATATAGTGCAGTGCTGATATTTTTTCTCTTTTCTGTAATAGAAGTTTAAGGCATCATGTTATTCTTAAATAGCTTAAATGATGAAAGTCAAATTATAGAGGAGATATGGGGAAGAATAAAATTTTTTCTCAGCACATAACATCTTTTTTCTTTTGAACACAATCACAGTATATTGAATATATATGAACACAATATATGAACACAATACATATTTCAAGGTTTATTAGTCTGACACTCAAATCAACAATATTTCTCTAAGAAGCTCCCCATTCTTTTTGTGCCGAGACAGCTGAACAGGGACAAGAATCAATATCTAGAGGGGGTATATGATAGTACATTCTCTTCAAGGCATGGTCTCAGAAGTAAAATGTGCTTTCTGATATACTGTTATTGTTTGGTCATATGTTCTGATTCTGTTTATGTAGAAATAAACATCCCAGATGTGCACTGAAATCTGGAAGTTGCATTTCCACTTACACGTATCATATGCATTTCCGTCAAGGTATATATTCAGAGATTTTATAATATTCTCATTCTGAAGCTGTAAAAAGAAGATCCAAACTCTAATTTGATTCAAAATAGTGTCTTTGCCTACTTCGCTATGCATAATTATTTTACACTGATAAGAAAGACTGATGAGAAAGACTGATCCAAAAATAATGGAAGTCAGTGTAAAATTACTATCAGATTTTATATGCTTTGCATTAAGTTGCAGAACACCAACTATAGCAGATTATGTGGAAACAGGTTAAATTTTACTAAGAATTAAGTGAATTACAAGATCGCTTGCCATGAACCTCTGTCATCACAGGTCATAACATTCATTTAGGGGCTCAGGACAACACTAAAATAACTTATTAGGTAGGCAGTACTGATATCACAGAATGACAAATAAATGGCAACGTACCAAAAATAGATATGAAATCACTGTTTTGTAGAGTGGAGATAAATCCTGGTAGTAGGAGAGGCTATCAGGAAGATTGTGAATAGTATAATCAAGATTTGAGAGGGAAGTTTATGGTCAAGATAATGACAAAGGTATGTACTACAAAGATAAATACAGTCTGAGTTAAGACAACAAATGAAAATTATTACAGGTTTAATTGTCCTTAAAAAAACAACAGTGCTTTGACTGAAGAGGTAAAATTAAGCCTTTGCTGTACTTGATCAAATCAAAACCTCTCCAGAATTGATGTAATGGGTTCACTGAACTTTTTAAATGGATTTATCTGTGTATTTCACTTCTGTGAAAATGATCACAAGTAGTTAATATTAAAATTAGATCTAAAAGACCAAAAAAAGATATTTAGATTGAGTCTTGGATCAAGGTGTCTGTTTCTGATACAGGTAAAATTTGAATTTTTTACTGACTTCTGTAGCAACATAGAACAATGATTGGCAAATAATGTACAGATTTTACAAATTATTTACAGATTTCTTTGATCTGTAATTTTACCACAGGTAAAAGAAAGTATTAAAAATAATAATGAAGAGACTGAAAGAGCCTAGGGAAAGTGCATGCAGTCATTGTTATTGTCAGTCTTTTCTGAGACAACAGTAGATAGTGCCTATAAATACTTTGTGTCTAGGGTTCCACTCACAGAGTTTGTAAGAGTCTAGGAAAACAAGTAGAATAAGCAAACAAGGAATGGTAGATACTTTAGAAGAACCTATACTTCTCTTTCTTGGCTAAGAAGAAAAAGGAAGTGTCATGACTGAGCTGAAGCAGGAATATATGTAAAAAGATTAGAACCTGAGGAGATCTGTGGAGAGGTGAGCTAGGATGTGAAAACAAATGAGCTGAAGAAGGTGCTGACCATAGGAAGAGACTAATCACATAGAAAGTGAATAGATGAAAACTAAACAAGTCAATAGAGAAATTACCATTGACAAGAACAGAAGACTTTGGGGCATTTATGTCAAGGTTGTCAGAGAGCTAGCTGCTTTTTGGCACTGTTTTTAATGTTTGTATATGTGCTTTTCCGCATTAAATAGTAAATATATAAAATTAATGCAGCTCATGACAATCCAAAATGTAAAAATAACATGGCTGACAGAGGTAGATAGAGTCAAAACTAACAAATGGGAAACTTTGCCAGTGCAAATAGTAGGAAAAAAACCTCCAAACATGAAGTGGTAAAAAACCATAAAATCACAGAGACTGTTGAAGTTATCTGCCATAGGTTGGAAAGCAGAGAAGAAAATATAGCAGTGTACTGCTAGAAAAAGTTCTGGATCTTTCATTTTCAGGTGTCCAAGTAGATAAACCTTAATGACCTCTTAATAGTAGTAAGAACTGTATACATCTCAGATCCTTTTAACACATCTCTACTTAGTCATTCGAAATTGGAGTCACTGGTATTTTCCAAACACACTCTGACAGTCTTAGCTTGTATGTCTTAGCAAGAAAATTACCACTGGAGTTCAAGGAAATGAGATTGCTGAAATAACTATTGCAATCTGAATGTTCATTCAGACAGTTTAAGACAAGTGGAAAATTTCCAACCCTAGAGTTTAAAAGACTGATAAATATTTACTAGGAGGAAATAGAGGGAGAATCCTTACAAAAAGCACTTCTAATCCTGCATTGCTTTGCCTGGCAATACGTATTTCAGATCATATATTTTAGCTATTGAACTAGTGTGATCGTTTCAGAATACAACTTCTTTGGTTACAGATCAATCAAGAGACTTTTTTCCTTATTGCACAAAGCTCCTGAAGCTATATCATGTCTCGAAGCAATATGCTTTTTTTTACTGTCATTGTTGGAAATAATGGAAGTAAAATGAGAACAGAAGAACAATCAAAAGAATCACTGTCATGTCTGGCTTAGAGTGCCAGTTCTGCACAGGTTGAAATCTGAGCCTAGCTAAAGCTGCCCATGTGTGCAAAATCCATCTAGCAGGGTACTCAATGGCTTTTCTTTTGTCTCCAAAGCAGAGATTATTTTCAAATTAATCAGATAAATGTGCTACACTCTGAATTAGCTCAATATACCACCAAACCAATTCCATGTCCAACATTTTCTGAGTGAGAAAGCTCCCAGTGATGCCCCAAGGAACAGTAATGTGCTCAGAGCACAGCTGAGGCACACAGGTTGTATACAACAGATGGTAACAAGCATGTGTTTTAGGCAGAGCTGCATGACATTTACTCTAGAAGTGTTACCTTTTCTTAATATCTTTTCTTGGTGTTTTCACTATGCTGCCAATCCTCATTCAAAAGCTGGGGAGTGTTTGCTTCATACAGGAAGCCTGGGAAGGAGCCTTCTTCCCCAGTAGTCACTTGTTCCTTAGTTGTTCGTTAGCACACTGCAGAGGCCTTTCTCTGAATCATAGTTTGGAAACTATCACTTCTTATTTCTCAGTAATTTGGCATTAGTTGAAAATAAGAGATCTGTATAAAAAGTTGCAGGAAAAATAATCTACCAATTTCTGTACACAGAACTGCTTTGTTACTTGCCCTTTAAAAATGCTTCTAAGTGAGCTATCTTATAAGGCTCAGGTCCCCATGTAGACTTCCCACTGCTTAGAATAAGAAAACCATTTCTTTCTGAAATCACCACTGCTTTTATGAGACTTATCAGGCGATGAGGGCAAAGGACATTCAGCAGCCCAGCCAGCTCTTTCCTGCTTGTGAGCACCAAGTACCTCTGCAGTATCAGGCACAGATGAGCTATTTAGCAATCTTGTCATATCTGTGTTTATAGCACTCCGAGTTTACAGCAGATATGCTAATGTGAACATAGCCTCTCCTACTTTGTGTTGACACACAGTCTTCCTTTTATACATATTCAGGGGATTTTAGATTTGATTTTTGGGGAAGATTGACTTTTAAAGACGGAAATTGTGAATGTCAGGAAAACTTGAGAACAACTGTAGTAAGCAGGGCATGGTCACTTCAATGCCTGACCTTACAAGAAGTCATCTTGCAGTTTATTTTCACTGTGGCATGTGTGTTTCTTGCCAACGTTTCACAAAAACGTTTCTGTCTGAAACAGCTCCCTAGTGTGGAGATATATCAAGTTCCATTAACAAGAAAGCCAGCTGTACTGTTTATAGGTGTATTAGATTTTTTTGATTATGAATAAAGTTTTATGCAGTAGATGGGAGAACTAGCATAGGTATTCCTGAGAGTTATCATGGTCAAAGACTTCAAAGCAAGGGTTTTGCAATTTGTAGAACTTTTTAATTCAAGCTTCAGATCTTTCATTCATGTTATTTCATACTCCTTAGGTTTCACTACTGAAAAAAAAAAAAAAAAAAAAAAAAAAAAACAAAAAACCAACCAAAAAAAACATCCCTCCCCCTCTGGAGAACTGAAAACAGCAGAGAATAAACTTAAAATCCAGTGACAAAACAAAACAAAACAATAAAAAAATAAAACCCTTTCTGAATTTTAAATACCTTGCAAGCAAGGACATGCTCACTGAACACTGATCAACATGATGTGAGCACAGACATAAGCTTGCTGCTCTAACTTTGTGATATTCAAGAATTCAGAGAACTGTCCCATACTCTCCCCAACCTTTGATCTGTGCCACAGCCAGAAGTAGCCCAAGTGGGACAGAGATGTCTGGGAGATGTCACAGGAGCTGACACACATCCAGCCCCACCTTTGCAGGCTTCTCAGGCTACAGCTCTCTTCTTTTCCAAGTAAGGAAGAAAAAGCATCTTGCTCAGGTCTTTGTAATTTTTTCCTCCAAAGTAAGTTTCAGTTTTCAGACAAAACCTTCAATGAAAACAGTACTTAGGAACCCAGAAGTTATATATATCTTCAAGGACTAACTTCTTTCTCCAGTGAAAATTTTTCTTCCCTACTAAACGCATCCAGGATAAAACAAAGCACTGTACCAGATGAACCCAATAAGCAATCAGAACTGGGTAAATCCACAGATACCTTACTACAATCTAGTTCAGCCTTTTTTTTTTATTTTTATTCCTTTGAGAAGTATTTAATTGTCACCAGGACATTGGTTGAAGAAATGGATTATTTTATCTTTCATGTGAGTGTGGAAAGATGGTAGAAAAATAAGATTTTCAGTACTAAAAACCTGATATTGTGGATTAACTGTTCTCAGAATCAAGGTGGGAGGAATTGGTGATACAAAGTGCTGAGGACTGTGTCCACTGGAGACCCTCTAGGCTGATGTCAGTCCCTTATTCCCATTTATGTTTGTGTTTTCCTATCTCACCCAGAGGTTTGTTGGGGTTTTTAAAATTATTAAAGGAATTGTACCACGAATGTTCCGTGCTTATAGAAATCTTGTACTAACTTAATTTAGTCAGTATTTCCTACTTTTTACTTGTTCTAAATAAAAGTGAGAGACTGAAGTCCTGATGACTGTATTACTATAGCAAATAAGAAAATATCCTCTTTGGCATTTCCCACACAAGCAACTTTTTTTTTTCTTTTTTTCTTTTTCTTTTTTTTTTTTTAATTTTAAACTCAGGTTGTTTAACCTTGCTTAAATCATGACAGCAATTGAGGTTAATTTAAATGAACTGCATACTCCTATAAATTAGTAAATAAGACAGTCAATTAACCAAATTAAATCTTATTGGAAATTGGCTGCTGCCATCTGGAAATTTTTTATTAGACTTTATAGTTGGCATGACCTTTAGAATGGAGCCAGCAGGATTTTTTATTTCTCTAAGAAATGCTTGACTTAGAAGAATGAAGTATTTGTAAAGCATTTTTAATATTCCTGCACTTGCTGGATAACTACAGTGAGATATAATATATTCCTGTTAGTGAAGAGGCAGTTGAATAGGTATAGAGTTTCTTACTGCAAAACCTGAATTACATGTCTATGAGCTGGAATCTGTTAATCTGTGATTGTTTTTTTCTGTATTATATTATACAGTCTTCTAATACACTGTGGCATCTATCATAGTAAGATTGGCCTTTATCTGTCAATACTAAGCTGCTTAACTTCTTTTTAAATTGCCAGGTTTGTTTTACCTTTAAAACTTCCAGGGAAATCAGAGGCATGCTTATATTGAAAAATGATGGTTTAAGGAATTATTTCAGTGGTATCCAAGCCAGCCTCTCTATGGCCAGCTTGGAAGTGTGCTGTCTGGACAAAACACTGCATCTTTGTACATGCTTTCCCTTGCCCTGCAAAAACAGCAGGATGATGTAGTTATGGGGGGTATCTTGTTCAGTGGTAACTTGGGGGTCATGGTATAATTTTCAGGCAGATAAAGTGTCTGTGTTACTGCATGAAGTTGCCCTTACCTTTAGTGTGTGGCCTCATTCAGGATGCTTAACCTGCAGCTTGTATAGGTCTGTATACGGCAGCTTATATTGGAGTTGTCTCCTCCTTCTGGTAGACCTGTTTCCTCTGGGACTTTGGCAGCAAGTGATAGACTGCCCAGGTAATTTGCCCAGAAAGGTTGTAGAGTCTCCATCCTTGGCGATATTCCAAAGCCATATCGATATATCCTGAGCAACAGACTCTAGTTGTCCCTGAGTGAGAGGTGGAGTGTGGACAAGATGATTTTAAGACATCACTTCCAACTTCAGGCATTCTGTGATTCTGTGATTGAATAACCTATGCTCATGGCCACTGCAGCTCCTTATTAGTTGTCTCAAAGTGCCTTTTTAATCATAACATAGGGTCACATTCTTCAACATGATCAGGTAACAGACCTTAGCAAAAAAAGTAATGATAGAAGAGTTGCCGAACTCCTGAGTTGTTGACCTAAACCCTGGCCTTTTGCCTAGCTCTGAGAAGCCCCTGGGATAAAATTATTTGCTTCAAGTCATAAACTGCTTTTGCCTCTGTCAAGAAATGTGCTACATGATGCATGACTAATACACAGTAAAGCTGTCACTGTACTACACCCATATGCATGAACAGACGTGCTGTGGTGCCCAGATGCCACAGAACTGGTCGTATGGCTGGGAAGTTCCATTAACTGAGGGAAAAGTTCTGTTTTTTCAAGCTGAAGAGAGCACCAGAAATATACAAACACAAGTAGGATTTTTATTTTTTTTTTATTTTTTTTTCCCCAGAAATCAACTGGAACAAGTTTGGGAAAAGAAGGGTTTTGGAAAAAAGGGCACTATTGTGGTATAGGTAACAAAAACTTTGTATGCATACATATGCTTCACATATAAGTGCTATTGAAGCACAGAATGGTTTCAACACACTTAAGAATCTAGCCCTACATGGTCAATGAATGCATTTTCTTTTTTACTGTATTTCCAGTGATGTCCAATGCATGGGTATTGCTCTAAAATGGACTTCAGACTTTGTGCTGCTCTCACTTTCCTAAAATAGTTACCATAGATAAACATCACTTAGTGTAAGATCTCCAGCTTTTCACATTTAGAGAACTTGCTTGAACAAGTCATGGATGGTTCAATAATTATTTGGAATGCATCAAATTACTGGGGAACTAAAAGACTAGGTTGAGCAAAATCTTGCTAATTACTGAGGTCCTGCATGTAAGAGCCTCTAAGCTGTCTTCCCTAACTGGGTCTTGGCAATTTGGCAACTGCTGACAACAGGTAGAAGTCATGTCACGTTTCCTAGAAATGTATCTGCTACCACAGTTATGTCCTGGGGGGATTTTATGTGATGCTGACAGAACTGAGGAACTCTACTTTAGAAAGATTTTGCACCCTCCTAAGGGGTAGCAAGTGGCTGAATGAGCAGGGAGAGAATATCTGCTGCAAGGCTTTCATGGGATCTTTCCTATAAAGAAAGAAGAGGACACTAGAATTTCTCCGATCCTTAGGTGTATGCATTTTTCCCCGAATTCCACAGGGCTGTCAGCATATTGCAAGACAAACTGGGGTCTGGAGACACTTATAGAGGCACTTACAGTGCTGAGGTGTCCTAACTCTATTCCTTCTTATGAGCAAACACTAAGACTTCTGCTGACTTCAGAGGTCAGATTTGTCTTAGTCTCTTTTAATTGATAAACTGAGTATCTAAGGAGCTTTGTAGAATGAAATAATGTGGAAACAAAGCTGGATATGGCAGTGGAAAGGTGTGTTTGTGGTGAGGCAGGGATCCATTTAATTGCATTAATTAGGTAATATAAAAGCATTAATATTGAATGTCTGTTACATTCATTCAGGTACACCCTTGGGACTCCTGTTTTTGTGGGACGAATAAAAGCTAGTTTGCCCTGCATCAATCAGAAGGAGGAGTGAGTTTCTGAGATGCTAGGGTTAATGTGTACCGTGCTGTTTCCACACTTCTGACATTACTTTGCAAATTAGTTTTCCAATGCACAGTTCCACAACAATTTTTTAAAATTATTTTAAAAGATAGGGTGGTGGCTTATTTCTAGATGTTTTCACAACAGAACCTTTATTTCATTAACTTTCTTCAGAGTGTCTTCTAGGTAATAATTTTTATTTGTGATAAGTAGCAGAGAAGAGGTTTTTGAATTCTGCTAAACCACTGAAAATAATGATTGGAAATGTCAATAATTTATACCACTTTCTTGAGAGTGACTCCTGTATAAACATGAAAACTAGGCATTAATCTTATATTCTTGCACACTCTATGCTGGACAAAAATGTTGGCTGATCTCTCTTGCAAAGATATGCTTAAATACACAAATCACACTCTATTAAGGGTAGTGTGAATAGACACTTATTGGGATAATAATAAAATACAATGCATAAGTGAAATGTGCATCAAAAGCTTACAAATTCTTAATGTCATTAGCTCTGCTCAAAAATGCTAATTTCTCTTGGTCTCAAACTGCAGCATTCGTTTGCTTCTAATTGTAACAGTATTTCTGCTTGCTTCAGAATTTTTCCTTATTACCACATTTCATAGATCTGTGGAACTGAATATATTTATACATCTACCTCCATGCCTGGAAGCATGAGAAAGGAATAAATAGATAAGGTGTTTCTTCAGCTCCTCTGGTGCTTTGCAGTCCCTACGATGCTTTATCTGAGATCCAGAATATTAAATTACCTGACAGCATTAAGTCCTAAAACCTGGATATACTAATAATGTGTATTAAATATTTTACTTAAATTGAAGACAAATGATCTATCTTTGCCCTTGTCTTTGTTACTAAATTTAACTAATACTAAATTTTAATGTATTTCTCTAAAAATATATGCATAATAAAAGATTTCATAGCAATGATTAAGTTTTGGGGATGAATGAAACCTTATTATGTATGGAGTACAGGTACTTTGTTTACTCCTAAACTAATCTGTCCCTTGCAATTGGACCTGGGCTTCTCAGGTATCTCTGTGCTGTTTAGCAACTTTAAGGTAATATCAGGCTACTCTTCAAGGAAACATTGTATGAAGTCACTCAGATTTTTAGCCCCTTACTCTATAAAATGCCAAGCTTATGAATATTTCTTTGTCTGAAAGCATTCAGTGGTACATTAGTGTAATGAGCAATGTTTTGTTGGCTTCCTCTTTTCTATAGATATCCATCATAATGTCGCAGTTCCTCTGCTGAAAATAGTTTAATATGAAAGCAAAAATAAAACAGTTGACTGTTGTGTTTGTTGGGTTTTTTTCTTGTCAGTACTGTGGAAACAAAAATAAATATATTGGAATAAAGATGGGATAAGTTTTAACATTAGATGTGGGCTCTTTGGTTTTTCTAAGGAAACCCTGCTACTGCTTTCTACAGGAGGCAGTTCTTGACCCTTCGTTTTCTATAGAGCTGTGAGCCCTTCCCTTTGGCCAAGGAAGAGATTATAAACAATTTTAAATCCTAATCTAGTTATCACCAAAATATGATACTATGTATCTCATGAGGTTTTTGTGTGAATTTTTTTAGTATTATGCTATAGCAAAGAAGGAGAAAGTCTTCCAAAAGAGAAACAGAAAATGCCATCTTGTTAAGTGTGATGGGGAAAATTCATGGGAGACTCAAATTCCCTTCCCATTAGGCAGTTAAGTGGCTCTCTTTACTCCCTAAAATTAAATTTTGTTTGCTTTGACTTCTGAAAAATCAGGGGAAGATAAAAACCACCTGTCAATATTCAATGTATCTTTCTGGGAAAAGATGTGAAAATGAGAAGTTGAGGTCTATGAAAGTGTTTGGGAAGCCAAGACAATTTTGCTAGTAATTATACCCACAGAAGACCAAGTGCTGCTGGGAGAAAATATGGCAGTCATTAGTTATTTTTCTCCTGTGTTCATGTGGAATTTTGTTCTAGCATATATAGATGGTTAAGTTACTTAGCTTCTCTGTATTTCATGGTGTTTCAGAACAACTTGTTGACTGTACAGAATTCTTTCTTATTAAGAAAGTTTTATTTCTTATTTAACTATATAAAAGACAAGTTATTGAAGGTAGATAGAAAAATCTTAAAATAATTTTAGATACTAAAGAGGGGAAATATAATTTTTTAAAGTTACATAATTATCACTTTGAGTCTTTGAGAGACTAACCTTTATTGCAGTTATATGAATTGCAAATGTCTAGTTTGAAATAATTGAGGGTTAAAATGCTATGAGTGACAATTTAAGTATACGGTGAAATAATAGGTTGTTTAAAGTGTTACTTTTTTTCTCAAAAACTTTATATTTTATGCCTATATTATCTCAGTACAGTTTTTTCTATGAGGTCTTATCTGTCTGAAGTTGTATGGAGTGGAACATGCATGTTTTGATAAGTAACTCTCATGACATATTTATTTCTCAGTGTGGTACATAGCAAGTTTTGCTTTCTCCACGTACTGTAATTTGTTTGTCATAAACTTCATGAAACATCAAGGGAGACTATTGCAGCTGACAGAAACGGGTGCTGCACCACTGATTTAAATGGATTTTTGCCTGCCTACATCCATCATAGATTTGGTTGTCTTCCAAAATATTTTTTCCTGTCGGAAATGACAATTTCAGCCTGTTCCACTGGTAATATTGCTAGAATTAATGGTGGTATTATGCAGTGAAATGTAACTGGCCAGATTCTACCAATTGGTTTTCTTATTAGACAATCTTATTTTTGCTTATATTGCAATGCTTCTATTTTATGACAAATACAGTTTTTTTGAAATTAATTCCGGTGCAGAAAAAAAAAAATAAAACCTTTCTGTTTTGATGGTCTTACCCAACCTTCATTACTGTGTTGATATGCATAGAGACTGCTGCTGCAAACAACACTTTGCTAGCCAGCCATTCTGACAATATTGCTTTCCCTTTGCTGCATCAGATGTTAAATTGTCTCTGCTTTCAAGGCCCTTCACAATATCATTCCTCCCTGCTTATTTCCCACTCGGTGTCAAATGCCTCACTCCTGCTCCCAGACGGCTCCCAATGTCAGCATCTTCCCCGCTTTCTGCTATGTGTTTCAGCAAACCCTCCTTTCTCTTGCACCACCTCTCATGCTTGAGAAGAGATTTTTGTAAATGCCTGTTGGGCTACTTCATTATCCCCTTCAAATCCCTGCTTGACTCCCCTTTGCTCTGATGCCTGCAGGGATCGTGCCGACAGTTAGCCTGGTGATGTGTTATGACTACTGCCAATATGGTCCCACAGTTTCTGTGCACTCCCCTGTCTGCATCCATCTGTTCTCTCTCCTCTCGCGCTCAGGATATGCTTATGTGTCTGTCACTGTTGCTGGGGGGGTGATAGGAGAACTGAAGTAACTTCACATTAGCTAGCAAGGATACAAGCAGCTGGGAGCTCAGCATGGGTCGACCTTGCCTGGTCCTGAGGTGCAGCCTCGCTCTAGCCCCGGCCCTTGGGAGCAGGAACTCCTCATCAGTGTCCTTACTAAGCATGTACGCAGGGATTCTGCACTATGGTCAGGGTTGTGTATTGAACTTTTCCACTCTCCAGATAACTTTCAACCAGTTTTAAAAATCTAACTTGTATGAGACAATAATCTGAAATTGAGTAAGTAGTAGAGAAAACAGAAGGGAATTAATTTTTTTTTTTTTCCCCACTAAATTGCTACTGATTCTCTGATATATCAGATAGAGGCACACAAAGTGAAAAGGATGTGCAACTCCAATGCATATCAAATAGAAATCAGAAGTTTTCAAGTCCAAGATAGCAATATTGACTAAAGATTGCAAAGAAAAAATTCCATGTGTTGGTGCTGACAAATAATATCTCAGTAAATGTGAAAAGATAATTTCACAAAATCAGCAACACATTGACATGACCAAATAGTAGATGTTTTAAAGTTGTGCACAAATACAAATAGCACAGATAATAAATAGATGATACAAAGACCAAGGTCTACATCACTGAAGATATTTTAATACTTCCTGTACTGGGTGGCATGTCTTGGCTGTTCTCTGGGCATGACTGAGCTTGCTCTGGGAGCCTCTACCACAGTTGTGCTTATTGCCTAGTACTATCAGACCATAAAGTAATCCTGTGCATTCTTCAAAGTTAGGCATTCAGGTATCTTTACCTGTGCTTAAGAGCCCTAAGAAGCTATTTATTATCAGTACAATATAGATTTATTCTGAAGATTTGAGGAACAGGTATCCTAAAGCCACAGAATATATATAACTCTCCCTAATCGCATAAGCAGTTAACTTTTGGACAGATACTGTTGAGAGCATTTCAGTTGAAGAAGGCTGGGTTCAAGGCTTTCTGTGGATTTAGCTGGATTACATTTTGTTCAAAAGGTTTGGGATGTATTATGAAATGTTTATTTTACTGATTTTCTGGAAAAGAAGGGTTTTTATTTGAAAAATATATTTGACCATCAGAATCATTTCACCTAATATCAGTCAATTTGTTTTGTATAGAATTTCTTGTAATATAAGGGACCAAAAATAATTTATAGTTTTGTAGACAGATACCTTTGGAGTTTTCAGGCAAAAGTAAATTGCTACCTATGCCTAGCTTTAATAAAACTAGCCAACTAAACCAACCAACCAACCAAAACTCCCCAAAACACCCTCCTCCCCAAATCTAATACTTGAGTATAATTTAATATCCTTGGCCTTCTCTGGGGGGGATAAAATTTCTTTTTTTCCTTTTAAGTTATTCTACAACCATTGTATGATTGTCTCAATAAGGGATGGAAAGAAGTTGCAATCAAATACTGCTTCAAATGAGAGCTAGACAAGACAATAGATTAATTATTCTCTAGAAAGATTATGAAGTACCTAGACAATTGAAGTGTTACATAAATTTAATATGTAACGCTTATTCTTATTAAGAGTTATAAGAAGAATCTATTTTGAGACCATTAGTCTGAAATCTGAATGTAACTGATACTGGTGTTATTACCAATTAGTAACTTGTGACATATGGTGGTAGTATCATTAGAGATAATAATAGGTAAGGCTCTTAAATGATACTTGCAGTTTTGCAGTGCTAACCTCTGACTCAAGTAGACCAAGAAATTGCTCCTAACAGAGTTGAGCATTCTTCCTAGGAGAATAAAAAACAATGAAGTGTAGGGATATGGACTTTGTTTTAATCTGATAGCAATATTATCATTACTGATGCATTGGCTTCCACACTTGCTTATTTAAATAAAGTTTTAGAAAAGTGACTATAATTAGTACTGCAAAATACATTTTGAATGCCTTCTCCTGTTTTTTTTTCAATGAAACATGGATGTTTGTCTGACCTGCGGGGTTTTTTGGGAAAAGTAATGTACTGGGTGGAAGATTAGGACACTAGTAACAAGAGGGAGAGCTGAATATGTCTGACTACAGACATAAGTACTTTCCAGGAACGCTTATTAGATACGAACTATTGCTGGAATTAAATTAAACACATAACTCACTGAAGTTAGAAGTCTAAAATGAGGAAGTCTTTCTAAACTTGAGGTGGTGAAAGGGGCAGTATCAGTATAGCAGGTCTAGTGACTTATAAAACTTTTCTCAGATAGTCTCTGCTTGCCTATCCTTCAGTCCTTGTCTCAGAATAAGTATAACCAAGAAATTATTTTTCAAGAGATATCACAACTCAGTGCTTAGCTGACTTCACTGTCACATTGGGACTACTTACTTAAATATGTCAACTTATCTCCTCTGCAGTTTAATTAGTAAACAGACTACCACATTTCATAATAGTATCCTTTAACACCTATTTTACTACTTAGTCTCACTTTTTTTTTTTTAATTGTTTTCCCCCAGCAAGTACATAAATAACGTGCATATAATATTTCACCTAGGTTTTATTTCTAGATAGTATCTAGAAACAACACTAACATCTGCCACTGTTATGTCTTATTAAATAATGATTTAATATTATTTTTTGGAATATTGGACACATGTAAATGTGAAAAAATAAAATTAAGAGCTAGGGTTTAAAAATTTATTACTTTTGGTTTGTTTTTAAACAAAAGGTTTTTTGGTCAAAAGTAGCTAAGCAAAACCTTCAGAAAAAGGACCATGTCAAGTAGTCCCATATATTTTTCTGATTTTTCCCTGTTACTTACCAATAACCTCCAGAAGTGGTTCATAGCTAGTCATTACAAAACCAAAATATTAAATATCCTTACATTCCCACTGGGATTTTTTTTTCTTTACAAGCAAACAGTATAACTACCTCTTACAAGAAGCACTTGATTTTAAGAGCTTGATCCAATACCCATTAATGCTAATGTGAGTCTTTCCATTGACTTCTGTCAAATTTCAGATTGTCTTGCACATTTAATTAATATGAGAGGTTACTGATATTTTTTGATAGCTAATGCTATATAGTCTTGCCTCTGTTCTTGATGTGGTCTTGCCACTAAGTGTTTAGGAAGGTCTTCAAAACAGAAGCTAAAAATCAGTAGCATTTGATAATAACTTGCCATGTTTTTCTTCAGAACATTAAGATTTAAAAAGTAAAACATGATTCTAAACCAGATTGTTTTGAGTGAAGATTAGATCAAAGTAGTGATGGAAAAATGTCTTGATACACTTGAAGGGAAGATGACTGTACAACACATGTAATACTAGTTGGTCTGACTGCCTGTACACCTTTACCATGATTGTAACTGGAGAGTTGCTTCAGTGTTGGAAGGTTGAGGTGTGGACACTCTTTGTCTGGAGTTGCAGAGTCAAAGGGGCAACATAGGAAGTTTACTTTCCATAAGATTTTTCTCCAAAAGGCATCATAATAAACCACTAACCGAAAGAGGGGGGAGGAATTTTTCCTTCTCCTTTTTCTTTTCTCACTCCAGGTTCCACAACACAAACATGGATTAATGTTTGTATCCCAAAATAAAAACTGTCTAGACATACAACAAAGACCAATCATTTACCATAATGATTTGGGTGGTCTGATCTTTCTAAGACATGGTAGCTTTAAAGAAGAATCTGTGCCTTGGGCCACTATACACATCTTTGAATCATCATCTTTACATACCTTAAACACACTATGCCGTATTTCATAGAGATTCAGAAAGTTTAAGTCTTTGAGGCCAAAGCAGTTACTGTAACTCTTTCTAATTTAAAAGGCTCAAACCAAATCTGAAAGAAAAAATTAGAGTTTCTGATATAAAAGAATGACATTTCAAGGAAAGATGGAATTCCCAGTTATTGTGGTTTGGGGTTTTTTGTTGGAGATTTTTGTGGAGATGAAGGGTGGTAAGCTTCATTTGGAGAATGTGTGATTAGCAACAACTAATTGAATGAACACATTGGTCACAGAAATAGTCTGTGTGGAGCTGACAAAACATTTTCCACTAATAAAATTTCCATGTATAGAGAATGTCTGTAAAATGTGGGGAAAATATGTTTTAAAGTCAAAAATACATACTTTTTTTTAAGGATTTTTTTTTTTTCCCAGGGAAAAACCAAACCAAACCAAAAACAAAAACAAAAGGGATGTTTTAGGGGTTTGTACATAGCCAGACAATGCAGCAAAAACTGTTCATGTGATGTCAGTGGAAAAAACTAGTTCCTACAACTTGTCTTTCTTAGTGGACTATTACTGCAGCAGTTTTCTGCAAAGGTCTGACCATTGCTGATTCAAAAATCTTAATTATAACAAAGTCTTAATCTTTTTATTGCAATTTTAAAGGACTTAATATAGACTGACAGTTTACAGACTTGAACTGACTGTGTCTGTAGCACTTTTAGCACCACTGTGGATAAGATGCAGGTTCTGTTCCCATTAATTATTTCCACAGAAGTATCTGTGTCATTCATTAGGGAGGAATTCAGTTCTGCACGATGTCATCGATGAAAATGAAATTTGCTTTAATAAAACTCCATCTTAAATATTAACAGGTAAGGGCTCTTAAGTTATATCTCTATCATGTTAGGTTGTTGTCCAAAGGAAATCTCTTGCTTCTCTCTTCAGTTCATATGAATTCTTTTTTCTTTCCTAAATGATACATTATTCAGTAAATTACAATAAAATTCTAATAGCAGAACTTCAAAAAGAAGGATAGAGAGATTCAGTCCTATCCTAACAATTTATCCATAATTTATTGAAGGTTGAGTGTTATGTCATGTTCTATTTTATCTTAAAATACTTTTATTTCTCCAAATTCAAGGAAATGTAGATACCCCAATTTTCAACATCACACTCATTTGGCTTATCATAATTTTAGATCTCTTCAGATAGCTTTTATGTGATTACAACAGAATTTACAAGATTTTCACATTAAGCTTTGAGATGAACATATAAGAGATGCACTACTCAGTTACAAGGTGGTGTGACCTTACTGCAATGTGTGTGAAATAGGCTTTTCTGATAGGTCCCTTTGCTTCTTTCTTCTGTTTCAGGGATAACATGGTAGAGCTGAGTTTCTCTGATTTCCTGCTCTATTTCTGGTAGCTCTGTGTGAATGGTGCTGGATGAGCAAGTGCTGCTCTGCTCTCTGAACTGGCTAAATATGAGGCACTGCCAAACCTGAAGTGGTTCTGTAAACTCAGGCAGAGAGCTGTACTCTCCCATGTCTCTAGGGTGTTCAGAATGGATCTGCCTTTAGAATTCAGCTGCTTTGCTTCTGTCCAGCTCCAAAAGTGGAACACAAGACCTCTATGTGTCCAAGGATTCACTTTTTACGTGCCTTCATCTTCAGGGTTATGCATTGTAGGAGGAATCTAAAACCCCAATGCTAAGCACTAATTTAAATCATAATGAAATAAATCTTACCTTAAATAATAAATTATTAATTTTTTATAGTCATGGTTATTTTAATTAAGCAGCTATAACACCACCCCCCCTCCCCTTTTAAAACAGTGTATTGTAGCATAACATAGTGCTAGAACTGAATACATTGCCGTTTTCAGATGACCAGGGGAAGATATTGTATTGTAGTTGGAATAAACGCTTTCATCTGAAGAAGATATTCTTTCCCACATGCCAGCTAAACTTATATAAAAGTATATAAACTGAAGTTTTCATGTGCCACCACATGCATACACACATCTGCACACACACACACATATACATACACTATGTATGTATATATTTTTCAGATGTAATGTATCATCACTTACTCCACTGGAAATACAGTTATAAGTGTTGCAATCATCTCAAAGACCAGGGCTAGTACTTAAATCCTTTTGGAGACCACTGATCTTTTTCCCAGAACACTGTCCTTGCTTCTATATCATCATTACAGATGCCTATAAAATATACTATATTGGCATTTCCAGTTAGTTAAAAAAAATGATATTTTTGTCTGTGTAATTAAGGCAGAAGCAGTTGACCTATACTATTTTAGGTGGAATTTATGAGGAGCTTTTTAATATTATGTGGTTAGTTCAACAATGTAAAATCTCTTTTAAAAAGATTTATTTAAAACAGTTTTAATCAATTCCACCTAGCCATGTTCTTGTGGAATATTAACATGTATCATTTTTCTCCTGAATCAAAGGCATTCTTAGAGAAAACTGTCTCATCTTTTTAGAACACTTGAATAACACAACTCATTATGCAAAGTATATGTAGATTTCTCCCGTTGCTGGACATACAGCTATGGACAGGAATAAACAATTTACCTGGTTCAAAAATGGGCCAGGTATTTAACTTTTTGATAACTATAAGTTATCAGATTTCCCTTTCATTTGTTGATGTGTTTTGCTGTGGTGCCCATTCTGGAGATTAATGAAAACAGGTCAGATATTCAGAAAATGTGAAATAACAAGGAAAGGAATGCTAGATTTCACTTTGGTGAATACTAATGCGTATCATTTACTTAAAGCAGCTCTCAATTAATTTGAATCAGAAATATGTTGAATAAATATACTGGAATTATAATGTCTACCAAAGAACGTCACTATAAATATATTTTTTAAAATTTTACATAGAATAAATAGTAGTCTGTTCAGCATGTGCTTTCCTTTATGAAGAAAAAGACAACAGAACCCAAATAACACAAACAGCACCTTGAAGGCCCTGAAGCCACTTGAAACAAAGTATTAGTTCCTAAATTTTCCCATACATATATGTGTGTGTGTGTGTGAAAGGACAAAATATTGTGCATCTCTTTGTCAAAGCTCAAAACAACTACAGACAAGTAAACAGGTAATATTGACAAGATTTTTTTATTTTACTGTGTCTTTCAATCATGTCAGAACATAAACATTTTAAAGGAAAAACTCCTAATTTTGATTCATCCAGCTGACTTTCTGTTCTTCTTTAAATTTCATAGAATCATTTTTAAAAAACTTTGAGTGGATGCAATTTTCATTAGGTGGATTTTCCTTTTTTAATAACTTTTTTTTAAAATCTTAACAAATTTAGAATCAGTATTTATGATTAATGTTTAATTTACTTAATAAACCCGTGGTTTTTTTTAAACTCTAGGTTGATAGGTTATGTTTTCTTAATATTTTTCCTACACCTTGTCATTAGCTAGATTTGATCTTCAGTATATGTCAGTTTAACCAATATGAAATATAACAAAAGGTAGGTATCAATGTCATTGGCAACCCGTTCCAATTCCTTTTATATTTGGTGACTGGATTTCAATACCCTGTTTATGCATAACATTCCTTGTTGATTGCCACTTAGATGTTATGTTATTCAAATCTAGTTAGTTGGTTGATCTCAAAAATGATGCTAGTACTGTATGAACAGCATAAATCATCTTCACTCACTTGTAAATATTCACCTTTGTCAGCTTGTGTATAACTTCTTGAATTTAAATCTATCTTATATTATTAGCAAACAATGTTGTTCTACTCTTGTAATAATAATTACTTTAATGGGAGAAAATTATAAAAATCCGCAGAAACATATGATATTACAGTTTTCTCCACTTACTAAAGTATCTAGTTTTTTAAAGAAGATTTGGTTTTGGTGGAATATAATTGTTAAAGTAACTCCAGTAAGATACCACCAGTCTGAAGAATTCATGCCAGGAAGATAGATTTATTGGGTTTTGCTCTAAGATTATATGTAGTAAAGTGAACAAAATATTTTTTTATATGTTCAGCCTGAAGAAGATGTCTGAGAAGCAACTGGGACCTATAGGGCCAAAAAGGAGTGAGGTCAGCATCCTGTGTCTTGGATACCAGTATATCCTATGGTTCATACAATAAGAAATTGTGAGAAAGAAAGTAGCTTATCGCTTTGTGCTTCAGGTAGCATCCCACAAATGTTGGAGAGTTTTATTCTAATTCTTTTAGCCTTACTTGCTGTGATATCTCTCAATACACTGCAAAATTATTCATGCTAGTCTATCTTCTCTGTATTTTATTTTGTCATTCCCTTCATTCTTCTATTTCCAGCTGGAAGGTGGAAAGCTTTGGGCAAATCTGTGTTAGGAAGAAAGTGCTCTGGTAGCAGCCTGGAACTGGAAGATGCGCATACATGTATGTGTATATAAATATATGCGTGTATGCACATATATATGTATGCATTTTAATACTTGCCATTCCTGAAGCAGTTGACTCATGGATAGGCAGAAGGTAGAAGGATAGCTGTGGAAGGCAGAAAGCACAACTTAGAATAGCTGTAAATTAGTGGTTTAAGGAATTGTCCAGGAACTAGATTAACCAAGGATACAACTGAGCCATAACCTCCTCAATTTTTTTTTTTTTTTGTTTTTTTTTGTTTTGCAGATAAACTGACTAATTGCTGTCTGGAACTAAACCCTTATTTGGAAGCTGTTATTAAGATCCAGTTAAGAATATGACTGTAAAAGTTTCCATGTTTTCTGTAAATGGATGGCATTTAAAAAATACAACAGTACTTTCAGTGAATAGTGTCATGTCTTTGGGAAAGCTGTTTCAACTGAAGTTCAGAGGACCTAAAAGATACATACACTTTCTGCTTATCTCAGGGTACAAAAAAGAGTGTAAGCACATAGAATGGTCCATGTAGAGGACTGTAATCAACAATCTTTGTTGCTTACAAAGTTTGCAAGACCTGGCAGACATGAAGGGATATAGAGGATTTTTAAGTTATATAAGAGAGAAATTCACATAGATCTGTATTTCACACTTTAAATCAAGGATCTTCTACAGCTACTGAGTTTTCTAGTTGAAGGAATAGCTTCTTACAAATCTCTTAAGGTTTCTAAAAGAATTCTGTATGCAGTTTTTCCTGCAACATCAGATGTGATACACGTTTCAGTGCTGTTCATCTCTCCATATATGAAGAACTGCTGGATAAAATTCTGATTCTATTGATGTTGATAGGAAGTATCCCATTGGTTCCAGCAGGTAAATGTTTTCATTTCTTTAGTCTGTATTAAAGAAAAATAAGCCAGTGAGCCAAATTGTCTGACCTTTTCAACTTTGGAACTGCAAGCAGTATATTAACATGCCTTGTTTGACAAGTTTCTTACTCTCTTTTCAAATAAGTCTGCAGAGCTTGAGCTGTGCCCTTTTAAGAGTACAGAATCAGTCTTAAAGAACACAAAGCTCATGGCTACAGCACTGGTAAAACAAAAAGTAGCTGGGATTTTGGTCCTAAGAACACCTTTTAACTGCAGTGTCCACATCAGTCATCCTCCGTGCTCAGATGAACAAGTGTTCAACTATTTCCCATGCTACACTGCAAATAGCCCAAATCCTAACATTAATTGATATCCATTGGTTGACTTATCATCCTCTCTGTTTAATGTTGGGTTTACATCTTTCAACAACTGTTGTCCCATGATTCTTCTCCTTCAAAGTGAAATCTTATTCTGCAAATGTTGTTTGCATCCCCAGATTTCCTCTACAGAGAAGCAGATAGGATCTGACTGCAAACAATGGTTTGTCACTTAATGTCTCTGAGCTTCCTTATAAATATACTGAAGGGTACCACAGAAAGTGGGAAGTTTGCTATCCTCATAACTTGCCAGTGTTCTTGCTGGAGGCATAGTGAGGTCTGAAATATATTTAGGTCACTAGTCTGAGGACAGCTACTTTCAAAAAAACCCAATCAAAAATAAAACCTGTGTAAGGAGGAATAAGAGGTGAATATAAAAATATATTCAAAGGCACTCTTCAAATAACTTTGAGGACAGGAAAACTGATGAGACATAATAGCCATGAAAATGTTCCTTCTTTCCAATGAAATGTCACTGATTAGGTTTTAATAAATGCTGATATTTACTCGGCAAAAAATTCTGGCTAGCATTATGAATTTCTTACTACTGGATGGCCTTATTTGACAAGCTGTGGTTGCAAATTCACTGTGTTAGAGAACAGAAATCCAGCTCTGAAGCTGTTTGGCATGCATAGACAGCCTTATAAAATATGTACATCTTTGGTAGGTGAGAGGAAAAGACAATGTCTATTTCAGCTAGCAGTTTTTAATTTAAGCTACTAAACTTTAGGGTATATATATATATATTTTTTTTTTAAATAAGTATTACGACAATAAGTATTATTTAATCTTCAGTATTTAATCTGTTTAAACTTTAGGATGAACAGACAAGTTCCTGTTATTGACTTAAAGCCATGCGTAGAGGTCACTGAATTGACTGTATTGGCAGGTCCATATGCAACCTGTGTATGTGATAATTTGAAATATAATCTAAAAGCCTGGAAGGAGCAAGAAGGGAGCCAACAGAAGATGGCAAAAATAAAAGTGGCTGTATAAGTCTTCTTCACACAACCATAACACTATAGCTGTGACTGTAATCTTTATATTTTGATTGGGAAACCTAATGTATTCTGTGTCAAAGGGAACAGGAAGCTTGTATGTCTGGTCTGTCCAGCATTTCACCCTAGCTCCTCCCTTCCCTCTGAGCACTATTTTCTCCAAAACTAACAGATACTGATCACCACATAGGAAACCTACATTTTTATGTTGCTAAGGTTGATTGGACAGCTTATCCGAGACCAAGGAGCAACTGTTAAAAAATTAGGTTATACTTGAAACTTAAAATGTAAAAAATCATTACAAGGAGTGAATAAAATCTTTACAGGTTTTATAGTCATTGGGGTGACAAACAGATGGGGGGTTTTGGTGTTTTGGTCCAAAAATATAACTAAGTTAAGATCAGTGAAATATAAAGTTTTACAGATACTTGGGCTCTTCATTCTTCAAATGCTTAAGAGGTTAGATTCTAGGTTTTAATAATATCAGGTAATGCATGAAATAACAATGATTTAATTTTTCATTACATAAATTATCTATAAAACGTTTTAGATAAACATATGAACATTAATGGTGTTCACAGCATCTTCAAAAAGCACTATTTCCATGACTGTAAAGGGTTTCTATTTCACAATTTATCATATGAAAAGTTTTCAATTTGCCAAACCCCATATATCATGCATACAGATGAACAGAGAGAATACATTAATGAGGCAGATCACCCTGAAATGGATAGAATTAGCAACATCTGTAAACTCGGATTTTCAGTGATACTGAGTTTAAGTTATCGCATGAATCATACATAATTTATTTAGATCCTTAGTGAATAATAAAATATAAGAAGGTAAAATGTACATGCAGCTTTACATTATAAGTATTACCAGTTCACCTTAATGCATTTCAAAATCAGTGGTCTCCCAGTGAATCATAGATTTTCTAATACACATGGTTGAAATAATAGTTGTTATGGATCTTCTGAATCTACAGCTGATGAGACAAAACACTTTTTAAAAATATGTGTTTAAATCAACTAAACCATGAAATATGCAAGGACTGTAATATTTAAGCAATGTTTTACTTTGGATTAGTAAAAGATCAAATTATTTTTAGAAAACCCAGTAATAAAATTTAGTAAAATCATTATTAAACTTGAATGCAGAAGTAGAATATCATTGTCACTACTGGAATTCGTTTTGCAATGGTAATCCTGAGATCAGGACAGTGGGACAGATTTGCAGGAAATCAGATCAAACAAATTAATATCTCTTGCTTTAAATTACTCACATATATGTATGGATAGAAGATTTCTGCCCTGAAGGGTTTTACAGCACGAGTTATTTGTGTGAAGTGTTGAGGGGGGAGAAGGAAGAATGTTTCAGAGGGGAAAGCACTTTGTGTTGAAGCACTTTCATAAATGGATTATACTTTTATCCGCTTTAAAGTGGTCTTTGTTTCTAAGGTAATTTCATTTGGTATTCTAATCCTTTCAGGTGTTGATGTTTGCTTTGCTGTATTGAATGGAATAGGATTTTTGCATGCTTTCTTGGTTTTTCTAGCCATTAAAATAGTCTGTGCCAGTGAACTGGCATGAAACTAGTGTTATTCTGCCATGTCGTTCCTTGTGTATTCCTGTGAAGCCCAGCAGATGCCTTCTGTAGTTGGCTTAAAGTGTGACTGTGGTTTCAAAAGAGTCTCCATGTAGAAGAGCAGTTTGGGAACCAGTTTCCATAAACAAGAGGTGTAAAGGTGATAAAACTGGTTCCTTGGCTTATTTATACTTATTCCAGGCCAAACAGACAGATAAACTGGCTATCCACAAAAGGGTAATTGTTATTTATACTACTGATGTGAAGTGTATGCAATAACTGGAAAGGAGCATGGATTTTGTACCAATTGCATAGACTATTAGAGAATTCTCTTCTTTCATGTCAGTGACTTAATGACATTTTAAAAAAGTTATTTCTAATCCATTTTTTTATTTGTTACGTGGACTGAAGATGCAGAAGCCAAATCTTTAAATGCATTTCAATGACCACTTAGAGCATTAACAAAGGAGGTGAGTTGTGACCACCAAGCAATCTTTAATTCTATATCTACATCAAAAGCAATATGACAAAAAACCCAGTAAACATTGAAAGCAGTCAGCAAAATTATTCATCTTTCATGGGGAAAGACTCGTATTTACTAACAGATAGGTAAGGACAGTTTTGAAACTTTCTCTAGCACAAATTACTTCCAAAGAAAAAGAACAATATAAACACAACTGGTGATAGTGAAGGAGTTAAGTTTTTTTTATTATTATTTATTTATTTTTATTTATTTATTATACTGTAGTTTTCCAGAAGAAAAAGATCTATGAATGGAGGGTGGATGACATTGGTTTTCCGTTTTTGTCCTCTTAGGCTTTTCCTAAATTTTTATTTTAAAGGAGAAAAGTGATGTGTGTTGGGGAAGCAGAGGTGTGGGCATCAAATTAGAAGTCAAAATTACCAAAAGTTTGTCAGATTTTTTTCTTCCCTCCCTTTCTGCCAAGTAAAGTCAAAGGAGGACATCAAGCATTTGTTGCCCTCTTCATGGTATTCTGACCATCTTCAGCATGGCATTTGGTTGCTGCTAGGGATCCCTTTATCTTGTGATTCAATCATGGAGGATGGGAAAGGAAATGGTGATGACTCCTTCAGGATAATAGAATAAGCAAAACAGAGATTCAGTCCTTCCTCAGCTGTCTGACATTATTTCTATCTCATAGAATTACATTTAGTTCTCCATCTGATAGACCTCAAAGCATAAACCAGATTTTCCAAGTGAAACTTTTTGGTGTCAGCACTGATGTTCATTTTTCTTGGCCTGCACCAACATGGATGAAACTTTTGCTATAATGAATGAAGGCGTTTGGGGGCCTTATTTTTTGAAGAGATGGTTTGCTTACATTGGCATATAAGGCAGAGGACTTGCAGATTTTGATGTGTGGGGACAGATGCATTTTTGGTGCATGCACATCTTGTAGTTACTCTTCAGTCAAGACGAATTCCACTGCTTTTCTTACACTGCAGTCCTAGAGAAAGAGTACCCCACTCTGACTGTGGCTCTAGCATTGCCAGCTAACTTCTACCATATCAGCAGAGGGAGCAAAGACATGTTTCAATTTTGTGTATATAATGTTAATTCTACCCAAATGTCCCAAAAATATAGGCTAAAAGTCCCTAAAATTCACTTAAAATAACTATGTTAATCCACAGCTAACTCTAAGATGTGTTACAAAGTATCACCTTGGTGCTAGAAAGGAATGTTTTGCCAAATGGTTGTTACAAATTTGTAGCTGGTACTGCATAATTTCCATAGCCTTTCTGTGTTTAAATTGCTTGTCTCTAAACAGCAACATTTACTACCACATGAGTTTTTCTCCAATGTATCTGTAGTCCTTGTTAACAGATGTATGGAAAGACTCCTAATCCTTTCAGCATTCTGAGAAATCAACATAAGAGTGGGGAAATAAGACCTGAAAAAATTAAGTGTCTTGCCTTATGAAATCTTTATCTGAAAATTTTAGATATCCCAAGCCTGAGATGTCTTATGCAGAAACCTGTCTTCTTTCTTCAGAATAACGCAGGCTTCTGCATGTACTTCAAATTGCAACACTTATCAGGGAGCAGCTTTCATACATAAATATTCTAAATGTATACAAGTGTTAACTACTTTGCTTTACTACAGTTGAGTCAGATTCAGATAATATGTACTTCAAAAATGAAAAATTCTTCTCCAGTATGCCTTTGTAGTAAGTAGTACTATATATCTACACCTTCATTAATGTTGTCTAGGAGAATGCCTTTTTCTAAGAGACTTTTATCACAGGTCTACTGCTCTACAAAAGTAAGATTTATGTTCTTATTATTGAGATAGAAATGTACATTTATTTACTCATCAGTCCAATTTATGAAGGAATTATGTTTTTTCATTGTGAAAAACAGAAAAAAAAAATCTACATAAACCATCTTAAGTATGTGGTCCTACAAAACAAAACTTAAATGATTTATTCTGACTAGTTTAACATATATCAGAGTCCCTATGCACTCATGCTTTTAATCAGTAACACAGAAGACTGGACTCATTGTTTACCAGCAACACAGAAGAACTTTGATTAAAGACACCAGTTTCCCTGAATTTGTGAAAGTTAGTGGTATTGCTGAATTTTTAATTCATAACCTCTCTCTCTTCTTCATATTTTTGTGGATAAGTGGTTAAAATTAACTGCATTCAGAATAAGTCAGCAGCTGTCTTAGAAGGCAGATGCTATTTGATGACAGTGCTGGCTTGTCACTGACATCCCAGACAAATCAGCCATGTATTTTAGTAGTATCTCTTTTATAAAGAGGATTTGCTGAAACAGGAACATACAAAACCTTGGTTCCCACAGTGAAATGACCAGCTATGATACACAATAAATGATTTTTTGCCTGGTCTTTAAAAGATGAAAATTTCTTGTTAGGTAAGTGCTATCATAACACTAGCCCTGCATTTTGTACATTTTCTTGACTTTCATACTTTATTCTAATTGAATTGCAGCTTATTATAGCTATTTTAAGAATCAATGCTCCTTCACAGGGGCAGGATGAATAAGAATCAATCTGAACACTTCAGATCTTTCGTCAGGAATTGCTTCAAATAGCAGCCCTTTCTCTGCAGTAATCTGCGATTCTGTTAGCAGCATCAGTCACTGACAACAAGACACCTGAACTGTGTTTCTTTTCCTGTTCATTGGGATCTTTCATTGTTACAGAGACTGATATTCTTTCTTATAAGGTTAGAAAAGATCCATAATAGCTTTCATACCATTATTTTTTAAACTCTGGACTTCATTAAAACACTCTTTAGTTCCTTTACTTCCAGCCTCCTTGCTGCTTATGAATTATTCAGGCTAGATTTCACTTGAGGTAAATAGTTTGATTTGAAGGTTTTTGTATCTGGATTTAGATGCAACGAGAAGTGTTAAACGCTCAGAATTTTAAGTGAGGAGAATTGCAGAGGCTCAGCTATTAAGATGGAAGACATTTGCCGTTAGTGCTCTGGGGCTGCCATTGAGATCTCAGTGCGGTGCTATTTGTCATTCTGAAGTAGGTAGGCATTATGATGCCTGGAGTATAAATCAGCCTTTACATGGTGTCAAGTCCTGAAGCACTTTGAACACTCTAATCCACTTCTGAGTTAACAGAACATTTTTGGTTTTACAAGCTTTAAAGTTTCCCTTTTTATTTAACCCTGTCATCATGTTATTAATCATCATTATTTTCTAGAATTTTATATACCTCCCCAAATACAGTTCTTAATGCTTTCGCTTCAAAGTTGTGATGATTTCACTGAGATGACCTTTAGCTTCATTCATCTAGAAGAGATGCAGTTTCAGCAAAATTAATTTTATTAATTCTCCTTATGTAAAGAGGAATACTGTCTTTTCCTACTATCAGGCTGGGCAGGCCAACATTATTTGGCTACAGCAGCAAAGGATGCTGTCTGTGCTTTGTCTCCTTTGTCCACTTCTGTATAGTATCACATTTGTGTTACCTCCTGGACAAAACTGAAATGGAAGACTGGCAGTTTCTATGTGGCTGGTTTTGCCATATGCCTGCAGTCCAGTAGTCAATATTAGCTCATCACAGCAAAGCAAACTCTTTTAAATGCTGATTGTCTTCTTTCATCTGGGCACCTAGCCCCCATCTAAAGGGTCAGTTCAGAAACTATACTTACTGTAGGATATCAGTTCATTGAATCTGAGTTTCTGTTCTTGCACTAGCTGACTAGAAGCTTTAACCATCAGAGAACATTTTGTTTATTGCATATTGCTATATATAGCCTTATATAGACTTTAGTCAGACAGTACAATTGTGCAGCCAGTTGAACTTACAGTGTTTTTACAGGTGGAGTTCTTAGCATTAATGAAGTCCATTAAAATCACTTTTTTGCCTGCCAGGCAGCACAGCCTGCATGTACTGGCTGCATGCCTTCAACTGCTAATACACAGCAATGGAGTCAGAGTTATGAAACAGCCAGTTACTGCCCGTGAACTGGCAGTAACCACACTTCAGCTGGATATGTTAGTACCAACCTACTTCTGTTCTGTGCACTAAAACCCTGCTCTGGTGGAGTGGTGCTAGGAGCTCTCTGCCATGCCAGCCAACCTGGGTGGAGGGGAAAGAGATAGATTCACTCAGTTCAAGGTATTACTGCTCATTTTGGAGCCATGCAGATTGCACTTCCAATTCTTTAGTCTGTGGAATGGAGACTCCTGAAAAGGCAGAAGATCACTGAGGACAGATTTATCTGTTTATGCATTTATCTAATGCTGCTGCTTAGATTTCACACAATGGAACATAAGTGTTCCAGATCTAATTAATCTAAAAGATTGTAGTCCAAAGTTAAGTCATTGCTATCTCTGCTAGAAAGCTTCTTTTCCTATACAGCCACTTAAAGTTGTTGTTTTCATTAGAGTGCTCATGTTCAGTAAGGAATTATAATAGTTGCGTGGCAGAGTGATCGCTTGTGTTAGCAGTAGCACATTGAAGTTATATGACCTCTCATTAATCTGCACTTTGATAAGGTTCTGGAGTAGTAGGATTAATGACATTCCACTGTAAATTATTCAAATCCCTGCCTGTGCACTGACTAGCTCTTTGGAGAAACATGCAAGTGATACTGAATCTTTTACTGCCTTAGAGAATAACAACAGCAATCCAGAGACAGAAATTTGCTCATCTGTATTGTGGGTCATGTGAATCTGCCTAATAGTAGGCAGACTTTGTTTTTTATTTTTCTGCACATGATTTTATTTCTAGAAGTATTCTACTCATACAAAGGCTGTATTTTCTATTCCTCCATCCTTTTCATTTTAGCTTTTGGGACCCATACAGCATGCTGAGAGCTAAGTACCTAGACTAGCTTGGTGACATTAACTTCATTTGGTCCACAAGGCTTTTGTGGCTGCTTATGTTTCCCTTGTGCCACGTCAGCCTCATCAAATCCTATTTTTCCTCTTGGCTCCTTTCTGTCAGCCTGCATTCTTCTGAGCATTGTCTCTTCAGCCATATCTCATCCCATGCAGTGCTTTCAATTCTTTTTGCCAGCATTACCTCCCCTGTGAGGATTATAAACCCTGCTCCTGGTGCAGCAAAACTATGTGGATTTCATGGCCAGGACAACCTCTCTCTATACAAAAGAAAAATGACCATGTCCCTCTCACATTTTAAGATCTCTTCCAGAAATTCATAGACCTGAATGTCAGAGGGACTATTAGTATTTCTGGTACAGTCCTATATAACAGCCCACAGAATTACTTCCTCAGTCATCCCTCTATCCAGCTGAGTAAGCTGTGATTAAAAGGTATCCTGGATCAATTTACAGGAAACAATATATCTAACAATGGAGAGTTTTCCACATCCCTTAACCTTCATTGATTACATGTTTATCAAGTGTTCAGCTGGGAGTCTAACACCTACTCGTGACTTTCATAGCTGTTTCTTAGACATAAGAAAAACAGTTTATTCTAGTTACAAGTAGTATCGCATACTATATTCATGTCACTTGGACATTTTGTCAGGTCAAATCAAAATCCTTATGTATGACAAGTTAACTCTAACCTCTTTCAAATTTTCCATTTTTTAAGTAAGTGTAAAAACTGAGTACAGTACAGACTGTTGTCTCGGTGTTATACATAAAGTCATCCTGCCTGAAAATTACTGCTCTCTATATTGAGGAATTGTGTTAGCCATTGTTGTAGTAGCTTTCTGTTGAGACTTAATGTTCGTTAGAGGAAAGCTTAAATAAAGCCAGTTGGTGATAACGTCAGAAGGTGAACTTCCTACAGTGGAGCGCAGTGTTGAGCAACGTCAGCTGATACACCTCCCTGGTTAAGGAGTGTTTGCTCCTCAGCACAGTACTATGCCCAAGTTCTGCTGATAGTTTCTACAGATAGGAATAATCCTTTAATGTGCTTGTGTATGGTCCTAAGGCTTCTGTGCTATCCTGGGTGTGAGTGAGTATCACTGCACAAGAAGGGACAGCTCCCCAGGGACTCTGCCTTAGCTATCATCACTGGGGATCTCCTCACCATACTTTAGTAAACACCATGGAGTAATCCTGTGCTGAGTTGCATTTTGGTGTACAACATGTGTGGTGCCTAGGCTGCTTTTCAGCAGTTCGCAAACCACTTCTATGCCTTTTTCAAGTTCATAGCAGAGTGACACTAATGAAGAGGGTCACAAACCTTATCTCTCCTACTCTCTTTTCCACAAATTTTAGACTGTTTCCAATTAAAAAAGCTAACTTTTTATTCTTGATGGTCCTTTATTACTGAAAATAGTGATCAAAAATTTTCATTTTACTGCAATAAAACAATCTTTAGAATTAACTATTTATCTATCTGGAAGTTGCCGGTAGACTTTCTACACCAGCACCTTTGGATTGCTCAGTGTTCTGTAGCCCATGAGAATACTGTTGTTTGCTGAGCTCATACTTCTCAAATTACAATAGCCTGCTTTAACAATACAAAAACAGATTTCAGGGATTTTCCTTAAAATCTTTTACGGCAGTTTGCCTTTGAAACTGCTACAGAAATGTAATGGCTTTTCATTTTGTTTTGCTGGTAAGAAACAAGTTGACTGCCCTTTCTTTGGAAAACTTAAAGGCTGAACAGAAAATTATTTTGCTGACACACCAAATGCTTTTTGCAACCGAACTGATTTTGTTCAGTAATAAAAGTTGATTGGTATAATGAAAGAATGTTTTATGTAAGCATCACACTACTACAGGCCCCCAGCCTTCACTGAGACACTCAGGCCATGCTCTGAATGCACTTGAATCAACAGGCATAGGCACATGGTACACACTGCAGAACAGAAAGCTCAGAGCAAAAGATGTCAGCCTCCAATTATTTATCTTTTTATGTTTTTATATGTCCAAGTTAGGTAACATGCTGTTCCCTTCTATCCTCTCTGAAATGTATGCATGACTATATATTTATGTAGCGATGCATATGTTCACATATAAACACAGAGATATGTACGCACATATGTATTAATTGTATGCTTTCAATTTATTTTCAGCAGTCTAGTTTTTATTTGGCTGAGGACCTGTGGCTGCCATCTCACTGTTAATTTAGCATTGTTCAGAAGAAATTATTGTCCAATCTCCTTTCATCTTTGTATTCCCCAAACAGATGATGCAGTACATTAGGGAAGAAGGCTTGAGTACTGTTAGCATGTTAGTGGCTGGTATTTCTAAGCAAGTTTTCTGAGGAAAAAAAAAAAAGACACTGTTATACTTCCCAGTGTACAGCAGGAAAGGAGACAACCATTACATGAACTATTGCTGTTTTCTTACTGAAACTCAAGAAGTCATAGGTCGTTTATACGGCCAGCTCTGTCCCAACTAATACAAGCTTAAGCTAAAGATAGATGCCTTGATAACTGCCTGTTCACTAATGGTTTCTACTTGTGCAGTTTAAGATGCTATTCATTCATTTATTTAGACACTCCTCTTTTTTTTCTACAACCTTTTTATCTTCTGTTATTGAAGCATTTAAATCTAGGAACTTTTATTCCCATATGCCATAATTGAGTTTAAATGTTAATTTTCCCAATTTCCTGAAATGTATGGTTAACAGGAGTTTCATATCTTAAGCAATAATGATATTTTTTTGCACCAGACAATAAAAAATGCTCATCCAATTTCTGTTTCAAGTAATGGAAGCTACTCACTTAACTACTAACAGTTCACGCATTTTCTCTATCAACCTGATGAAATTCCTCTGAAGTCTTCACATAGTTCTACAGAAGGTTCCCATTGCCTGATGCTGTTGACCACAGAGATACCTGACATTTCTCTTACTCATTACTCTATCAGTTCCTTTTTTGCTTGAAATTTATTTTAGATTAATAGATCTTTCTTTTTTTCTTTTATTATTATTAAAAATTACTTTTACTCTTTCAGCTTGTAAACACAGAAATGAAATGGTCTCTGAGCTAACAAAGTCTAGTCCCTTCCTGCTGTTGTAAGAACCAGCTCATATAACACCCTTAGCCAGCCAATGAAGCTGTAAAACCCACCATCTCTTTTGCTCAAGGAGTCTTGATTTTTTCAGGATTCCAGTCATGTAAATGACTGCACTTCCCTTGTCCGTGTATACTGTCTTTTGAAGTTGTTTCTGACTGTGGCTGGTTTCTGGCTTCATAGAGGAAGGGGAAAATGTCTGCACGAGCTTAAGGTGGCTTCCTGATGAAGGACTCAATCCCATGAATTTATCACAAAAATCATAGGTTTTACTCAGTTGAGTCTGCCTTTGATAAACTTTTCCCCTCTGCCTGTTTTGATGGTCCAGATGTGCCACTGTTACTGTTTCACCCTTTCTAAGGGACAGAGCAGTTGTTCTCTGTAGGTGCAGAGCGGTTTTGTTTGGTTTTCATGCTGGTCACACACAGTAGAAGGCTCCTTTAAATAGGGCTGGCAGAAGTCCATGCTGTCCCTCACTGTGGGAGCAATTAACTCTATTATACAGATAACCAAGCTCATAGAAATGAGGTATGGATACCATTACATGCCTCTGCAACATTTGTTTAATTGCTAAAGCACTTGTTTATGCACTGGTTTGCTTGAAGAAAATGTATTAAACTATAAAACAATGATCTGTCAGATATAAAGCCTGCAACCTTGGGGGGATCATTACAGGGCTCAGATCAGAAAAATTTAAGAAACTTTGTTGTATATTAAATGTCTGAGACCTAAGCTTCATCTTGCAGTTAGCTATAAGGCAGTTTTATGGACTGTCAGTATGAAGAGAGTATTTACATATTTTTATCAGCCAGTAATTGGGTTTTTTATCATTTGTGTTTTCTGTCTTCTTGAATTACACTATATCATGTTGTTCATAAGAAACTGCAGCATTGTCATGTTAACAGGCATTGCTACGTTACCTCAAAACATCTGATTTACTTCCTTGTAGTTGTTTGGTGGAACAATGAAGTTAATGAATTGTGTTCAAGCCAGTGGCAGCTTTGATGTTTTTTAGCTGGCAGAGATATCAACAGATAATGTTATGGTAGATGTGAGTATGCAAATGTGTATAATCCAATGGAGTTTTAACAGTACAAAAAAAGAAATAGCATATGTTATTCATTATCAAGCTAAAATTAACTACAGAAGAATAAGTAAGTGCTCTACACAGGTAAAGACAAAAAATGATCAATACCTTTAGATTTCTACTATATGTTTCCTTCCAAGCCGGTCTTGTTTGTCCCTTGCCTGTTTTTGCAGGCTTGGAAATAGCCAGTGAAATCTCCACTGAAGGCTACTGCTCAGGATTATACAGAGATTCAAATATGAAACTTGTTGCATGTTGTGATACCTGCATTTCACAGTTATCTCTAGACACAAGTAGGAGAAAGTTGCAAGGTCCTTTCAAGGTAATTGTCATTCTTCGTCATTCCGCAGAACAAATTTTAGCAGGGTTTATGAGGTTTTAGGGGGGATTGAATCCACTGTATCCTAGATAAGACCAATCTCTGGTTGAAGCCTTATTAAATTAAAAGATATTTGTTCTTGCAAATATGTGTCAAACTTGCATCTTGAATATGTGTATGTAAAAGGTGATAGCATATGTATGTATAATGAGAAACACTGGTCTGCCTTACATTTATTGGGTTAGTCACATAATTTTAATTTGTGCAAGGCAAACAATTAATTTACTGCTTTATGATTTCTGATAAACCTTTGTGGAGCATAAACTGCTGTACTCAAGAGATCTGGTCCCCATTATGTGGCAATTGCATCTGCTTTAGCATAAGCTGTTATTTAAGGATGAAAGTTCTTTACTAGTTGATGTTTGCGTTTACCATGTGTTACCTTTGTTATTATGTATTTAGATGCCAAAATTTTAAAAAGTGGAAAAAGTAGTGTACTTTCTGTCTCTATGGGCTTGTTAGTAATATGACTCCTTAAGTAACTTCAAGCTTCTGGAAAATAGAACATGATCTTAAGTCTAAACAAATAGTCTAAATTACGATTTTTTTAATGTAGTATTATTTTATTATGTTATTTTTTTTTTTTTAATAATGATTGTTCTTGGGAAATTCAGTGCAGAAATTACTTCTACTGGGAATCTACAACTTCCCATACCAATGGTATTAATTACTTCCAGTCCTCTTAAGGTTTTAGACCTGAAATCTCTCAGTCATTGAGGGTTAAGTGTAAAATACTCTTTTCAAGCTACCTAAAGACATCTATTAATGCTACTGATTTTTGGAATGAAAGAAGGTGGTATCACTTATAGAGGAGGTGAGAATATCTATTTTAAATTATGGTATGTTCTGTTTTAGAATCAGTTGTTTTAAATCTTATCTGAAGTTGAAACTCTAGCACACTTTTGAAACATCCAAATAATTTTCCATGTTCGTGTGTCACTAAAGTATTGATCCTGGCTGCCTCTAAAACTTTGAAATCTAATGAGCTCACAGCCCAAGGTCTTGTAGCTACAGGCTATTTCTTCCAATATCTCATAATTTTCTTGCTTGCTTTTAAAACTACCTATATCTATTTCTCATTTTAGGTCAGATGACCTTGGACCATCAAACTGTAAGATGTGGTTAAAATTAACGTTCCTTTGACTTGCACAGTGACTTTTCAGAACTTTCAGCACTGATGATATGCTGCTTTGCTCAGTGTGACTCATTTGCTTTGACTCTATATTTCAGTTGTGCAGATACGAGCTTTAAAAATTCACTAAGGACTTCCTTCAATCCAAAAAATAAATACCTGTATACACGACCCTAGTTCTGAATTTTTTTACCATCTTTTTCCTCCCTCATTCACAGTAGTTTTTTAAGAGAAGGCAAAACTCTGCAGAGAGCACAATCATCAGTATTGGTATAAACTGTCAATTTTGGGCTGATGTTCCAAGATATTCCTTACATTTGGGTATCTCAGAACAACCTATTCACACACTTTTGTGAGCTAAAATGAGAACTGGGGAATACTATCACATATACCTGAGGGTTTTCTGGTTCTATAGGCTTCTTGCTATGCTTTTATAACAACCACATATGCATTGAGCTATATCTGTTAACAGAAATCTATCTCTGCTACCTGGAAGGCACTTGCACTTCATGGCTTCTGAGAGCTCTCTGACATGGAAATCAGAGATGCTCCATCTTCTCAAAAGCTTCTGACTGAAGTGCTGCAGCTAATGGGCAAACCTCTAGACCTGAAGGCATGGTTTTGGATCAGGACAACAAGTGCTTCTCAGCGAGGTCATACCTGATCTGTGTAACAAGAACTTTCTTATACAGAAACAGACTTTTTTGGATTTGTGTTAGCAAACTTTTCCTGTGTCACAATACAAGTTTCCAGAAACAGGCTGCTCTGTACAAAAAACTACTTCCCCCAGACGGCTTGTCATTGCAGTGAAGAAAGCAAACTTTTAGGATGATCTAGAGAAATTGGGATGTAGTTTTTAAGTGGCACAGGCTGAGAAAATGAGCTAATACTCCAGAATAATAAACATCTTTTATAACAGTGGGATTTTGAGTTATTCTAGGAAAACTCATGCACTATCCTTCCATAGCTTATTCTGAGGTAATTGATCAAGTATGATGTGAGTGCTGCTCTCTAAATTCTGCATGCTTTGGTGGCCACAAAGGATAGATGAAATTAGGTATCATACTCAGACATTTGTACAAGACATTGCTGGTTAATGACATTTTAAGCAAGGTATTAGTGGCCATTGTTCTGGATGACCCATTCCAGGCTGTCCTACCATGATCAATAAAGCCATAACCTGAAGACATAACCATTAGGAAAACAGACCTTAATTATTCACAAATTTTTGTGTGGAGCTGTTAAGAGGACAAAGATAAAAAAATAATTGCTCAAATTGTTGTTTGTATGTCAATAGCACAAATGTCATAGTGTAAGTGTGTGCAAGACTGTGCAGGCCAGCATGTGACCAGAGTATTTTTCTCAGGGAGGGGATCCTCAGCATTGCTGCCTTCCAGAATCGGTTTTCCACAGTGACAAAGCAATCCTTCAGAAAAGGTGTAGGGAAGCTAGCCCAGGGCATGGTCCTTTTTCTATACTGACAGAAATGTAATAGTTGCTTAAATATCGTCATGAAGGCATCATCTATGCTTTGATTACCTTTCAAAATGAGTCAGGAAGTATATCATGACTGATATCTTGTTATGCATTGATTGGTAGCCTCTATTGATTCCTGTATCCATCCTTATGGAAATTCATGTGTGCATATTTTTAGATCATGAGATTCTGTTCAACTAGAAATGATTGTTTTTTCTGATTTTTTTTTTTTTTTCTCTAGACTTTAGTACCTTAACAACCAAGCTATCTTCTATTATGTGAATAGGTATTTCAAGAACAGCAGACATTTTAGGAAGCTCATATCTCTCCAAACAGTTTTCAAAGTATTTGCTTAGAAGTATAATGCACTGCAAAACCAATAGCCATCATCATCATTACAAAACACAATATATTGAGGAAGAGAGTCCATCCACATAGGCTGATGATCTAGAAGCTGTGGCTGCTGGTCTTGATAGTCTCGTGCATGTGGTATAGTTTACAAAGAGGTTAAAGCAAGAATTTCTTCCTCCAGATTAATAAAAACTGGTGGACATTTGACTTAGGGATTTACTTTCCCAGTGTGCTAAGAAAGCAATTCTAAATACATGTAATCGCTGCTGCATTTTTACCTCTTTGGACTAATTTAAAAATCCCCACCTCTTCCATGAAAAATGCTGTGAAACACACAAATGTCCTTATTGACCTCACTTAGGTCTTTGACCTGACCTTGCTGAATTCACTTTCCTTAATGAGAGAAAATAAAAACCTTGAAAATGTTAAGGTCTATTAAACTAGATCAATCTAGTAAGGTTGTGTGTAGATTACAGAAGACTGAAACCCACAACTAGTGAGAAGTTAAAATCACTGGCAGAGCAACATTTGCCTGTGGCAAATTTTCAAATAGAAACTCTCCTCTTTGTTACTGTTATAACCTGTACTAATAGAAAGTGGAAAAATATAGTTTTTCATAGCTTAAAGGAAAGCTTGTGTATTGTCACAGACCCTTCATGGAAAAGAAAATTAGCAAAATGTTCATATAGCATAAGAAAAATCAATTATGCCATGCCTAGTAAATGATTAATTTGCCAATAATTTAATGCTTTTTATTTAAAAAATAAATCTTCCTGTTCAAACATAATTGAGAAAATCTATTACTGCAAAATTGTTCTAGGGAATTGTTTGCTTCTTCAGGGGTCCAAGTCCCCTCGCACAAAGAAAAAAAAAAGTAAAAGAAAAAAAACCCCAGCAGTTAGATGTCTGACTGTGCTGAGAGAGAAGGAAAGAAAAAATTTCGGCATAAATCTGTCCTGCATGATTCTGCGTAATGTCTGGACCATAGATGTAAGGAATAAATTATTTTTCCCAGACACTTTTCACTTCTATCTACTACTCTCAAACATAACAAGAAAGTACGATGGAATAAAAATTTGATTCTATAATACTTCAAAACAAGAAAGTACGATGGAATAAAAATTTGATTCTAAAATACTTTCGTTGACTAGTCTTATCCATGCTACAAAATTAATTGCATAAAGATATATGTTGTATATTTATTCAGACTCTAAGAATACAAAAACCATGACTGCTCTCAGCCTTCCTATGCAATACAGATTGGAAGAAACCAATGTAATAAAGCGGTATTAACAAATGACTTAATTTCCACAGAGTGAATGTAACTAAAACCTTAGGCATTTTTGATTATTTCACATTTCTAGGATTAGCCAGTTCTAGGGCAGGAGGAGAGAAATTAATATCAAAATGACCTCTTATATTTTTATCTTCATTTTATTGATCCTAAATAAGCTCAGTATATTTGGAGGATTAATTCTATTAAGCAGAAAAAGTCAAGGGATTTAGAAAGGCACACTTAGAAAAATCTCATTGTTGACTAATAACTTATAGTCACCATGGAAGTTACTAAGACAATCATAAGAGATATGAACATTCTTTGCAGAGCAAGAGGGACAAGAGAAGACCTTGAGCTTAAATTGCCATGAAGCCATGGTATTTATTAGAGGAAGTATTTCACTTTATCTAAGCCAGAAGAAGAAGACATGTTACTGTTTTGAAGGTTTTTCTCACTTCACAGGAGAGAAGGGAGATGAGGGAGAAAGAAAACTCATGTAAGGAGGAAACAAATCCTTCTTTTTCACTGTGTAGTAATCTTACACTGGGGGCTTGAACAAGATGAACTCCAGAGGTCCTTTCCACCCTCAAACATTCTGTGACTTTCTTTTTAAGGGTGAGGGGCATAAAATGAGATTCATAGTTTTTATTTTATGTAAAGATTTCTTTTAAACAGAATTTTTTACTTTATGTTATATAGGTCTGATCAATAAGTATTCCAGGTTAAAGACATGGTACAAATTTGGGGATACTGAAAATATTTCCAATTAGAGTATTTTCTGGAATGAATCCATTCAACAGAAATATGAGTAACATACCATAATGATGTATTTTAATATATTTCAGAAACATCTGTTATTTGCTAGTCTTGGCTACTGGAACAGGCAAGTCCGTGGTCTAAATCAATGAAACTATATTATTAGGATCCTGCAATATAGAAGTAAGGTGAGAGCTGATGCCCTTCAGATTAGGTTACTTTCTGTATGTATTTAACTTCTTCCCTATCTCCTGACTATAATAAATTATAGCACAGAGATGCTTATTCAAAGGTTTTAAAGATATAAACCAATGAAATAAACCAAGTATATTTAAGTACAACATGAAAGGAATAGAGCTCATAAAGGTATATTATGCCTTAATTCCTAACTTTTGTCATGTATAAAATAGGAGCAAAAATATATGGGATGAACTGAGTTATTCTTGTGGGAATGAGAAAAGTCTCATTTCTAAGTCCATATACATAGACTTTAATTTTCCTCTGAGTCAGAGAGCAATGCAAGCTGGCTATTGAGGGGAGTCCATGCACTTGTGTTTATATTGTTTAACAAACAATATAATACAGAGAGAAAGCTAGCAGCTGTCCTTTTTTTCTTCTGTCCATAAATCTGCCACATCACTGAATCTGACAAAGTGAAACTCTAGCTTTCAGTTTGTGCATGACACTGTTGCCAAACTTCATAAAGATATTTTATGGCCTGCTGAAGTGCTAAGACACTAGACCTCATGAAATATGAAGTCTCTAAATGGATTTGAGCTATATCACTTGAGAAGTCTAAAAAATATCACTGGGAGTCACAGCTATTAGTGACAGCACTGTGGAGAAATCTCACTCTGCTCTGTTATAAAATATCCAAGCACTGGTGCTGCTAATGATGAGCAATTTTCACCCAGACACTGAATTACGGTACCTAGGTCCAGGCTGCTTGGGTCATTTAAGCATCCTTTGTATGGCAAAAAGAGTAGTGGCTAAGGCTTTCTCACTGCCTTGGTCTGTGTGAAAGGTAGGGTACGAGGTATTGGTTATCCGTCAGCACGATCTCACCAAAGCAGGAACTGCTGCAGTCCCATGCTTTCTACTTCTCTTGCTCAGGCATTTCTGGTTTTAGCTCCTACAGATAACTGATTCTGCAACACCAAGCAATGAGCTGCTTCAGAAAGATATGGCTGAAAGGTCAAACCACCATTTTCCTTGAATTAGCTTCTGAAATTTCCTTGCATGCAACCACATGAGTATCAGGACTTTCACAAGGGAAGGGGTGAGAATCACATTTGGGGAACCAGTACTGTAACAGTCCCAGTATACCGTACCTGAAGCACTGCAAAACCCCACGAGTAATATGTCTGTTGTTATTTTATGGCATCATAACCTCATGTTCCATCAGTTCAAGTCATCCAGCACTGATTTTCACCCCTCCATCCCTCAGGTATGTGTTGCCAACATATAACCACTGCCAAGACTCCAACTCTGTAGGAAGTTTAGAGTTCACCTCTTCAAGAACACACACAAAGCAAAAAAGCCCTCTGCCCTCAGACCTAGCAAAAGAATGTACTGATCAAACAAAACAAAATGCCTGTGTACATTTATTTTTTTAATTCAAAGCATTTTTTGGTTCAAGTCAGTCTTCCAGTGTGTACATCAGCCTAATTCTTCCCTTATTTTCCTGTAGGGAGATTTCAGCCAATCCCAAATTTATCACCCAGCTAAAACATGTTTTTACATCCTTGCCTCCATTCTCCCCTATAACTGATTTCAGGCAACTTTATTCCAGATTCTTCAGTAAATCCAGATTAAAAAAAATCAAATAACAACATTGCTGAGATGACCAAAGCTCAGTAATGAGGTGATATCTGGGATTCAGGATGTGCGTTAGTAGCTACCCCTGAGTCCTTTCACACATCCCTGGGGGAAGATAGTTTATCAAGTTTAATGTCTTAGTTGCTTGGCCTGTATCAAACTTTTTAGGAAGATTTTTGTCTGGAGCAGATATGCTTATATTAAAATGAATAACATTTTTCTATTAATTTGATCTTGTTTTAAGAAGTCCTTTGTTTAAGTGTTGACTGTGGTGTGTCGATCTTGTCTTGTTGTAAGGTGCCCACCAACAGGATCTATCACTCTACCTCCATCAAGAGTATAGGGTGACAAAATAGAATTAAAATCTCACGGGTTGAAATAAGGACAAGGAGATCACTCAGTAATCACTGTCACAGGCAAAACACAGTTTACTTGGGGAAGATTAATATTATTGCCAGCTAACAGCATAGTAAAATAATGAGAAATATGAACAAAACTAAAAACACCATATCCACCACTCCCCCACCCCCCCACC
>NW_020799095.1:124407748-124455610 GCF_003259725.1 Athene cunicularia
TTTTTTTTTTTTTTTTTTTTTTACCAAGGTACTAGAAGTATGAAAAGTCTTTGGAATACAGTTTCATTACCTTCCCAACGAGATAAGTAGCCCAGTTCGACCTAAACAGTTACCTGTTCCTCTAGCATCCTTCATCTTCAGTCTGTGCATCAACCTGAGAAATAATAAGTATGTGTATATGTTCTGGAGAGACAAGGGGAAAGTGCATTATTCCTGAAAGACAAAGCTAAAATTTCTTCTTCCTTTCCCACTGTCTCAAAAGAGATTGCTGCTAGGTTCAGCTGAGAAGGAGTGGAAACTCTGCATAAGGCATTGGCTCTGATAGAGGGTGATATAAGTTCATCTAAATATGTGAGCTGTTCATATTCTGTCTGCTAGAAGCTGCTCTCCTAATAGTCATGACAGCCTAAATGGATACTGTCAGTGTATGTTAGTCCTTGAAAACATCAGTTGATAGTGTGGTAAAGCCATCAGGAGGGGCAGGCCTGAGGGGCAATAGAGTTGAAAGAAAACTGAAATCTGAAGGTCTATCAGGGTTGTTACTGGCTGCTTCCACACAGCGCTGATGGCTGATGTGATGTATTCTCTGTATGGTTTAATGTTTAAGCAAGAAAAATCTTCACATAAGTGATGACATTTCAGCTGTCCAAGTCCCTAAGCATAGTCCCATGTAAAGAATTCTACGATACTTTTAACTCAAGGCAGTAGTTACTATGACCGTATGCCCATGCAATTGGGAGTACTTCACAATAAGGTTGCAACTCTTACTCAAGTGTGGTGGTGAAAATGTTTCTCCATCACTCTGCTGTCTGTCTAGCAGAGGACCAAAAGAAATAGTAATGTTTTGGAAAGGGCTTCTCAGAAGTTTTGATTTACTTTCTGGGGCTGTGAGTTCTTTTACTTTCTCTCTTTTGTCATCATCTTCTTTTTATTTTCACCAAAGTAGATGGCTGTCATATCAACATTTGAAAATTTTGATTCTTTGGAGCAGCTGTGTTAATTTGATTCATGACCAATAGCTGAGTTATAAGGGAGACTTTGTAGATGATAGATCAAAGAGGAACAAACAGTGAGGATATTCTTACTTGTTTTTTCTGTCTGACTTAACTTCCAAAGTCCTCTTATTTCCTCTTTTTTTTTTTTTTTTTTTTTTTTTTTTTTTGTGTATCATAGAATCATAGAACCTGTCCAAATTTGTTTTTTCCCTTACCTGAAGAAAAGTAAATTTCTCTTTGACTTCAGACTTTTGAACAGGCTTTTAGGAGGCTAGATCCAATGCTTTTGACTTGCGTTTTTCTTCAGTGGGACAGAAGCTCCTCAAATTGCTTCTACTTTCTCTCCTCCTAGAGTTTAAACCTTCTTTCTTCCTAGGTATTAGGCTTTCCTTCTCAACATGCTTGATTTTTGTGTGAGGATTTTTTTCCCCAATTTTTTCCCTTTTTATCACAATTTTAACAGGATATTTATACTGAAACTGAAGGTAATTATTCTGCTGTTTTCTATTAACTCATTCCTTAAGCTGATTTCAACTGTTCCAAATTGGATTAAAAAACTCAAAGAAATATCAGCTGTCATGCTTCCAGGCATTTGGTGACTTTGCAGGATTAGGAATACACTTATCTAATAAGTGTTTTTTTCCATAAAACTGTCTGATACAGCAGTTCAGAATTTGCCTGGAAGCAGCTAATATTAGCCAATGTTGAAAAGAGGATAACAACACTTCATATACCATTGATATAATCAACATAACAAATCCCATCTTCTATGACTGTTTCTTGTGCCTGTGCCATTGTACATCGCACACTGCACCTGTACAAGTCTTCATTTACACTTGTGATAAGGATATTTGAGAAAATCACCTGCTTTAAACTTGTCTTTTGCTTTCTTAAATTTGCCAACATGTAGTAAGCACAAGCCAGGCTTCTCTTAACATAGCTCTGAAATAGAGAAGAAAATCAAGAAACATTAATGCTGACTGTAAATGGGTATTTAATAATTTGTTATAATGATGAGACATACTATAGTAGTCAGTATAATGCTCATTATCCAGTGCAGAGAGTGATTTGTATTCATTAATATATTCACAGGTTTATATTCAAACATCTCTATGAGCTGGGAAAGTTGATGTGCAAATGAAACAATAAAAAATATATTTTGAAGAAATCCTGTTAGGGGTTAGGTGAGAAATAAAAACTACTTGAAGGGAGGTAGCATGGTTTTTAAAATTAATTTTAACTGTTTGAGTCTAAGTTGCTGCATTGCATGTGCTAAATCAAAGGAACTTTTACTGAGTAGAAATGGAGACGGTTGATGATGATTACTGGCAGCAATAGTAATCACTATCAATTATTAAATTCTTATGATGAAATTAAGAAGCTACTTATGATAGAGGCAGAGGTGGATTAGACTTTAAAATAAATAAATAAAAGACAAAGTAGCGGAACCAGCAGAGTGTCACATTTTGCATTAGGTACCCACACAAACTCAGCACTACAGAAAGACTGGACCACCATGGCAAGGATGGGGGTTTTTCTGCCTTTCTCTTCTCCTCCCCTTCCCTTCCCACCTTCAGCTGGAGAGCAAAGGGAAGGCTTTGATGACCTTGATACATTTCCATGTCTCTTATTCGGAGATGAGAACAGACCTTATAAAGTTCACATGTGCATATTAAGCCTATAACCATCTGCTGCAATTATGAACAGCGTGGTGGTTAAGTTTAGTGTTTGGAGAGGAGGTCTGAAGGTCAGCTGTGCTTCAGCTCTAGCAAAGTATCTTAGGTTGACTTGAATAAATGAAAAATAACAGCAATAAATGAGCACCTAATTTTTTTATGTGGGTTAGCTTGTGGGGTATTTAAGATCAGGACTCACACCAGAGGATGATATGCTCATATCTCAGATATAACAGGAATTAAAACATTCTTAAAAAGTCCTTAAGATGCTGAACTAGTTTCTTGACAGTTTTATTTTTTTGTCTTTCTCAATTGTGATATTGTGAAAAGAGGAGAATCATACCTTAGCATGCATTTGTTGTATTTTGAGCAGAACTCTGTTATTTATTTGGGGTTTGGAACCCATTGCTTCCTTTCCTGCATGAGGAGATGGAATACATTAAGTAACAAGTGCTCATGGTGGGTTGTAGGAACAACCAGCTCTCCAGAATATGAGTGCCTGTTGCGTAAACTCTGGGTGTTTGTGACTCAGATTTTAGTATTCTGTGAAAGCACACATCTAGGTAGCTCTGTGGGTTTCAAATGTTTGTTTTCTTTATTTAGTTGCTCATTGCCTAGATGCTAACAAGTTTTTGTGAAGTTTCAATTCTGAGAGGTGCCACCACATGTTTTTTCTAGAAACCATAATTATGATAACAAAGTACATTCTTTCTAGGAATGTTTCAGTTACTCAGATTAAAAGGATATCAAGAATTACACAGTAGTGTCCTTATGGAAATTCTCTGTTTGGCCAGGGTTTGCTATGTTCAGTGTGGATGTTTAGTGTATCCACTCAGTTTTGGCAAATTAGGGTAAAGTAAGTCTAGCTCCATCACAATGTGATAAACACTTCTTTTAAAGTGCTCTGTGCTCTTGTGAACAGGTGATCAAAGTCTGGGCATGCAGCCCAGGGACTCTGGGGGATGGTGAGAAGTATTATAAGTACAAACAAGTGGAGGAATGATTCAGTACAGTGTTTAGACTCTTTCTGTTGCATGCCCAATACAAGAAAGAAAGAGCTATGCGTGAGCAAGGGGCAACATATCATTATCCAAAAAGTTTTGGAGTATCTCAAATACAGGCAGGGAAGCTAATACTGCTGCCACAGCTTCTCAGACTTGCCGATTGTGTTCACTGACATGGTGTGAAGAAGTATAGAAAGGTGGAGAACTTGAAGGAACAGCCTCACCTATAATTTATAGGCAACGTTTCTTTTATGAAATGGAATATTTAGAAATTAGCAATAACATTACTGAAGACCTGCTCAAGTTTACTGGAAAATATTTTGACTGTAAATGCCCTTGTGGTTTTCTGGGAGGTGAGAAAAGGTGTGAGGAACAGAGAGCTGTCTGAATTGTTACGACAGCCTTCCTGAGGTCCATTGAGCCTGGTCTCAGCTCCTGATCTCTTCATACAGCAGGACAATCACAGATTGTTAACAATAACTTCAAGGTATTATTTTTATATCAGTTTGCCACTTGGTTGGTCAATGAGCATGATTCTGCAGATGCTGTTTCTTGTTTTGCTTTTATTTATTTACCTAGGGAACTGTGTAAATATGACTCAACATGTACTTTTTTATCTGAGATTTAGAGAACTTTGGATACTTTGAAATTCATGGTTTTCCAACACTGTATTTCTTGCTTCTATTCAACGCAAGCAGTGAGTTTCTAAATTGTTTCATGTGCCTTTAAATTATAAGATATAAAAACCCCATAAATTTCTGATTATTTCTGATTATGTAAAAAAACCCCACATTTAAAATAAACTTTTAATACAAAATGAGAAAATGTATGCAGAATTGTTCAGTACTGAAACATACTTGTAGTCTTGTTTTATATCTTCATGAATGATTATGTATGTTTATAAAAAGTTCCCCTTTGTTAAAAACATCAAACACAACCCCCCAAAAAATGTTAAGTACTTGACATTTCTGCACATTTTCAGAAGTCCTTTTCAAACCATGGTTTAAATAGAGCCCAGGCATTCATCGGGGCTATTTTATATTTATAAAATAATTTCATTCTCAGTGGGTCCTATTCTGGTTTTTACAGGTTTTAGATGGTCTTAGTTCTGATGTGAAAAGTAAATGAAATAATCAGACTCTAAGTTCTAAGGATGTAAGTTGGAAAATATTGCTTAGATTATTAATATTGGAGGTTTTAGTGTTTCTATAATGGGTTCCAACTCTGTTATAATCCATAGCGAAAAAAATTCCTAATAATTAGTTTCAGCTGTTAAGATTTCAGTGCTTTCTTCTTTATTGAATATTCATTGCCATCTCAGCTGAGGTCTTTGTGTTGATCTCAAGGGAACAAAGCTTTCAGACCATTACTTCATAGTTTTTATTTCTTTCAAGATAAAGATTTAGGGCCTAATGACAAAATAATGCTCCGTGAATCCTCATTAGAATGCTTTACTCATCTGGTCCCTCCCACAGTCATGTTACTTTTGTGCATTAATCTGCTGTGTACATTGATACTGATCAAAAACTGTATTAGCTCTGGAGGAGACTGTGAACTGCTCCAGTCCTGGAACTGAACTGGAGCTGTGTTTGACAGATAGCTCTGCTCTGGTCTATCTCAGCACCAACATTCTCACCTAATTAATCCTTAAAAAAAAACCCAAACAAACAAACAAAAAAAAAACCCACAAACAAACCATCTGTGTAATGATTAAAAAAAAAGGTTAAATTAAGAAGTAAATGTTAATATATGAGTAACAAATATTACTCTGATATTCCATGTTTAATATTAAGTAGTGGTTATATCATCTGGAGCTAAGAAGGGGAGGAAAAGGGAGGGCTGTCTGCCTACTGACGGGCATTACGTTATCTACTTGATGTCAATCCCATAGAAATTGTAACCATTTTTCTGCAATCCTCACAGGTACACCACTGGCTCATGTGGGTAGTTAAGCTATATATCATGAAGAGTTACACAACTTTTCTAGAAAAGCAAGCTACAATATTGATTACAAATGAGCTATTGCACTCTAAATTATTCTCTAGCTGTGTAAACCAACAGGTGTGTGTGTGTGCTGAGCTTGAGAGACTGCTAATTTTTACAGTTCTGAGGATTTGGTATTCTGATGGGGGGGCTGTCTTCATATAAAAGGGAGAAAAAGAGAGTCAGCTGAAATAATGCAATTAACTATTTGTATATTTTCAGTCTATTATTTAATGGTAAATTTAACTGACTGAATTGTTTTTGAAAGACCGCAGCTATTTCAATTCCTTAAGTAACATCAGAGTAATGATGTTACAAAAGTAACAGACTTAAAACTTATCCTGTAATATTTATGCTTCCCTGCCTACTTTGGGATTCTGTAAGTATTAAATGAGTGACATCTTACCCTTCTGAGAGTGCCCATTTTGCACTTTGAGAGGAGAAATCCACATATGGCTTTTAGCTGTGGCTTCAGTGATGTCTGCAAAGTATGATTTCAGAATCATCGTTGTAAAGCAGGCTGACTTCTAGACTTGTGTTAGTTTCTGCTCTGTGATTCTGACCTACATGCTTTTCTATTGCATGATTGAAGAAGAAGAAGAAGAAATAATAGTGTTCTTCACAAGGCCTTCAAAATGTGCTTTGTAATTGGCATATGGTGTTTCTTAACTAATCTATGTCCTAATTAACAGATTCAGTGCTTGAAAACATAGGTATGCTTTTTACTCAGCTATAAGCTACCCCTTGGACTTAAGATTGCTGAAGATCTATACACATCCATTGCTAGTGTTGTCTGGGAGGAAACCTTGTAAGTAACGTAAATGCCACTTGGAACATGCATCAGAAATCTAACTGATAGGTTTTTCTTGTTCAAAGTGACAGCTAAACCCTCCCATTATTTAGAAATAGCAACAGTTTGTAAATTGAATATTGTCTAGTGCTGTAAGGTTTCCTTCTTGTTTCAGCATATGACTGGAAATGTTAGGTGGGGAGAGGTGAATCTGCTCCATATTCTGTGTACAGTTATGAATAAAACAGAACAGGGAGTAAAAAAGCTCTGTAGGTCACCCCAAATAGGAGTCAGACCTTGAATGATTATAACCTTCATGAATGATGTCTGTGCTCTGCTTAATGTGGGATTAGAAAAACGAATTAGTGTGAAGCAAAACTGCAGTTTTGCCTGACTTAAACACTCAAAATATTATATGAGTAAGATATACTAAAATTGTGTGATTTTAAGTGATACTTTCCAGAAGTTTCAACTTGCAGATATTTCCTTTCAGCCACGAGACCTAAAAAAATCAGTAAGACTTTTGATTTAGAAAAATGTAATTGTCAATACCTCATGAAGGTAGGCAAATCTCAGTAATTCAAATGTCATCATTTTCAAGTAAACTGTGTGTATCTAATATTCTGTGATTTGAGTATTTTTGAGTTACAAACTTCTGACAATTGTGGTTAGTGTATTAATTTTTACGAATATTACTCCTCTTTTTATCTTTCCATCTATTTCAATTAAACTATAGTGATTTGGTCAGATATGGAAAATGAAAGTAGTCAATTTGTTTTGGAGGAGAATTCTTCAGCTGATTTTCAGCCTTAGTCATGTTATCTATTTCTTTGAAGCTTGATTTACATACTATCATAGAGCTAGTTATTAAAAATAAAAAATAAAAAAAAATTACAAAAAGCCAAACCCAAACTGAAATTTCAATGTAGTTCAGTAGAATGCTGCAGTATTAAGTTGATACACACATGTTTGTGTATGTGGGGATGAAATGAAAAGGAATTTTCTTCAGAAAAAAGTCCTGCAAGTGTCTCATGCATGTTAATTCCCATTTCTGTAACTAAAGTTCATAGATACATAAAGTTTTCACTAATTCCTGAGTTCTTAAAACTAAAATTACACTGATAGTTTAGTTGGGTTTTCACAGATATTTGTTATTCCAGAACTACCAAATGCAATGATCTGAGCCTTGTAATGCAATGATCTTTTTCAGATTGTTGAAGATGATACTTGATCTTTATGCAAAATTAAATTCAAATTCTAATGATAGCCACTCCTTAGCTATTCTTTTTAAAATCTACTGAAGAACAATTGTTATGAGCATTGAAGTGTCCACAGGAGACAGAAGTCTGAGGCTATGATCAAGGACAAGTAGACAATCCATCGTTTTCAGAACATCTGGTAGGTCAAGTTGTATACAAATGCTTTTTTCCTTTGGGAAAGGCATCTCAACATTTTTCCCCTTATCAGAAATGAAATGCAATGTATCTTTCCAAGAGAGAAGTTGTCTGGTGTTTTTAGGATAATCTAATGCCATTAATAAAATCACAATTACTCACTGCTCGTGTTTGATTACTTAGAAAAATCTTTGAATTTTTCTTCCTTTTGTATTATTTTTTTTCTTGTCAGCAGTTAATGTTACAGACAGCCGTTATAACACTTGTCTCCAGAAGCTTTAATACTGTGATGTTTGCCCATGATAGACATGTTATACTAGATATGAGACGGCTATCTCTGCCAGCAAGCCTTACTGTCTTGGAGACTGCTTCCTTGATTTATACCAAACTGGCTTCTCTGAAAATAGCTTGCTTGTACAAGCTTTTATCCAATCTGGAATGATCTTGATGAAGGCACAGACATGGGAAGAAATTGTACAGTGCTAATGCTGATGTTGCAAATTTCTGATAAGTTTGTGCTAAACCTAAACAGGGAAACCATAGATCCCATAGAGGTAGGTGGCCATTGAAATACACAGCTACAGCAGGGGATGTACATGTCAGTAGCACAAAGCTATTCAATGCTCTTTCTACGAATATTGTGCTGGGGTTTTCTAACCTTTTGAAATAAGATTTTATGAAAACTCCCTAGCACAGAAAGCTTGATAGTTCTGGTCCTGTTCATAAGTGAAAACTTCATAGCAAAGTTAACTAAAGAACAGTTCTCCATTTAGGGGCACGCACTTTCTAAGAATTTCACTGCAATTCCATCTTCTCTTTTATGGAATATGCTCAAAACCCAAAAAAACATCCCAACAACAAAACAAACATTACTTGTCTTTGGGATTCACCTTATCATTTTGCCTATAATTTTTCTACTAGCACAGTAGGAATCTGAGGTACTAATGAATAAGTAGTTGTATGTAGAAGCCTTACTGACTTTGCTTCTGTGTCTTTGTTCTGTATTTAGTGTATGAAGTGAATATTTATTTTCTAAAACCTGAAAAACAAATGCTGTGAAATCAAACTCTAATCAGACTTTAATCTAAAAGATTAAAGTACTTGTGTCTATTTTTTATTGCGATTGTCCATTTTGAAATGAAGCAGGGACACAAAGATGTTTTCTTTGAAGTATTTTGAAGTTGGAAATGGTGCTGAAAGAAAACATTTCAAAGAAGTATACTGAGCTTTCCTGCAGTAGCTGATACTTCAGCATGTTGTCATTAGCAAATGGATACAATTTATGAAGGATAATTGTTCAACCAAATGAATGTGCAGTCAAATGCTGAATTTAAGAAAGTAGATGTCAGTCTTTGAAGCAATGCTGCCGTCATGATGCTTGGAATAATAATAATAACTAAGTTCAGAGGTGGATTTAGGTGTGTTCTGGAGTAAATGTAGTGTCTATCATAAAATGACAATAACTGAAGTCTTTATGCAAGCTTTTCTGTTTCTTTCTGCAAATTAAAATATAAATAGCAAATAAACAGGTGTATTTTGTTTAAGCAGCCCTTGAAATCAAATGAAGTTAGGTTTCATATGGAATATGTGTGAATCTTCATTTCTATAGACAATAGATTATAATCTATAAAGATTTTAAAACCAGCCTGGAAAAGGGCACACTTACAGTGTTTGGAGGAATGCAAAGTTACAAACTTCAGAGTTTTTGTATAACAAATATTATGTTTGGATAATGAGAATATGAAAGTTTGGTGGCATGGTTGTAATTTTTAGACCTCTTAGTGAGAATAGTCTGCTTAAATTCTTCCAGAATAAACCATTGTGGAAAAAAATATGGTATTTTTAAGCTGTTGATACATTTATTAAGTAAAAATAGCATTAAGAGCAATAGTTAACTATAGATTCAAACATTGATATGCTTCATAGCTGAAAATTTCATCCACAATCTGTCTTTACTAACTCAAAAATTATGAGCAGTGCAGAATGGTAAAAATAAGTGCTATTGACCTGCAATATAGGAAAGGAAATTTATCAGCTTTATCTACACTAGTAGGGAAAAGCTTTTGTTGCTTTATGTTATATGCAATATATATTTATATTAAAAATACTTTAACAAGCTGGATTCTAATCTACTAAATACAACTGATGCTCTGTTAGCTTTGGTACTGTGCCCCCTTGGAGTCACATTTAGGTGTTACCCCCCTTAAAGGTTATGAGACTGTCCTTTATTTTACTTCTTAAGGTCAAATTCTGCCTTCAAAACATGTACCGGACTCCAGCTGCTGAGGTGTATCTGAGGGCATAATTTCTGCCTTAAGTGTTTGTCACTGGAACTACATATTTAAAACCTGGGAGGAATTCTGCTTTTAGTTGCAATCATGTAGCTAAATTTAGTCCAGGAGGGGACTTTAGGAATACAGATGCTTTTAAAAATGTGCTTCTAAAAGTGCCTTTTGTTGTTTTCATTTCATTATTTTGCTGTACTGGGAGATAAACTAGATTTGGCATGTATCAGTTTTAGACAAAGAATAAAACCTGACAACGTTTAGAAAAGATTTCTACAGAAACTTTGGGACTCTGAAAATGTGTCTTAAAATCTGTCATCAGAGTAGTCAAGTTAACTTTTCTAAACTAAAATTGTTTTCTGGCAGTTATTTTAATTTCGTAAAGTTAATATGTGGTTCTTTTATCTGACTTATGTTCTATAAGAACCTTTTCTTTGTAACCATGTATAATGTATGATTTCAAGACTCAGTATAGACCTAAGGTCTCTATCTCCAGAACATTTCCATCCCCTTCAAAGAAGAATATGATTTTCTTCCTTTTCCTTTCCTGCTCCCAGAAAGCAATGAGACACAAGCTGCATCTAAAAAGACATAAATTATGCTCTTTTTTTTCCTCACCTTAAGTTTTAAAAAACAGTGGGAACATCACTTAGTAGGAATTACACTTCCAAGATTGTTCCCAGAAGTTATAGTACGTTTCTCTTAGAGCTATGTAATCACAAGTTTCATGTACCCAGAGCTCTTGGGTGTCAAAACACTCAAAAAGATCAGATTTGTCTGATCATTGCATGAAAAGATGAGCATCTTATCACCTGAGGTTTACATATGTATGTAAAAAATGGTTAAATGCATGTAAAGAGATGAGAAAATGGTTACCAACAGACCTGAGTTGTTAGTGACTGAAATAACATTTAAAGACTGATTAGGTAATAACCTTGGGAAATGTGGCAGCTGGTTTTTATCACAGTAATATTTTGCTGTAATTATGGTGGCATAAGGATGTGGGTAAGAGAACCTGTGGTTTCAACATGAAATTTAGCCCAATTCCATGTCAGGTTCGAACAACAACTGCTCTCATTGTGGAAATAGAAAGCAAGAAACATTTCTCTTGTTCAGCCTTAATAAATCTCAAAGTTCAATTTTATATTAGAATAAAGGTTATGGCTGTGTTTTAAATGATAGTGTATAAAATGAAGTTCACACTTAGGAACAATATTCAAGAAGAAACATTTACTTCCATTTATGCCCTCTCTGGCTGCTTTATACAAAGATGCATCTAGAGCGCGATAAACTATAGTAATTTGATGCTTTCTAGGATTAAGAGAGGCCACAGGCTATAGAACAATTAAGGGAGAGTATCTTGCTGCAGGACCAGACTGGATGCAGAGATGTCAGTCAAGCCTCGCACAGTTCTAATGAAACCATAGGAGCAGAACTAGAACTAGAGCTTATACACTTGCTTCTACTAATATGGTTAAAACGTCAAAACTTTCTTAAATTCGGCAGGTTTTTGTTTGTGTGTACACATTTTGCAAATAAGGGTGCATATAATGCCTTTTTAAACTTTATTTCAGGGTACTTTTTGTCCAAATTTAAATTGCAACTAAGTGTTTCTTCTTAACGCAACCAAGACTAACCTTCTTAAATGAATAAATTCAAGTGGGGAAAAATAACTATTGATTAGAAATGTTTTGTGACATAGCTTTCAGGTATGAAATCTACTATCAGTTGATTGAAATGAAAATAATTTAAATGGAAAATGTGTAGAATAAACAAAGATACAGACTGATTAAATCTTCATACTTGCAGAATGTGAAAACATGTAGATTTTACATAATAGAAATAGGTAAATTGCCAAAGATATGAAGGAGCTGATAATGAGGAAGCACCAACCACCAAGAAAGAGGAAATCTGAATGTAGCTAGTGAATGTTAGCGCTCTACTCCATTTGTTCAAAGACAGCTAGGAATGGTCCTATTCTCACCAATTTCAGTGAAACAGCCAATGGCTGCAGGACTCAGATCTTAGGAAGGAGTTCTTTGATCAAGAGGTTTGAGAGGTTTTTAGGAGATCAAAGTGGAAAAGCTTTAACCCATCTGTGTGCTGTGCATTTTGAATCAAAATGCTCTAATTCTCCTTTTGATAACAAAAAGAGAAGGCAGGATGAAGTGAGGAGATGAAGAAAAAAGAAAACAGGGAGCTTCGTATTTCTTGAAAGAATATTAGCTTTCATAGTGACCACTTGACATCAAAGAAGAATGCTATAGATCATTCCATGGAAGGATTACATAAAGATGAAATTGCAGTGAGAATAAAGGCTTGACTTTCATGGCTTTCAATTCAAAATTTGTCCAGTAAGGAGAATTAGTACAAGCATAATCACATATTTAATCTATGATCCATTTGAAACTTGTTTCAGGACATCTGCCTTAACCTAATAATTTACTAATTCTACCTTGTTAATGTGTTTTTTAAACAGAGAGCAATATTTGGATCTTTAGGAACTTCAATAAGCAAAAATACACAGGTGAGGTTGAATTTGTATTGTTCCCCGAAGATGTGATTGGTAATACAGAAGTCATAATTATTCCAAATAAAAGTGATATAGTAGTTCACAATCCTAGACTTGGGTTATTATTTACAGCATCTTACTAAAGAGAAATTACAGTAACCTGCTAAAAATCACATAAATATTTTTTAATGAGACTGAAGAAAAATGATGTGAATTTAAAGTTCCTTCTTTCTATGACTAGTAAAAACCCAGTTAAAAATATGTGCTTTCTGAAATGTAATGTATTTGTTTCATAAAGATATCTAATAATCTGAACTCTGTATATGTATCTGTTTAGCCTCAATGAATGTATTCAGGACTGGGGCACTAGCATCCTAGATCCAATCTAAATGCAAAGACCAATGTAAATGGTCAAAGCCATGAAACTGGTAGTTACCGTGCAAGAAAGACGTTGTCATAACTCCTGAAGACCTTAGTTCGAAGGCAATACATCTGCAGGAGTACTTGACAATAAAAAATATACAATCAACTCTTTTCAGCATACCACAGTGATATGCACATTTAGATGCTTAGGAGTAAGCAGTTTCAAATAAAAGTAACAGATTCTGGAAACTAGTGGAACAGACTCAGATTTGACTAAAGCAGACCTTATCAGTCTATTCAGAGAGGGACTACGACTGACACATGGATACTGACTAAAAAGTAAATGTAACTCATAAAATCTCTGTTCTGTTTTTGAAATGGACCAGCCCTGATGCTGCAGCCAGTGTTTGCTCAGCCACGAATGCTAATTTGGCACTAAATTATGTTAATCTCGTTTTGGGAATGTGGGCCAAACTATTATGTGCCAAATCCTGGCCTTTGTAGAAGCACAAATGTAAGCAAGCAAATGATGTGATGAAGAGCCCTTCCACAAGCAGGGTGGTCAGTAACCCTGCACTCCAGTTCTCCCTTTTTTTCCACCACAACAGCAAACTTTAGTGTCACTGCAAGCTTCATAAGAAAAAATTTGGCATGGGTGGAAGGGGATTCTACTCATGCTGATATGTAAGTTATACTATATTTAGTGAGGAGATATCTTCTTGAAAATATTTCCAAAGTTTTCTGCATTGTTTCTCTATTGTTTCAACCCATTGAAAGGAGTTCAACCTTGGTAGCTTGGTATTAGCCCAGATCCCTACACCGCTCCATAAAATCTTGGTAACCAGCCAGAGCCCTTGACAGTTGGTGGACAGCAGAGGAAAACTTTACCTGAAGCTGCAAACGACAAAAGAATATTTGAACATGCATACCTTATCACTTATTAGTGAATATTATTTATCATTAGGTCTAATATTAGCATAATATAATAAATCGAAAATATTTAAAACTCTAGAGTCCTCATATCAGAGTAGTGCTCCTTCATTACAGCGTTCTACTTCCACCAGTTTTCATAGGTCATCAGCTTCTCTGCTGATACGTATAACCAGATGGTCCTTGGACTGTGCTGCAAAAATGCAAATATATTGGTAAAATCTGGCTTTCATAAAGAGATGTTCTATTGAAGTCTGTGATATGTTCTTGAGTACGTGCATGTACAAAACCTCTGAGCAAAATAAGAGGCCATCAGTAATGTGAAGCTTATGACAATAAGACATTTTCTGGCTGAAAATAAACTTTTGTATTCAAAGTTAAAACAGATCCCCAACAGAATGTATTAACTAAGGAATCTGGATTTTCTGTCCTCTCTTTTTTTCCAAATAAAAGCAACACTTGCTTGATGTTTTGTATTTTTTTTTATTACTTGTTGATATGTGGGTTTGCACATTCTTATCTGACAAGTCAGCATTAACAGTCTAATTCCCCTCTATGCACTCTGGATATACAGTTTTATGCAAGTCTTCCATTTTATGCTGTGTATAATGTCCAAATGCTATAGGAAACATGAACTATCTATAAGATGCAGCATATGTTCATGGACAGGAATACAATAAAAATAATAAAAGAGCCATGTAATTTGATTACGTTGCAGTTTACGTTTATGCTAAGGCCAAGGAGGAAACTGCGTGGATGATACCTGCTTAAAAGGACCCAGGAGATCAGGCAAAACTTTGACAGGAGAAATCAGAAGTGTGCAGTCCAGTGAAGAATTAAACTACTGGGAGTAATAATATGGGCTGATGCACTCAATATAGCAGTAATGCCCTCTGAGAAGGATAGGAAATAATTCAGTTCCTCTAGGCTGCACAGAAGCTAAATACAGTATGACAAGAAATAGTAGCAGTACTCATTATGTCTGATTGCTAATTACCCCTTTGAATGATTCAGTTTTGCCTGCTACTAGATAATTAGTTTAGTAATTTATGGCTGCAGCACAAACTAGTATTTTAATTTTCACTGCACAGTTTTCACAACACCTACAGTTCAGATAATATCTCCCTTTTTATTCAATTTCAAATTGCTTTTTTGATAGCTGATGGAGGAGAAAAAACAAGCAATTCTTTCAATTTCCTAGCATAGCTTTGATGCTAAATTACATATTTTTATGTAATTTTATTCCAGTGTAAACTATATAAGTGTAGACAACAACTTTACCTGAGCTCTTAACATGGTTTCTTTATAGATTTGAGAGCAGATCCTGGAAACACTTGCACAGGAATATTTTCCATAGTAAAGTTGCTCGTTGTCTATGCTCAGACTGGAATAAAACTACTCCTGTGTATGACTGTTGCCAGGATTAGACCCTTGGGATAAAGTAAGTTTATTTTTTGCATTGTTTTTGCAATTGCACAGATGTTTCTGCACTCCCCAATTGTTTTGCTTACAAGGATTGATTCTTCTGTGTAAGGAAGGTACAGACTGCAATTGGTGACATTAAGAATGTGGCTTTTAGTGTATTGGTTGGTGGGATTTAAAGGGTTCAGCAGTTTTCAGGAATAGCTTTATATTTCTTATAAAATCAACTACTTCTTAGTTCATTCAAGCATGAAAGCTAATTCTAATAGGTATTCAGAGATATATATTTGGTAATTTGTGAGCTGTGTTGTTTTTCTAGTAAAGCTACCACATGGTAGTTTGGACTGTCAATGGAAAATATGTATCTAAGTACCAGTAAGGATCAAGGTCATATTTTAATTATTTGTAAAATGTTTTAAACCTCAATTTGGCTTTGCCGATTTAACCAAAATACTATTCTTTTGTCATTATGTGACGTTGTGCGAGATTTGTGTGCCTGTTTCCTCCCTTCTTATGAACAGGCCTGCCTGTGTTTGGTACACACCATCACTTATGTGTATTTATGTGGAAACATCCATAAGTTCATTTTGATCATATTTCAAAAAGTGTAATAAAATCTAAAATATAGACAGGACACAGTCTGTTCCTCTTTCTTTCTTTTTTTTTTTTTTTTTTTTTTCTATATATATATTTCTTTCTATACTCTTTCCCCCTGTGTCTTTGGAGAGACATACTCTGGTAATGCCTAGGGACTACTCAAAATGAGGCTATCCTGTGTAGAGCAATTCATAAGTAACAGGCAGTTTACCCAAGATACTTTCAATCTACATAGACTAGGTAAGTATAAGATTTGTTCTGAGGTATAGAAGGGGCAGCAACTGAGTCATGGGGAAGCTGCATGACTTATCCAATTGGGTGTAGCACAGCAGCAGCAAAGGTGCTGTGGGTAACATGGCATGTGAAGTAAATACAGGGAGGGACCAAGCAGCCAACCAAACGAACAAAGTCTACTCAAAAGCACATAAGGTTTTGCATGGCTGAAATCTCTGTTTTTTCCAGAGATCTCAGCAATCTTTAGTTGCTGTTGCTCTCTCTCTTGTTGCTGTCACCTTAGTTGTAAGTAAACTGGTGCTGCTTTACTTCAGCAGACACAGTTTTTCCTGTTTTTCTTCCTGTATATCTCTTTTTTGTAATGATCATTTTTCTTTCTCTACCAAGAGAACCAGATTGAACGAAGCAAGTTTGCTCTGAAATTTACTGTTAATCTCTGTGCTAGCTAAGGAATAGGTGTATAGAGAAATGAAAAATGGCTCTATAGGATGCATGTCTTCTTTTTTCAAAGGGTGAAAAAATTTCTGTGCCTTCTTCTGGCCTTGGAGGAAATCAGCAAAGCTTTTTTTGTACCCAGTGGTGTTATATTTCAATGGCATATTGTCATCCTTTGGAGGCAGATTTCAGGGCCAGGTCTCCTCTTTTGAGGAACAGCTTTCTTTACAGAGCAATGTTGGTTAACCTTCAGAGGCAGTTCAGGAAAGACATCCTTAACTTGACCTGTGAGGTCCTACTTCTCAGAGAGCACTGTTTTTTGAGTTTTCCTCCCACAATGTCTAAGGAGCCACACACAGGGCCATGGCAGAGTCTCAAGCACGGCCACAAAACAGTCAGGACTACTTAGTCAACGGCATGTGCCCTGCTGTGCTGTGTCCTGTGCTAACCAGCACCTTATTGCAGGGTGCAGTCTGCAAGCAGCACAAGGCAGGCATGGTCTGAACACAGCTGCGGGAAGGGAAGGGAAGTTTAGCCAGGTGAATGAAAACTGTGCAGTGCCTCTCTCCTTTAAGGTCAGAAGTCAAGCTTTGTCAACCTGTAATTTTAATATAGCACTAACCAGCACTTCAAGCAAGAGGTAAAACTGGCAAAAACATGTGCTTGCACAGGATTTGTCAATGTATTCTTCATTTTTTGTGCACAGAGTGATTTCTTTGTTATGTTGGGGTACTTGTTCCCATGAGCAAAAATGGTGGTTATAAACAAATGAATCTTATCTCATCTCAAACTCTTTTATTGTCTGGCCTTTTATCTGTGATATGAATGCCTTTCTCCACCTTTACTGTATAATGGGAATGTTCATGTGTTATATCACATTTTGGTCTCACGAGGTTCCGTGCTTTGGGGGAGGTAAAGAGCTTGGAAGGAGCCAGTAGTGAAACAGGAAATTGGTGCTGAGAAATGGAGTGGTTCATGTTTGTTGATTTCACAGAAGAGACCAAATAATTTGAATGGAGACCTTGAGGTAACCTATGCAAATGAAAAACTTGATAGGAAAGTCACATTGTTCAGCTTTCACATTCACATTTATCAATCTAAGAGGTGCATTATCAGGCTATGATTTTGTCAGCACAAGACCATTTTTATTGAAAAATGTGTGCATTTGTTGGCTGTTTCATATTGAGTTTAGCATTTCAGAGTTCACATTCCAAAGAAAGAAGAGGTCTGTACTAAACATTGGATTATGACAAGCCTCTTTGCAGAAGTAATTATGTGATTTTCTTGTTCAGGGACAGAAACTGAGATGCTTGGAATATCAAAGGAAGCATAAAAGTGTGTTCAAAATCATTGCATTACCATTCCTAGCACATTAACACTGTTACAGACAAATCAGTTGGGACTAGCGGGCAAATATTTAGATTATTAAAATGAGTTTTTCCTTATGGGCAGCAGTGCAGATTGTTTGCAGGTACTGTATTACTGAGAAAAATATTTGGCATTATGAGTTTATCAAGCTTGCTTTATTCGTGTTATTTTGTTTTCACTGCAATTCGATAACATAATGTCCATGGCTTGTACTTGCAGCAAGCTTTCTGTCCTCTTCCTGATGTTTACCAGCACTGGATCAATGTTATAAAGGGCAGCTCTGACACTGTTATTTCTGTGAACATCAAGCTTGTGTTAATTATAGAATTAAACTACACCCTTTATAGCCAACAATCTAACTTTTGAAATATGTATTCTCTGACCCATTTAATAAGTAGTTCCTACAGACAACGTAGTGACTCTTCTCCATTACCAGTTACACAAAGAAGAGGCTGTTCCTGGTAAAGCAAGCTGTCACAGCATCAGCTTGACCTTTCCAACTTTGTTTGGAGCAACTGTTTAAATTCTTTCTACCTGGCAGAGATTTTCACTTCCACGGTCATAACAGCCCACCCGTCTGCTCTTTTTGTTAGCTGTCTGCTACTAGACATGAATATTGCATGAGAATAAATGTATACACAAGTAGTACAATTGGAATTTTCCTAGTTGGTGCCACATTGCCATATGAAAGCACCCAAACAGTGTGTTGCAAAACTACATCCACTCCGTATTTTCTGTGATGGGGAGGGAGAAAGTAAAGCAACTAGGGCCAGTTCTGCGTTCCGAGGATCCTGTGGGCAAAACCAGCTTGGGAAACATGTTACAGGTAGATTTAGATTGGACATAAAGAAGAAGTTTTTTACAGTGAGGTTGGTGAGACACTGGAATAGCTTGCCCAGAGAAGTTGTGGATGCCATATCATTGGAATTGTTCAAGGTCAGGTTGGATGCGGTTTTGAGCAACATGATATGTTGGAAGATGACCCTGCCCATGTCAGGGGGGGTTGGACTAGATCTTTAAGGGCCTCTTCCAACTCAAATCATTCTGTGATTCCATGATTCTATATGGATGTTCCTTCCCAGTATCTGTAGTAGCACCTTAGAAATTTTGATGGGCAATGAAATTTAGAGCAGCCATAAAAGTAAAGTCAAGTTGGTGCACAGTAAACCTAAGGTGGTAAAATGTCAAAACATTTAAACTCCATACTCCTGACTCATATTTAAAGATACTGTTGATTCATTCCTGCAAAAGGTAATAGAAATGTTTTATTCCACAAAAAAGCCCACAGAAACTCGTGAACTATGATTTCTAGGACTAATATCTTCATTCTGGGTTAAGTCTATACATGTGGTAACCCTCTTCATTACCATGAGAAATTGTTTTGTTTGCTGGTATCTCAGCTGAAAAAACAATGTTATTGATGTTTCATATTTGGAGAATAATCATTACAATGACTCTGGATACTATCTCATACTACCTCCACTGGAGTGGTGGCTATATAACCTGGTGGTTAAACTTGTCTTCAGAGGTGCACTGCACCTTGATCAGCTGAAAGTGAGTGATTTAGATACATGTGCTCTGGCAGTTCTGGACATGCTCCAAAGGCAAAACTTTACAGCAAACCACCATACTTTGAGTCAAAAAGGAAGTCAAACACCAGAGAAATGGGTAACTTTGTGTATATCATCTTCAATTCTGTCATTAGGAGGAATAAACTGTAATAATTAGATTAGCGGTCACTGTAACTGGATAAATAACAAATCTTTGATTTGTCTATACTTGATTACAGATCATTACTGTATGTTACATGATTGCATGCTTTAGTATGCTGTCCTTGAGGCTCAGTTATAATTTGAATTAATGAGTGACTATGTCTATACTGTTATACTTGCCTGACATACACGTCTGAGTGTGGGCTTGCCTCATGCTGCCAGTTTTGTGTGAACTCTGGGTCATAGCTAGGTTGGTGTAGAAATAAGCACCACCTACCCCTTCATTTAAACTAAGCACTCTCCTGTGTGTTTTCAGTGCCTTCTAAAAGGGTACTATAGGAGTACTGCAGCACAAAGGAATCGGTGTTTTTGTAATTTGCTTATGTTATTCTAGAGTAGAAACAAGTAAGAAAGCTTTCTCAAGACTGTGTTGAGGGGCTAATATAGGCATATCTTTTCAAGCCAAAGAGAGAACCTTTTTAGAATGTGGGATATGATTTTTCTACTGCAGTTTTGTGCTGAAACTCATATATAGTTTGTAAATTCTGTTTTCTGAGTCATGTGGCTCTGGACTGCTTCTAAAGAGAAATGCAAATTAGAGGGGGAAAAAAATGTGATAGAGACAGGCTTCAAAATTCTGTTGTTTTTTTCTTTTGCCATGCTTATAGTAGGAGGTTGCATAGCAATAGATAAAGCTGGTGGTTCTGAGTCACCTGGGTTGAATTCCAAATTGTTTTATTTTTTGGCAGTGGCCCAATCAAATAAACATTGCCAGGGATTGTGTAAAGTATCCCAGTAAGTCAGCCAGCATACAGAATACCTAGATTGAAAATGTTTTCAGTTATTGTCTTGGAAAAGCCTTTGTGTTGATATTCTGCTGTCTTTTAGCTGTGGGAACAAAAACCCCCAATTTTATGACCATTAAAACGTTTGCCATGAACCTCCAATACTGAGAATTTTTTTTCCACAATCAGAAATTCCACTGAATTTCAATTTCCTCTTGTTGAGTTTAGATGCAATACTATGCATTGTAGTAAAAGGTAAACACAACCAGTAAGGTGTTAAAGTGTTCCTGGCTGGTCATATGGGTGCTGGAGCAAGAGGGGAAAAAAAAGACTGTAATGAGAGAGAAGAGCATGACACTCTGACCTGGCTGACTGGAGCTCAGAAAGCATCTGGGGATCATTGCCATGTGTTTTGTGGTTGACTTGCTGTTGCTTTGTGGAAAATAAACAAGCCCCATGGAGAGGGCGCTCAGAGAATTACAACTTGGAGCTGTGTGCTGCTTCCCTTGCTGTTGTGAGTGCCCACTGACGTGCAGCATCAACATCAAATCTGCCTTTGTGGTCCTACTTGGCATATGGGGAGATTTTCACCCCAGTGGATAATCAGGGAGTAGGGAAAAACAATTAGGCTGAAGGATCAGGGCCTGAGGAGGAATTGGGTCAGAGATAAGATAAAAGGTATAAGAAAAATAGCAGTGCTCTGTGTTATCCTGCAGAACAGGGATGCTTCAACCTCAGAGGTCTATGTAATATGCCCACTTACACATCTGCAAAATTGAATTAGTGTATGTGCCCTCTTTGTTCAGCTAAATTGTTCTCTTCATGCTTGTACAAGACTGCATTTGTGGTACCTTTGTTCCATCATATGCCAAAAATAGTTGGAAAGAGCTCACAGGGAAAGCTTCTGACATCAGGTCTGCTGAGACATTTTTGGATTCACCAGTGGGTAATGGAGTCATACAGCCTTTCATGGTGTCTCAGCTATTCTTGGGAATCAGACAGGTCTGGTTTAGTGAGTGTTTCAGGATTGTGTAAATGGCAATGAAAAGAAATGTTAAATTAATTGATGTTGTTGTTACATCAATAACAGAATACACTTTCAACATATGTAATCTCTGAGCAATAACAGTGATGGCTTTAACATTGATTCAAAGATTTTATTTTCTAAGCAGAACTCTTAAGGGCATTTGTTTTTCAATGTCAATTACTCTAAGAATGTAAAATGGAATGATAATTTCTTTATATGATGAATATTTCAAAATTTCTTTTGTTCTACCTACATTATTCTTCATTATATTTTTACTCGTGGCACTATCTCTACAATATTCATTTAATTTAGATCAGTGAATACAAGCTATTTATTATATCAAATAAAATCTCTTATAAGTCAGTCTGTCAGCAGACCAGTCTTTTGGAAAAATGAAAGGTACAGTGGAAAAAGAATCTACATTTATCTTTATTACATCTTTATTGCACAGAGTTTATAGCCAGTGATATTTGTATGTGTGTGTCTCTGTGTGTGTGAGAGAGAAAAACTACCGTGCAGTGACATTTTGCTAAAAGTATTTTAAAAAATACAAAAAGGAAAAAAATGGTTTGGAATTTAACTAAACTGGAATTATTCTGAATTACTAAGAATTAGAGTGAATTCAGCTGGAAGCATATTTTGGTCTGACATTTGATTTTGGGAATTAGAACTGTTTGTTCCTTCTTCGTCTACATGATGGAAGGGAGCAAAAGGAGAGAGCTGGCAAAAATGGAAAGTAATGTAAAAATTAAAGAAGGAAAAAAGTCACTGAAGTCATTATTTTATTTAATGGTAAAGGTTCAGTAAGCAAGTACTAGTATCAAGGATCTTCAATCAGAAGTTAAAAATCACCTTTTGCAAGAAGGGTGCCAGTCACATGGAACAAACCTGGGCAAAAACTAGGGAATTTACATTAAATTTAAAATTCTAATCCTCTAAAGACCAAATGAAGGGTGTTCTCCCAGTGGCAGTAAAGCATAGTACTCCCTAAGGATGGGGAGCATCCAAGGTACAGATTTCATGTCATGTGCTGTGGATATATCTGTGCTTGATGTGATCCTATATCCTGGATGCTCATCTTAACTGTGCCAATGGCCGGAACTGTAAATGTGGTGATTCTTGAAAGCAGAGGGCTGTACCACCCCAGTTTTAAGTTTCTCTTTATGCAATAATTGCAGTGCCCATGTTGTCATTTTGGGGGCATTTAGTGACCCAGTGTGGAACAAATTAAACTGTATTTTATGCAGTAAATTATTCTCTCGCTGTAATTTTCTAATACAGACAGAAGAAACCAACCTGCTGAACTATGGATACTGGTGATATCCTTAACCTGAGCCCATTGTACTAAGACAAGCAGGGCAAAGCTGGGACTTTACTGTTGCCAACTTCAAGTCTAGTAGATTTACATTCAGAACATTGTCAGAATATATGTCAGAAGATTGTTGTTAGACACTTTCTATTCTATTTCTCAGCAAAATAATTTAATGTCTGAACACTCCTGTGAACAGAGATATTTTACATCTGATCTGATTGATGGTCAGGTTCTCTGCCATCCAGTTTCCATTGGCATTAAGGTTCTGATACAGGACTGAGGATTGCTCTGAGACCATGATTGGGTTTTAAATGGTTATATCTCTACATCCTTCAGGCAAGGAGTTTGAATGACTACTTCTTTCCACTAGTGTCCAATTAACAGCGCAAAGTACAATGGTGGAATCTGTGCCTGGGAAAGTTTTTTCATGCTTTGCTCTTTAATTCACATCTTAAAAGAAAATGCTATCCCCTTCAAAGATGACATACAGAAAAAGGATTCACTTATCAAATGTCTCTACAAGAATACATAATTTTGCTTATGTAGAGGCATTTAATCTTATGCATCTTTTATTTACGAAGCTCCCAAAAGAGCAGAGTTTAATTTCTTCACACACATTCCCAAAGCAAAGACATGAAGACAGCTTTGTTATTAGAAAAATTCACAAACTTATATTTTTCTAAAAATAATTTTATCATAGAATCATAGACTCATAGACAAGTTTAGGTTGGAAGAGATCTTAAAGATTATCTAGTTCCAACCCCCCTGCCAGGGACACCTTCCACTAGCCCAGGTTGCTCAAAGCCCCGTCCAACCTGGCCTGGAACACTGCCAGGGAGGGGGCAGCCACAGCTTCTCTGGGAAACCTGTTCCACTGCCTCACCACCCTCACAGTGAAGAACTTCTTCCTTACATTTAATCTAAATCTACTCTCTTTCAGTTTAAAACCATTACCCTTTCTCCTATCACTACATGCCCTTGTAAAAAGTCCCTCCCCATCTTTCTTGTAGGTCCCCTTTAGGTACTGGAAGGTTGCTGTAAGGTTTCCATGGAGCTTTCTCTTCTCCAGGCTGAACAACCCCAACTCTCTCATCCTGTCCTTGTAGGGGATGCGTTCCAGACCACTGATCATCTTCCTGGCCTCTTTTGGACTCGCTCCAACAGGTTCATGTCCTTCTTATGTTAATCAACCCAGAGCTGAACATAGTACTCCTGGAGGGGTGTCATGGAAGCAGAGCAGAGGGGAAGAATCCCCTCCATCAACATGCTGGCCATGCTTCTTTTGACACAGCCCAGGATACCTTTGGCTTTCTGCATTGTAAGCGCACATTGCCGGGTCATGCCGAACTTCTCATCAAACAAGATCCCCAAGTCCTCCACCTCAGGGCTGCTCTTGATGCATTCTCTACCCAGCCTGTATTTGTGCTTGGGATTGTCCCTACCAAGCACTTGGCCTTGTTGAACTTCATGAGTTTTGCTCAGACCCACCTCTCAAGACTGTCAAAGTTCCTCTGGATGACATCCCTTTCCTCCAGCGTGTTGACCACACAACATGGCTTGGTGCCTTTGGGAAATTAGCTGAGAGTGAACTCAATCCCACTGTCCATGTCACCAACAGAGATGTTGAACAGTGTCTGTCCCAATACTAACCCCTGGGGAACGTCACTTCTCACTGCTGTCCACTTGGACATTGAACCACTGATGGCAACTGAGCATGACCATCCAGCCAACTCATACCCCAAGTGGTCCATCCATCACATCCATGTGTCTCCAATTTAGAGATTAAGATGTTGTGCAGGACAGTGTGAAATGCTTTGCACAAGTCCAGGTAGATGATGTCAGTTGCTCTTTCGTCTTTTGTCCATCAACACAGTAACCCGATTTTAGGAGGCCATCAAATTCATCAGGCATGATCTGCCCTCAGTGAAGCCATGTTGTCTGCCACTAATAATTTCCTTATTTTCCATGTGCCCTAGCATATTTTTCACGAGGATCTGCACCATGATCTTGATGAGCACAGAGGTGAAACTGGCTGGCCTGTAGTTCCCCAGGTCTTCCTTTTTTCCTTTTATAAAAGTATCTGAAAAATGCAAGCACAATATTAATTCTAACAAGGCTCTACTTTGGACATTGATTACTGCACATTAACTGCCAGTTTATAAGCCAATAATGATGGGATGTTTATAGTGTAAAGTTAAACGAGCCATCCTGGAATTTAACTGATGAATACTGTATAAAAATAGATAAATGGAATAAAATTTTAATTGAGAGATGCTCACCTACATCACCTCTCCCCATAAGAAAGATTTAAGTTCTAGATCTTCTCACTCTTTCATTTTTTCTTAATGCAGAATTTCAAGCAGAATTTACTCTGCTTGTTGCTTTTAGATACAACACTTTGGACCCTAAATCAAAAGTGTTTCAGACTTTGTAAAAGTCAAAGATATTTTCAGTTAATACTTCTAACAGTGCAAGATTTTCTAATTTTTTAATATACCTTCTGACTGTTGTATGCATCTATACATCTATATGTAAAAAACCACATGCACACCCATGTGCACGTGACTTACTACATTAGAGATTAAATATAATTTAACTTTCTGTTTAGAACAAGCCAACAGGAAAATAAAAACACAGCTACATTCATTCTCCATGCAGGAAAACCAATCTTGAATACATGATCCTGTGATCTAATACAGAAAGTAAATAAAATAGATATAAATAGTTCTGGAGCTTTTAATACAATCTATCATATACATTAAATAATATATATTGAATTAGTAGCAAATGTATGTATTTTTATTAGTAGTGAAATAGAATATTTTCCTCCACTATCATATTTAAGTAAACTCGTTCTGGAAAATGTGAAGATTGCCTCATGATTAATATTACATACCAGTTGCAGCAATGGCCCCACTATGCTAGTACTTTGTCCATCACTGTAGTTGCTCAATGTCATCCTTCTGCCTGTACAGGTCCATTGCACAAAACATCAGCGTGGGACTTGAGTTGCATCTTGTCCCATTCAAGTTTACAAACAGCTGAGTCTTCCTGAGTGGAGTAATTTTTTTTATATCCCAGTTCTTCTTAACAGGACTTGTTTAGGGGGATCATCTTTACCAAAATGGAAAGTGAAATATGTCAAATATTAACTGCAACTCATAATTGCAATTTTCTCACCTTTTTCTTTTCCCTAGAGATTCAGATATGATGGAAATGAGTAATCTTAAAAATAAAATTTACCAGTTTTATTCTTTTTTAGAGGACTTTTCGTCTTTTAATCTGATTAAGCCTTCTCGAAGGTATCTAACTTGTTAAAAGGTATGAATGTATGAATCAATAACAGTCTTTCAAATAGATCCTACCATAGGTTATGGGAACTCCAGGGATACAGCTATGTAACCATTTTTCTCCCTTTCCTACAATGGAAAAATAATTTATTGTGCTGACTGTATGTACAGACATTGTTCCAAATGAATTAAAGAAAAATTATGTCCAGTACACTCAGTTCTGTACCCTTAATTGGAAAATGAACATAGTTTGCCTTTGCTCTAAATAGATTATGGAAAACTGTTTGAAAGTAAAGCTTTTAGTGACAATTGCTATCATTTTTATTTTCAAAATAATTTCCGAGTTTATTCATACAGATTATACATTTCTGCTTTGAACTGTTAGATCTCTCTCTTTTCTGATTTAAGGCCAAACAAACCCAAATATCTTAAAATACAAGTTCAAATGTCCACATTTATAAATTGCATGTATAAAAGATGTAGAACCATCCTACAATTTATACTACATAGGCTTAAAAATAATTGTGTTCTTATCTGCTGTGTGGTCTTCTTTTATGGAATTTAATAATAATGAAATCAGTGGATCCCTGTAAACCTGATAGTTATATCTGGGAAGATGATAGCACTCTATAGAAATACAGTTTGAAGCCTGGCACAGACCCACTTTTATGTAGAAGAGAAACTAACGGTCAAAATGTCTGTCAAACACAGATGGCAAAAACTTTGTTGGTTATAGTATTTTAATGTGAGTGCATATAACTAAATGTATAGATTTAACATATATATTTAGTATTCCTATATAAAACAACACTTTGTTGGTTATAGTTTCTTAGTTGCAGAAATTCAGGAAAAGTTCTCTACTTTGGAAAACACCTTTCTAAAAGGCTAATATTTTAGTATAGCAGCTCTAAAGACTTCATAATACCAGGACTCCATACTGAAATGCAAATCGAACCTCTCTCATATTTCTATGGAAATTGGGCTGCATGCCTGTGTCTGCCAACCTGATCTAGTGACCCAGGTGAAGCTCAGCTATGTAGTTGTACTGAGGGGGAGCAAGGTGTTACAAAGGCAAAATACTTTTCCTTCTCTGCCACTTGTTCACAGTTCTCTCTTGTTGGCAGCTTTTCTGTGATTCCTTTAAGCAATTCAAGTAAATAAACTGGCAGTTTTCTGGTTCACCGCATGGGACTGCTGTTTTGCTCAATGAAAGGCATTTTCCTTCTGAGTTTCCCTGTTCTCAGGGACAATATCTGAGTTATATTAAATTTGATTCTTATCCAGGCATTTTTTGAGTGTGAGCATCAACATGTGGCCATTTTGGAAGCCATTTCTATGTGCAGTCGAGCAACAAGGGTAATGCTGCTCTGACAGAAGTTCCCTGACAGGGCTGTCTAGGGTACTGAGCAATGTCTCATGGCTCACTGGTGCTCCCTAGTTCTGACAAACATGCAGAGCTTGATGGGAGCCTAGTCCATAGTTCAGAATCAGAACTGCTGTGACCATGCAATAAATGTAAGCATGACATTCATCAAAACATGAGTTTTCAACACCCTTTTTGAAACAGTAAAGTCCCTGTTTTCTTGATGTGTTTGTACTGTTACATGTTGACGCATGGTGGTGGTTCTCGATTATTCCATATGATTCTTGAAGAGAATAATCCTAAAAAAATAAATGAATGTATAGTAAAGCCTGTTGAAGATGAACAATGCATCTCAGAAACCTCAGGGCCTCTACAGGGATCAGAGTTGCTGATATATCATCATGCCAGCTACCAGAGAGTTTGTTAAAAAGGCAGTGAAAAAGCAAATATTTTTTGTATGGATGAAAAGAGATAACATTCCAGTTCCAACACATTTATTTTATAAATGAATGAAACTTATCAATTAAACAAAACTTTGGATATTAAAAAATGAGGTAGCTGACAGACATGTAAATTAAGTTGATTTCGTTTGGTTTGCATTTCAAAACCAACTTTCATAACAGTTATCACATGTAAATTCAGGCTAATGTTATGTGCCCCTAAAACAAGAGTGCTGCAAAATCTCCGTCCTACCACTGGAGATCAGTATTAGCAGGATTGGATAGTTAGTTATTCCAAGATAACGGGCACAGGTGGTGATCTGATGTATTTATTTGGATGACTGTAGAATGTTTTTCCTTTTGATGTGTGTGTATATGTGGTGGTGCTGGGAAACTACTCTTCTAGGTTTAGTATTTTTGCAAGTTAAAAGAAAAAAAAATCACAAAAAAAAAAAGACGGCCAGAGGTTTAGCTCCCTTTCCTAAAGTTAATAAATATTCTAAATAAGAATGTGTATTTTTGGGTGAGGAGTATGAAGAGGGAAGTGTTGAACTAGCAAGAGAGATTAAAGGAGAAAAAAAATTAAAAAGAAATTGAGAAGTATTTTTCTCCACAGGCTGTTAGAGAAGCAGGGAGTGATGGAGTGGGTGTTCAAGAAAAGCAGCAAATTGGCAGAATAGAAGCTAATCAGGCAGGAAGGAGAAGATTATGGATGATTAGGGACCTAGGTAAAAGCTGCTTATGTTGCTGGAGAAGGGGGCTAGAGAGCAGATGTGGCCTATAAATGGCCACTTCTTTAAAGCTCCTATTTGACACAAACCAGCAAGACTGTAGGTGCACTGGGTAGGAGAGCAAGTCACGATGGCATGAGCGTGAAATGGCTCTGAGACAGAAGGGAGCTGAGTGCTGCTGGAAGGAGCAGAGACGGGGGATGCTCCCGGCCTGTGTGGAGTGGAGGAGCTGCCTCTGCAATGAGCAGCAGCTCTGGCCGAGCTGCCTGTCTTCCCTGTGGCAAAGCCGTGCTAAGACAGCCTGGTGCCAGTCAGAGGCAGGAATTACGGAGGAGGTTGCAAATCCAGGAGGGAGATTCCTCCCTTTCCCACCTACTCTTCTAGCAGTGGGTGTAGCAAACCAGACTCCACGTCTCACACCATACTTTCCTGCCTTGCTGCATCTCATCTTCAGCTTCTTTTCTTTCTCAGGACAGCAGCAGCAAGGCCTGTCCCTGAGGCAGCAAAATTCAACATTGCCTTGATCTGGGTCTTGCAGAATGAAAGCATGGGGGAGAAACACAGATCTGATATGAGATATAGAAAGCGTTGAAAATGGAGTTTTAAGACTGGAAACAAAATGATTGTCAAATGAGCAATAGCCCTACTTTGTGACTGAGAAGAAAAACACGTTCAGGGGGAACGTTTTCACTCTCCCATGATAAATATTCCAATTTTCCTTAAATTCTTCAAAAGTAAGATTGACTGCACTCTTTTCTTTGAAGCTCAGAAGAAAATTGATATTTTACTAGTCCTTTAATGATTCCGTGTCACCTCCAGGAGTTATACGTATGGTTTCTAGTTTGTGTGTGGTATGACCTCAGTTACAGGTTGCTTGTCACAAAGAAATAGAAATTATTAACAGTTATGAGGTACTGACATCTGTTTCTTAAGCATTCTTTAAACAGATTAATCCACTGTGATAATTTAATAATTAATCTTTTTGCTGTCTCACACCTTTTATAAAATGTCCCCTTGTGTCTTCATTATAAGCAAAATTAATTTTCTGTTGAAAAACCTGCTTTTTGGTCATTAGTATTCTTCTTCCTTCTTTCTCAACAAATTAACCCGGACTTAAAGATTTCAGTGGAACATTATGTAGTTTTTAAGCCTTGCTTATTGCAGCTTTAGATCAAGTTGAAAGTGAAGGCAAGTACACATCTGTTGAGTGGGCACAAATGAAAATAGTCATTCAACTTTTAGCTGTCAGCAAAAGAAATAAGGCACAAGGTAAATTTAAAATTTTTCGATAGTTGACAATTCCGTTGTAAAATCGCATGTTTTTTCTGAAATTATATACTTCTTGTCTGCCTATTTAATGTAAGTTATGCTCCTTCATTTTTTCCCAGTAACTCTTCAAATTGTCATTTCCTTTGATATTTTTATGGTATATCAGCAATATTACAATGAATCACGGTTCTCACCAATCATCTCACCTTTGGCTTGCGTTCAATAGCCTGCTTTTCCAAGTCTGAAAGTTATTTCATGTTCTTTTTCTTCGCTTCTAATTCAACACACATTTTGTATAATTGCAGGGTAGAGTGATGATTACTCTCCAAAGAATTACAATCAAACTTGGCTTGTTAGTGTATAAAGCTCTGGCTGTTAATCACAATCATTTAAGCAGTAGCTAACCCTCACTAAAACACAGATGGCATGTTGTTAGCATTTCAAGCTACCCAACTCAGACATTGTTGATGTATCCCAGAGAGGACTTTGTTATGCTTTTCAACACTGCTTCTCTTCTGTAACACTGAACAGTATCTGCTGGGTTTGATACCCTCTCAGACACTTAGGATGAACACATGAATACTGTACAGCTGTAACAGCTCATGCAAATAAATGCACTTTTTCTTTTTTTTTTCTACTGAAAATGAAGAATTTAACCATACAACCCAGAATGAATACAAAAATGAAGAAAAACCCAATATAAACAAGAAGTTGTCTTGATTAAAACTAGCAAGTAAGTTAAAATATGTACATATTTGAGTTAAGAAAACCTTGGCAAGCTTGATCACTAATGGTAATTTGAGAAGGTGCCATGTTCGCTTGCTGAGTGTCCTAAGGTCTGGTGACTTTCAACAAGCCATAAAATAAATAGCTATTTTTTTCAAGTGCTACTGACCTAAATAAAAACTCAAATACTGTATATCAAAGAGTAGAATGAATCTTACCATCAGTGCCAAGCCCCTAAGCAAGGATTTTTAATAAAAATGATGAAATGCTTGATACAATATGACAATCCAATTTACAAAATCCTATATTTCTTTGAAAACATATGTTTTGCAAAGGTTTAAAATGACTACATGCAGAAAAGTTGAATTCTTACACTGTAGAAAAGGGTTCTCTGAAAGGCCAGGATGTGAGCAAAAGTCAGACAGAGATTCTTGCTGCTGTAAAGAATCAGTACATGTTTGCTACGCAGACACAAAAACTTCTTTTTGTTCTGGAGCACTATGTGTGCAGCAAAAAATCACAGTTACTGAGAAGCTGTGATTCCTGGTTCTCTATATCGTATGACTCTTCAGTGGCAGTGGAATAGGTTAAAAAGTTGTCACAGAGGCCTTACTGATGAAATCCACATTCCAGCCATGTTACATATATGATTCAGGGACGTTTGCTTCAATACAGTGACACAGTACAAGGCAACATACAAGAAAAAAACTTAATTCTGTTGTTTCCCAGAGCTGATATGCTTTCAGATTATTCTTTATAGCACTGATCATCAGAAGTAAACCTTCATTTCATTTCAGATAAGGTGTAGTATCCACATAGTCGTCTACAAAGAATATAGTCCATGTCATATGTAGATGCTTTTGCACTTGCTATAGGCATGTACTTTCTCTGTTGTGCTCAATGTTAATCTTGATTTCTTTGATCTGAAATGAGGGGTGATATTGAATGTAGTATAATTTGAATCCAGCACCCTCATACCACTCAGGACAAAGATTGTCTTACCTCAGCACTCAGGGAATAGAAGTTTTGAGACAAATTCTGACTTCTCACAACAAGGGCTTCTGCATCCAACACCTTGAAAATGAGTTTATTTGTACAGTAGCAAGTTTAATGTCAAGTGCTTGAATGAAAATTGAATTAATTTGTTGCTTTCACTAATTGACCTCCTTTAATTTTCAAACTTTACATGTTTGTTTAATCTTAATACCTTTTGATTTATTCATGAAATGTTGCTCTTCTGCACTTTGTAATAATCTCTGTCTATTCAAGCATTTTCAATGTGATATTCTCCATCCCAAGTTTTTAATGAGGTTTCTTATGTATGTATTTTTTAAATAAAAATCATGGAGGATTTTTTAATATTCGTTAACTGAATATTAGAAACCATGCCTGGTTAGGAAAATCTCATCAATTTAAGGTTCCAGAATAGGTCACCAAGTGTCATTCCAATAAAAATGAAATTTGCATGCAATGCTTCATTTGCAAGGAGTGCTTGTTTATCTTCTCTGGCATTTATTACAGTGATCAAGCAACTGAAATAATCTGCATATTATGCAAACCAGTCTTTTTCCCAGGAAAGTTTTCAGGCTTTTTATATTAAGAAAAAAATTAATGCAAAGCCTTATAAGATAGCATAAGAAAATAAATGGATCTTGTCACAAGAAATTCTTGTTACTGTTGTTGCAGGTGACTAACCTATTTGGGAAATTAAAGATTCTGATATTATGGGTTACATCATAAAATTGTTTTATTGTGAGGGTTCTTAGCAACATGAAGAACTGGTCAATTTGCTTCCTGGCTAATTGGAATATTGCCCATGCTACCACTGTAACCAGAAAGATGACTAAAAGAATTGGAGCTTTAGAAAATGGAGGTCTGACAATGAAGTGAGTTCTTAGCCAAAGAAGTGGGAAAGTTTAGATCAGCCAGGAAAAGAAATCTAACAGTACCTGTATCTTTACAGCCAAGACTGTGAAGATATTGAAGGATGAAAATGTTGTTTGATGCAAATTATTGAAAGTCACTCTCTATAAACATAGAAAAAGCTCTTTTTAGTCTTGATTTTGGAACATCTTTTGAAAAAAGCTTTTCCTACCAGGTAAAATTATTAGCTTTAGCTTTATAAAAACAAAACTCACAAGCCTATCAGAAGCAAGCATACTACTCCCACAATGTAGATGTATAGGTGGTAGAAAGCGTTTTGGGCCAGCTTTATGTAATCAGGTTACTATTTGTACAGTACTTGATGCAGGATCCTTTCTATACAAGAAATGTGAGTCATGGTGGCAAGTCTTATATAATAGAGGGAAACTTTGCAAAGGAACAGACCTTTACTAAGTAAAAATAATTTTAAACAAAATGCACAGTTCACATGGCTTTAATTATGCAACCTAGGAAATAGCAACTTTCTTGAAGAACTTTAACAAATACTGAAAAACTCATTGTCATTCTCTTAGTTTATCCATTTAGTTTCCCCGACTTACCTATGGAGAGGGAGAGTGCACTTCAGAGAGCAATTTGGAGTATTGCAATTTCTTGATCCAAGCTGCCCTCAGGACTGAGTAAGGATCTTGGGGAGACCAGTGAGATATGTAAGGTACAGATGTGTGGGAAAAGCAGGCACATTTCTGCCTATTGTGATATTACAGCAGTGGCTGAATGGAAATTACTCCCTCCTGGTGCTACACACTCCTCGAGTTAACAGGTCTGTTTATCTGAATAGGTGCTACTTGCATGGAGTTTACCAGAGTAATCCATCACTCAGAGGTATATGGTTGGCAGATCAATGGCTTTGTATTTCATGGAACCATCTTTTTTTAAGAGCTTTTACATGATTGAAAGCATAAATTGCACTTTGAAAATAGCAAACTGTAAAGTTATTGTCTGTCACTGTTGTGCCATCCGCCATTCCTTCAACTGTTATAACCTCTCCTTGTGTCTTATCTGAAATGAGATCATAAATTCTCCAAGGAAGGATTTGTCTCTTAAAATAGCACTTGTACAGTGATTAGCACTTTGGGGTGCTGAACTTTAAATGAGTTTTCTGATCTTGCCATAGCATAGCAAATAATCACCAAAGTATGGAAAATAGATCCAGAAGGGGTTTTGAGACCATATAATCTGTTACTTGTGCTGAAACAAGGTTAAAATATATATGCCTTAAAGACTTCTAGTGATGGAGATCCCACAACCTCTCAGGACAGGTATCTTCAGGGGCTTTAGTGTACATTTCCATTGTCTCTACTATACACGTTTTGTTACTATTTTTACCTGCATTCCTTGTTGTAATTTAAGTTAGCATTTATTGTCCTTTCTGTCAGGGATATGGAGAGTATATTGTTTCCTGCTATATGGATATGGAGACTACATTCTTTCTGCTATAGAAGCAGAAACATTTATGTATTTGAAGAAAGACCATCTTCTGACTTGGTGGTCTCCTTTGACTATGAATTAAGTGCAAATAGCAAATAAAAACCCCATGATGCTGAAAAAAAAAGACAAAACAAAAAACCCCAGCTTGTTAGGAAGGATAAGGAAGATTAGGCTAGGCAGTGTAAAGCTAACAGGTGAGACACTGAATTTTCCTTCTGACTCATCAAACTCCAGAGCCACAAACTGTATGGGTAATTGTTTCTCTTGCACATTTACAATAGCAGTACCTGACAGTCCTTTGTGAACTACAGAGGATATCACTGGCATGGTCTCAAGGGCTTTAGAACTAATGTGGATGTTTCCACTTCATTACTTTCAATGGACCACAGTCTTATCTGTCTGCATTAATGAATGGTTACCCCTCTGGAAGACATGCTACTGGTTATATTCTAATGATGACATAATTAGGAAGCAGAAATAGATCTCAGTGAGAGGACTGCCTGTAGCCATGACCCACAGGCTCCTTGTTTTGATTGTGCACAAGCCCAGGATTGCTGAAGTGTGGAAAAATAAACTGCATGGTGTTAGAGAAAGTGTCAGAGATATGAAAATTATTATCTGTATTTTTTTGGAACACACTCTTGTGTTGAAGTTTTGGAAGGAATACAAATTTTTGGATGATGATTTTTCAAGAACATTTTCAATTTAAGATGATGTCTGGAATGTAGGTTGGAGATCAGTGCCGCAAGCTGTGTCAGTAGCTCTACCATTAGAAATATTTCCTTAGGTTATTCCAAATTACATTTAACAGAGAATTTTTATTAACCTATTTTAATAATAGAAAAATAATGAATTACAATACAGTATAAAGAAGAGTGGGTGCTTTTTTTTTTTTTTTTTTTTTTTTTTTTTTTTTTTTTTTTTTTTTTTTTTTTTTTTTTTTTTTTTTTGAATAGAAAACCAGCATCTCTGGATAGTAAAAATGGAGTTGAAAGTAAAGTGTTGCTTTGAGTAGGGCTTACCAATAAGCATTAGAGTAATGCTGTGATTGGAACAAATCAGATAACAGGAATAATACATGAAATACCGTCTATGCTGGCTGTTAAGAATTTGGCAAGCAAGAGGCAAATGTCAGGTAATTGTACAGACCACACCCTATCTCCTGTCTTTTTGTTTGCATGGCTGTGCCAACCTGCTCACAGTCTTTACTGTTTACAAAAAAATAAATCTCAAAACTGAAAAATGTACCCAGTGCAATGCTAAACCTTGAGACTCAAATGCCTTGCTGTGTTATATAATCTTACTTTCATATATAGCAGATCATAATTCATAAATTGTCTCAGGTAATATGTATCTATATTCTAGTTTTCTTTGATGTAGTAATCCAACAACAATTTAACTGAAATGGGAAGTCTAAAATAAGACAGTTCAGTAAATTATCTAGGTCTTTGACTCTGAGGTTATTTTTTTATTATTATTATTTCTATTATGACAAGTTTAATATATTTTCAGCTAGACATGTCTGAAACAAGTTAGTCTTTCTACTTCTCAGACACTGACTTCTCTGCTCTATATGGGAGTAAGTGGGTTATATTTCTCCAATCTTTGTGAGTGCCAGGAACCAAGGAATTGAGCTGCTTATGTGATAGGATGTGTTAAAATGCATTATCCAGAATAATTAGCACTGCTAGTTGTATAATTATGATTAAATGTGATTTAAATGGCTGTTTAAAAGTAAGCAACAGAAGGTTCCTACCAGAAGTAGCCTTCTAATAAAAGCAGTGTAGAACAGAATGTTATACCAAATTGCCAGTTCTTTTCAGATCCTTGTGTAAACTAGATGTCCTGACTAGCTATCCCATTTGCTACAAATAACATATTTTCTTTGGAGTTGAAGTTTTTATTTTTTTATATTTGTAGATCCAGTACATTAGTTGAATATTGTCAGTATAATAAATGTAATTATTTCATCTCTGCCTTGATCTTCAGAAGTTATCAATGTCAAAAGTATAATTTTGCTTTTTTTCTGTGATCTCTGTTTTCACATGTGATACAGAACTGTCCAAATTCTTTATTGCAGTTTGTGAATTGCTATGAAAATCCTCCCTCTGCAACTTGAAGTTTGTTGTTTGTAACTGACTTGCTTTTTAAATTGCTTACAGTAGTCACATGCTGTTGTGTTTGCTGCTGACTATCCTCCAGATCCCTGAGCAATTCTGAGCAGGGTGCTGTACACTGCCAGCAAAGATCCTCAGACCAGTGCATATTCATATATATATATATATATATATATATATATGCAGGTTATTTTATGGACAACGATCACAAAAAGATAGTTGTTTTTCATCCAGTTTTGAAAAAGAAAGATTATATTAATACAACTTTATGAAAGAACAACTTGATTTTTCTAAATTTTTAGAATTCTAGGTTGTCATTATGTTGTGGCTGTTCTGTATTTTCTGTTGTCATAATTCTGCATAGTGCCTTAGGATCTCACATGTTTTAACCAAAAGAAATATTCTTTCACCTTCCTTTTATCCTCTACTACTCAGCTCCAGTTCTTAGACTAAGTAATTTAACTAGATCCTGCAGCTTGTAGCCAATTTAAGTACCATCATACTTTGTGGTCCCATTGAAATAACAGGGATTACTTGTGCAGTAAGCTTTGATTCAGCCTGACTGAAGGTAACAAAGCAGATCTCCTGGATTTTACAGGAAAGGCAAATTCATCTATGGATGTACTGGATTTAGGGATAGCCTATAGAAGTTTTTATTATCCCTTGTTTCTCGCAGGTAGAATTTGGTTCTTGCAATATCCATTTGGGACACCTAGACTGAGACTACGTTTAAAGTAGGAGAGGGTGGTATTGCTGCCACCCAGGAAAAGCAATTAGATCACTGTACAACAGGCTGAAGAGAGACTGGATCTTTTGGAAGAGAGCTTTAATCCAAACTCTGTTGCTCAAAGGAATGATGGCACCAGTACTCATGTCAGCTGGTTACAGTCATTGTCCCGTTGTAGCTGCCCTGTGGTCACAGCAATGAGATGAGCAACGATCTCTCCAGAGCAGGCACTGCTGGCAGGCCTAGGAGATTATTTGTTTGTGACTGCATAGCTGTGTTTTTGTAACTTGTCTCCGTTCTTTTTTTATAAAAGCATTGTAATAGTTCTTCTACAGCTTTTACACATGTACATACATATGTGTGTGTCTATTACTTTACCTTTTTAACACTCTAAACCCCAAATTATTCCTATTTCCCCTATTTTTCTGATATAAACAATGAAGCTATTGAAGGGAATTCCATTCCCTTCCTTATGGAGTATAAAATTAGCACATGAAAAGCAAAGAAAGTACTTTCTGTGATGACTTCTATGCTTTTGAGGAATACCTAAGCAGTGTTGTTTTCATCATCAAGGTATGTATATGTAAATTTGGCATAACTTCAGATACAGATGCAAAAGCACATTAAAAATAAGTGGACTTTCTTCCGGTTATAGATAAGTAGCTCTAACCAGTTCCATAAATGTCTTTGAGAGAGTGTACTCCTTATTTTTTTTCAATTCCCACTTTCCCGTACATGCAGGGTAAATTTCTCAATAATAGGGATTATTCTGAAATAAGAATCTTCTTTTTTTTTTTTAAAGTATTAAGAGAAATTTATTAATATTCATGCTTCAGTCTAAACTGTGTATTAATTTTTGAACCGATTCTGTTATCGCTAAAATGTAGCGAACACCAGAGGTATGAAATCAGTAAGAATAATTGTACAAGTGTTTTTTATGACTGAGAATATGAATGTCACTGACTGGGGTCTGAAGTTAAATTGTGAACTGGTTTCAACTTCCCATAAGGTGACATTTGAAAGTGTGAACTAAATTAGAATTTAAACTGCCTCTGTTATTATTCTGATCGGTAGTACAAAAGTGTAGTTTGTGAAGAAGAAATTTCCTGTGCTAAACTATGTGATCTATCCTGGGAGCCCAATCTTCCTGCCCTACTACCTGACCTTGGTTGCCTCTGAACTCCTTGGACTGGCAGGGCATTGTCTGCCCAGCTCCAAGTAGCTAGGCTGGGACTCATTTCAAAGAGGTGCAGATCAACAAGGGATATTTCATTCTGTCATATACCTTTCAATGTAATCACTCATTTTAATCTTGACTCATCCTCTGAATTTGGTTGTATTCAGTGTTTCGAATTTGTACATGTAATAAACTGGTTTATGCCTTATGAAGGCAACAGATGTAAAAGGCATATTGCAGATTATTCTCTGATTGTACTTTGCTTCTGTTGGTCATTCTCAGAAGAATAAACTCTAGAGCTAGTTATGGTTTTTGTATGATTTTAAACAGTTATTTCTATATTTTGCTGCTTTTCCAATGATGCAACTGGTAGAAACTGGAGTCTAGAGCACAAATCAAGGATGTTTTTTTCAGGAGAAAGGAATTATGAATAGTATTAAAATTTGAGGGAACTTGTTTAGGACCTGTATTCAGAAATCACACCCAGGTGTTTGTAAAATACCTGCCTCTATGGTGAAAATTTTTCTGATGCTTTCATGAACACATGCTTCTTCCCATTGCACTGATATACAACATCTTAAGAGTGTCTTTCCATCTCAGTCTCATTTTCCAGTGACATAAGCTAAAAATAAAAATATAAACTAAAAGTATTTCAGGGACATTTCTTTGTAAGTGCTAGCCAGATCTCCTGTACATGTTTTGCTTTATTTCTCTGTGGAACAAGATGTAGAAGAGATAAGAACATAGAAGAAGTTATAGACTTAGGTTATGAAAGGAACATAAGAGAGGTTTAGGTAGATTAGTGAAGAGTAATAATAATTTTATTACTATACAACTCGATTCCCTAAATCTTCATGTCACTGCAGTGCAAGTCTTCTGTCCTCTGTAAACATATTATGAATTTTGAAGATTTTCTGTTCAATATCTATGATGAACACTAAATTTACTTAGTTTTTATTAATTATCAGAGAAAGATCAAAGTCCACTGCATAGCTTTTTCAAACAAGCAAGGCTTATTTTGACCCTGTTAGCATACATAAGCCATCAAAATTTTAATAATATGTTCTTAAAGACTTTTTTTTTTTCTTTGTACCTCATCTTACAGGTGATATGATTATGTGAAAATATTGATTTTTTTTTCTTTCGATTTTTTTTTTTCCTTAATCTAAGTTTCCATATTCAGTTCCCTGGATAGATGACAGCGTTCACTTAATTATCAGTAATCAATAGCTTTTTCTAATTTGATTAAAAAGTGGATCTTTTGTATTCAAAACATGTTTTGCATATAGAACTTTTCATTTCCTCATGAGCTTTCTGATGGCACTGGCCACTATATTAACTGAGTTCTCATGCTGTATTGCTGGGGGAAGAGATTATTCTATTTTCCTTGGGAAATAGAGTTAAAGAATTATTAGAGATCAGAACTATGGCTGATTTTGAGTCAAAATTTGAGGCATATAGGACTAGTTTCTACATTTTGCCAGTATGTTGGACAAGGAGGAAAAACTCTTCAGCACAAATGCCCATCAGGTCACCGGTTACTTAGGACAAGCCTGAACGTTACTGTATTTGAAATGAGATACAGAGAAATTGAGATTATGCTCCAAGGGAAATCTGGTTTAAGTACCACATTTTGCATCACAATGGAACAGGAAGAGGGGGAAGAAATAGATTTTCTGGAGTGTCATTACTTTTATTCTGAGTGTCCACACTCATACTGCAGCCTCTTATTTATGTTGCCAACTCCAGCAAAGGAGAAAAGAATCACAAAAGCAATTACTTTTATTATAAAACCTGATTCACTCAAGCACAGATGCATGCAATGCACTCCATGCAAATGAAGCTGTGGTTTTAGTATCTTTACTGCTTTTCTAACTTAGAATTTTGTTTGTACATAATGAATGTTTACAAATGGGTAATATTTATCACCATAGATATAAAGTGAAGCTTCTGAAGCTATTAAAATAACTTTTTCTTAGGCAGGGAGAGAACACCTAGGAATCTTGTTGTGAGAGGCATTTCTTGTTTTCACACTCCTGAGAGAAAAATTACTCCATCTATAAATGTTTTTTCCTGAATTCAACTTGTTTTTCCACTGTGCTTTTTAACCATTTTGATACTCTCTGCATTGAGCATTCTGTTTCCTTTCAAAGTTAGACCCCTAGTGTTTCAAAGCTTGAATTCAGTCTATCTTGTTTACCTGGGTCTCAGGGTGGCAGTCAACTGAGGGGAAAAACACCTTTAGATAAAGAGGTTCTGCCCGTTTCCAAGAGGACAATAGAGATCATAAAGGAAAATTAGAGAAAGAATCTATTACATCTGTTAAAAACATGGCGAAGGAAGGTCAGAAGTATTAATAAGAGATCAAAATGTTTAACCTTATTTCACTTCCAGAAATCTTGCTAAAACAAATATTATTTTTTTTTTAAATATGGTTATGCTTCTCTGTGTTTATTTTAATTCTTTTATACTTATCTAAGCCGTTACAGAAATCAATAAGAGATTTGTATACAAGGAGACTGCCCCACCATAACTTCAAAGAACAGCCTTTTTATTCTGGGTACCCACAGCTATCACCGTGCTCTTGAGGTTATGAAATGCTCCTGCTCTGCTCTTCTCTGTCAGAACAGGCAAGGGGAATGAAAAGAGGGAATTAGAGCCCAAAATATCAGTGGATATATTTTGCCTGTAAAGCAATTATGTTAGAACTTCCTTCTGCACTGTAGGTGCATGCTCCAGTGGACTCATTTTCAGTGTTTTCTCTATCTTATATCCCCTAAATAACATATTTGGCAATATCAGCATCATGCAATCACAAACATTCTCTGAAAACATTAGTGGAAACATTGGCAGGAAAATAATTCACTTGGAACTTGGGAGAAGCTGGACAATGAGGAAAGTCACGTAGATGTGTTTTCTACTTTTTAGTTTTTCCCCACTGGTCTGTCATCAAAGGTTGTGAGAGGGAACAGGGAGTCTGTTCGCTGTACCGAGTGCTGTTAGAATGAAAAAAAATCCAAAATGAAATAAGCAGTGGGTACAATTCATTGCACTATTTCAGTCAGAAATTGCTGCCACATGGACTCAGACTTTCTAATGACTTTTCACAATCAGCCATCTGTAAGCCTCCAATTGGTATGGTGCCTGCAGTATTTATTTTGAAATGCTATATAACCTCACAGCATCTGGAAATATCCACAGTACATACTGTGCAACCATAAACTATATAAATGTTGGGGAGGATTCATCAGACACTTCTATAAATTATTTTTTTTTTTCCTGAAATGCAGAAGGAAGGTCAGAATGGAATAAGGTTCATCCAAGTGTAGGTGACATTGTGTTCATCCTTTTAAAATTTCCCTATCATTGTGGACATTCTCGTTCTTTGAGAAATAATTAAAAAATCTTGGTGACAACTTCAGCTAACATATATTAAAAAGGAGTAAACCAAAATATTCATAAGAGAGGTTTTGTGAGAAGATGTAATGGAATAATGTCATTATAGTGTTCTCCATTTTCATTTAACTCTTTCTCTTAGCCATTTTGAGTGTATTTCAAATGGAATTACATGTGTGTGTAAATACTTGATGGGGATTTAAGGCTGAGTCCATGTGTCTATAAAGGTATTTTCAGAAAATTATTTAAATTTTAGAACTTTGCTAGTTTGCTGTTATGCTGGGTAGAGAACCTCTTTCCCAGTAGGAGACATTGTGAAATCAAATTGGTTAATGTTTGTGAGATGATGACACTTGGAGAATGTGGAACAATCACTGAAAAACTACAAAATTTTCAGGCAGCTGCACTTAACATTATGTCAAATTTATCATACTATTTCAGTGTGAAAAATGTAGAGAGAATAAAAATCAAAGCATTTTAGATGGACACTTCCTAAAATAGCTCTGAATTTTTCCACATATTGATGTTTTAAAATGTCTGTCTTCCTGTCTTGTTTTGTCTTCTAGCTTTACTCAAGACAATATATTTCCCCAAGATTTTCACTTCGGTTTGAGAGGGGGAAAATATTTTTGGTTTTAATTAATATGAAACATTTATTTTTGCAGTTCAATGGGCAGGATATTGAAAAGTCTACTCTATAGCTTTTCCTGATGTGTATTCTGTTAAGAACAGGTGGAACAGGTATTCTCTTGCACCCTTTACATCATTTAGATGATTCCATAATTACAAACTAATTAAAAAGGTACCACAATTTGCAAATTGTTAGTTTCTAAAGATTCTTTAGATATTAGTAGCTGGAAAAAATTGTAATGCATCTGTTCAACATTTGTATAGTAAACACTTTAAAGTATATTTGACTTCATAAACTATATATTGAGAGAGAGAAGGAGGATGTCTATTTGAATTTAGAGGATCATTAACCAAGCTCGTAGCAGTTGCTTTATAATCCTTACAGCTGAGTTGTCTGAGAGAGAGCTAATATTTTCAGATTCTCAGCAGAATCTTTCTGCTATTTACCTTAAAGATTTAGTGAATTTGTAGCACAGAAAAGGAAAAAAACAAAAAAGTCTTGAGATCTTTCTGAAAAGGTGGCTAGATAGTTGTTCATATAGGCAGCATGGAAATATGCTTTTCTATTTTCGGACAGTTTGGATTACAGAAAATTATGACTATATGTGGATCTATTTCTACATTCTTTATTTACTGAAGTATAGGGATGAAGGCAAAAAAACGTGAAAGTATTTATGATAACACTAACATCAAAAATCAGGAGATGTTTTTTATACATATATGGCATGTTTTTGTCAATGATGCTTTGTAAAAAAGTTCATTATATAGTTAACAAGAAATTCTATCATCAAACTTTACTTATGATAACTTTTATAAAGTAGAACTTTTCATACAAACAGAAATACAGAGGCAGAGGTAAATGTTCTTCTAGCATTTATGATACCTTAGACAGACAAGTTAGTAGCAATACCCAGTTTCCTGAGAAATCAAATACAATTTAATATAGACATAGGTAATTCTATAAAAGTATGTAAATGACCATATGAGAAATCACCTTAACTGTAGGCTAAAAATTACATTGTCAGCAGTAGAAGATATATAGTATTGTTTAAAAAAAAATGGAGGAAATCATTAAATATGTTTGAAATCAGTGCAAAATCTGCCTGAATAAAACCTACATTTTTTTGACTTGTGAAAAATCTAAGGCTAAAACTATAATATAATAGCTTAGTGCTTACAATGAAAATACACTTTAGAAAGAATCTCTTTGAATTCTATAAAAAGTTTCATAAAATTTGGTTAAATGAAACCTGAATTCCTCGTATTAACTTCAGTCTTGCATTGCATGGGCTGCTAGATGCATTAGCCTGGCTTGGCAGGAAAGCTGAGGGAAGTCCTTTGTTTGAAACAGACACCTATACAAACAGACGATGTCTACAGCTTTTTTTTTTTTTTTTTTTTTTTCAGTAGCATTACAAATCGTGTGAGTTATAAAATCTTGGCAGATTCCTTCAGCTCTCTCAAACACAAATGTAATAAGGGCATTTCATTTGTTTTAATCATATTTTCTTTTTTAGTCTGTCTAGACTATTTTAACAGCCACAGAGTCATGCTTTGCTCATGGTGGCTGGCATGCTTCTATTTGCAGACTATTTTTTTCAGGTTAAGTTTCTAATTTGCAATGTACCAGAACTTGGATTCAAACATCTGGTTGACTTTGTGCTGCAACACATTTTTACATACAAAATATGAAGCTAGAAACTGTAATTACACCAGAATTAAAGGCCTACTTTTCCCTCTCAACCAGAGTCCTTTTAAATGAAAAAGCAGTATACCTTTCCCTTGCAGAGGTGACTTGCAACACCCTGGATGAGTCCTGCAAAAGATATATAAAAGTCTATTTATATGTATTACATATAGATCATGATAGGATATTTTAAGATGTCAACATCACTTCATTAAATATTGATGGAATCTTACTTAGATTTTAAAATGAGAAGTCTAATAATCCCATCCTATTTATCCTAAACTTTACAGAATTAAAATATTTTTAAATAACCCTGCAAGTAAAACAGAAGGAACTACTTCTACATATTTTGCAAAGATAGAACAGTAGATATACAGATAAGAAAGATGATTACACTTTACATTCTCACCCTGTGTTGTAGCTATCACCCTTAAAGATGTCAAGGGTTGTTTCTCTGTTCTTAATTATTATTTACAATCCCTCCCTCCTACTGTATTTCCCAAAAATAAAACTTTCCTGGCAAAAGCCATGTGGAAATGACTCGCCCTCTAAATCTTCAGTATGTGAGGAAAAAGCTTCATTTTCCAAAATGCCATTGTTAATAACAGTGCTTTCTATTTCATCCCACTATATTTTGCTATACCAAACCCTTCAGTAGTTCAGTATTTCACATCAAGGAGATTAGAATATGAATTATTTCTGAATACTTCAAACTGCCCTTCTTCTTAAACCAAGGGCACAACTAAAGACATAGTTTCTACTGTTTTGAAGGTATTTATCTTCAGTTGCCAGTCCATTTAAGTTTAGGTGGGGAATGATATTAGAGAGACAAAAAAAAAAAAAACAAAACCAAAAACGACCAAACAACAAGGAACGTGTGATGCACTTTCACAGACCTCTGGTGGTCAGGGAATAAATTTAATTATAAGAGGCTCAGGACATTATATTTTTAAAGCTATTTTGCATGGTGTTTAAAATTAAACCATAATTTAACAAGTTAGTTTTAGAGCCAGTGGATTGTATTTTCTCCATTTGGGGAGACCTGCCAAGTTCTGCCTTCTGTAAAGAATAGGCCTTGTCTCAAGATTTTATGTTGTTGTTCTCTTTCCGAGACAAGATCTGGGGGTGGGAGATAATTTTATATGCCCAATATATGAACAGATTGACAATGTTACATTAGATATTTTCCCATTTTTCTATGGAATTTATTGGAAGGATTGTCATGGTAGCCAGAGACTGAACTGTGCAGAAACCTTCTAAATCTTTACACTTTGCAAAGCAATTGTTCTTCTGGACAAGGTTATTTCAAATCTCTGCTTTAGCTATTGTAACTAGACTGCCTTTGTTACTCATACTTTCATGTCGATTAATGTATCCCTTCATACTCATGTCAAGCAGTTCAAACATATAAGTTATACACCTGAGAATTTATAGGTCAGACATCAACAAACAAGAGGAAAACAAGGCTTTTGGCTCTGTCAGACATCTTTACTGTCCTTAGATCCTACAGTCTATACTTTACCTTTCGTATTAGTCACAGCATTTCACCGGTCTCTGGTGTACTGCTGCAGCAAGGAAAGCAAGAATTAGTGCAGCCCTACATAATTTGTTGCTGTTCTGAAGATGTGTGCACACACAGAACTCCTAATTCATCTTGGACTGGTAGTAAAGGCCTCAATTTCCAAAAGAACTTCAGCATTTCAGAATGAGTGGCTTGTTCAGAGCATTTTCCAAATATTCAGGAGACAGGAAAATGCATCATACGGCAAGTTGTTATTTTTAGATTACCAATATATAAAACCCAGAGATGGCTGCAATTTTCCACTCTTTCTTAAATGCGTTTCTTTACACTCTTTTTTATTATACCCTTTAGAGGAGTTGACAGACAGAAAAAGAAATAGCTCAATAAAAACTACTGGAAACATCTAAGGAAATCACTTATATAGTGAAATTTTGTCCAGATCTTTCTCCTAACCATGATAAATATTTTTGTTGTGAAGGTACTTTTCCTTTTGTAGAAGCTGATAACACTTAACCTTCTTTTATGTAAATATTAAAGATAGGGGTGAAAGTAATTTACTGATTAAAGTGAAAGAAATAATGGACTAGTAACCACTTCATCAAACATCTTTTCTTCTTAAGGGTCCTAGCTCATTCTACAGCCAAAAAATAAAATAAAAATAGAACAGTAAAAAGCATTAAATCAGTATTTTTCTGCTGTAAATATACAAAAAATTTTAAAAGCAAATTCTGACGTAAATTGAAGGTGGGCTAGCTTTAATTTACAGAAGCAGGTCCATTCCAATTTCTCTTCTAAATTTTAACTGTACCTATTGATCCGACATTCTGGTTTCTTACTCCACAACTTCTGGTAAATTTTCCCAATAATCAAGAGCTGAATAACTTATCCGAACATCTTTAATCGACATAAAATCACTTTTAGAGAAAACATGGCAAGAATGGATAATAATAATAAAAGGCTATTTTAAGTGGCACAGTTTAATGATGATGACAGTGATGTTACTCAGCTACAGCTTACTTTTAGAATTTAAAATAATTTCAGTGATGTTTTTCTTCAAAGCGATTGATGTGACATGTGCAAGAATTGACAGGCCGTTCCCTCCCTACATGACAGTTCTCATCACTTACACAAACGAGATATGTAGGAAATGGTGTTATACTGCTAACAAAGCAGCTATACTCTTTTGAAAAGAAATAAGATGCTCTTCAGTGGGATTTTTTTTTTTTTCCAAAAGGACTATAAGAATACATAATCTCATTAGGAGAATAACTAACAATATTAATGAAAATCAAAGACCGTATGTTGCATGCAATGTGGTCGGGGAACTGATACCTGCATGTTAAAAGACCAGTGTGGTCCCTGCTGAATATGTTTTAGTTTCAAAATAATTATCTCTGTCAAATAATTAAATATTTGTTGACACGACCAAGTTAAGCGCATGCAGCATCTCATGACTTGTAATTAGTTGGGATGATAAGATAATATGGACTGAAAATAATCAATGTGAGCTGACAAAGCTGATCACTTAAGCCAAGTGAAAAAACACAAGCAATTTTCTTTCATAGATTTCATACACACTTGTAATTAGCTTTGCCTGCTATCACGGAGCCATTCAGGTTGGAAAAGACCCTTGGGATCATCAAGTCCAACCACCAGTCCTACTCTACAAAGTTCTCCCCTACACCATATCCCCCAACATCTCATCAATTTCACCTTTGAGTAGCCAAATTTCATTGGTATGAGTGTTTTTGAACATTTATTTGAGAGCTTCCTGAGCAAACTTGGTGGAAGAAACACACTGAAAGTCAATTGGAAGCAAATGGTCACACTGGACATACTAGATCAAACTAAATCTAGATAAACGGGATAAAATTTATAAATATTTAGAATATTTAATATTGAAATTCAAATGCTATCAAAGAGCTGTTTGTAACTGATCTATATTTACAATTAAAAATATCCCTATTCAGTGCAAGCTGTTGAATAAGAAAACTGAAAGCACATCTGTTCAAATTCACTTGGGGGAATAATATAAAAACAGTAAAACCCCTCTCCTTCCAATTTAAAACTTTTCCTGTCCCAGTTAAGTCAATGAAAGCTATGCTGTGGTTTAAAGCAAAGTTACTTTAATAATGAGTCCTTCTAATAATATCATCCATTAGACCAGAGGTTAGATAATATGACAGCAAGAGCTATAGAAAAATCTTTATAGGGTAGAAAATTTGAGGGATAAATTATTCATTGTAAATTATTTGTTCTAACCAGTTTTTACTGCACTCCTATCAGGTACTTTACAGCTTTACAGCATGATGTTGGAGATTGAGTATAATCAATAGAATAAATTATTTAAATGTAAGATTCATAGGGAGGCTTCTTTACACTCAAATTTGTCCAATCTTCTTCAAGATCAAGGAGATAACATGAAGTACATTTATGTTAAACATTCTGGATTTTAATGATATCTATTGAGGTTTCTAAAAATTTTCTTAGTAGGTTTGTATTTTTTTGGCTTAAAAATAAGTCACAATTCACTTTGCATCTTGAAAACGTAGTGGAAATATTTTCCTTTTTTTTTTTTTTTTTTTTTTCCC
>NW_020799095.1:124455660-124524158 GCF_003259725.1 Athene cunicularia
AAAAAGGGGTGGGGGGTGGGGGGGGTGTGATACAAATATACTAGCCAGTCACTGGACCAGCCCATAGGTAGCAAAACCAAAAAACAGTGTGACAAACTTTTGTAGGAAGGACTCAGTGGAATGGAAGAAAAAAAGTGGACTCAAGAAAGAAATGGTGTGAATGGATTTGACAGAGTAAGGTAGACATGGGAAGAAGCAGTAAATATATGAGACAGGTCATCAAGGAATAAGGTAATGAAAATATGACATTTATGATACAACAAGTCAGTATAAGAATAGAGAATGACACTTTAGACTGAATATAAACTGATTTTTTTTCTGAGCTCTCCCCTTGCAAAGGGTTAATCAAAACCAGGAATATGCAGCCAGCACCAAATTCTAGAACATTCAGGTGTATACAGATTTGGACCCCAGAGGCAGAACTACCCACTGACATTAAATTATTAGGTGCTGTCTTGGAAAATCACCATTTGCTCAAATAACACTGCTAGAAAAGGTACATTGACAACAAGTTTTGTATGGTTTGCATCACAAAATCTCTATTGATGTAGTTGATTAATGTTCAGATAATATTTTTAAGAAAATGTCTTTGGCATAGTGTTATTTCATTATGTTTGCTTAAATCAGTCTCTAAAAGAACATTAAATAAATAAAACAGTTGTCTGAATAGGGATGATTATTATTGTGTTTGGGCATCAGATGTCTGCTAGAGCAAAATCACAGCTTCACTAAGAATTAGTAGTATCCCAAACTAAACTAAAATCTCAAATGTATCTACTTGCTGCAGCGAATACTTACTGCTGAGACTATAAAGATTAAGAAATATTGGAAAATATTTCTCATCTAATTTTTGTTTGGCTTTTCACAAAATGGTAAAAAGGGAATAGATAAAACTGCATTATATGTATATGCATTATATATATATATATATATAACACTGCATATATATATATAACAACATTTATATATATATAACAACATATATATATATGCATTATATATACATATATATATAAACTGCATTTTATATATATATATATATAATGCATTTTAAGGAGAAAAAATAAAGTTCTCAATGATACAGTATTTGAACACATGGATTTTAACACATTTCTTAACTATCAAGCAGATTTATTATTTGGTATGAGGCAAAGTGTAGGAACTGCACTGTAGTCTCTCAGTAACAATGAAATGTTAATATGCTAAATTTCATTTAATTCCCATGTATCAGCACAGAAATGAAAAGCAAACATCTAGATTATTTTTTTTTTTTTTTTTTTATTAAAAAGTAACTGTATGGTAAGGCTTTGGTATGAAAACTCACATAGATTTAACTACGAAGTAAATGTCAAACATTTGAAGATAGTCTAGGAAGGGATATGTAAGGGTGAGACCCTGAAGCAACCATGCTACAGTGACTACTAAGAGAGCCAAGGCACACACTCAGGAGACCAAGAATGAACATTATAATTTTCAGTAACAAAGAATTGAAGGAAGCTTTCCATTGTTCCAGCAAAAGTCTAAATGTTGAACTATCAGTTAAGACACAGGGAAAGGCAGCACAAATAGGTTTTGTGTCCTCAATGGTCATGACAGAGGAAAATTACTGAAATAGTCTCTGTGGGTAAGACAGATCAATGAATGAATTTTTGCAGATTTAAACACGCTATATATATCAAGCCACTCAGTCTTGAAAAAAATTAAAAAGATTTCTGCAGAACATTAGACTATTTGTGAGCTTCAGTGTCAGAAACCAGCGTGCAATTAAACTCCAGATACCTTCAGAATTAGATGATAGAGGAAGAGTTCTACAGATAGCTCTGAATTTGTGTTTATGAAACGGTAGAAGCCCAGGAGAGTCTATGGATCTAATTTGTAAGGATTTTGCTCATAGTTGCATGACTGCAGTGGAAAAAGGAGATGAAGTCAGATCCAAATACAAGACTAACTTTAAGATTCTACCAACATCATAATTAGATATATATTCAGATCTTCTTTCAGTTTTTCTTATTCAGATGCCTGTGTGCTGTATATATAGATGATGAGAATTTTCATAATCCCATGCAGAAGATTCCATTGCCACATTGTGAACGCAATGTACTCTGAAGTTTATCAAGGAAAGGAATTTCAGGTGTCTTGTTGCTTAACCTCAGTGATGAGAGAGAGTATGTCTTGCTTCTTGACTACCTTTGTTATAAACTTTGATTGATGCACATGATGCACATGAAGTTCAGCGTGTGTAAAGACAGACTCAACATTCTAGATAGACAAGAAAGTCATTCAGGTGCTTTGTGGTGAATGTTAATATATTATCTTGAGTTTCTGACTCAGGATGTACTGTATAGGCTAAGGAATAAAACCAAGGCTCTGCAGGGTTGTGGTAGTCTACCACATGTCACAGATGTGCTTGTGTTTTAAAGACACAGTTTATACGTGACTGACACAAAAATCTAGCCAGGCTGAATAAATGGATAAAAGAATGGGATGGATAAAACAAAAGCACAACATGCCATTGATTTACTGCATAATTTTGGGAAAGTTACTGGCAAAACTAGAGTCAGGTATGAGAATTCTGGGTTGTCAGTACTAGCTTTTCTGCCTCTAAATCAGATACATAAAAGGGTCATCTGGCATAAATTCCCAAAACAGACTTCTGAGAGGGACTTTATAGAGTAAATACAACAGTAATTGTGATTTTATTTTGCCTCTTATTATGAAAGTTAAGTAGTTAAATACCTCTCTCCATTATGAAAGAACAAATAATTACTTTGATCAACTAATATGGGAGAAAAAATATAAAAAATATCCATGAACATAAAATGCATTAAAATACTTAGAAATATGCAAGTATAAGTGGTATGGACAGGAAAAACAAAGATATCACTAATCCTCAAAACAAAGTTCCATGTTTTCAATTAAACTGTATTTTCTATTAAAGTTCCTAGTGCCACAGCATTTTTGTGGTGTTTTGTGTTCTTTCATTTCATGCATGCAACAACCCACTGAGCTGAAACATCATCAGTAATATTGCCAGTTTCTGAAGGAAGAGGACAAGGTGGAGATATTAAGTGGCTTGCATAAGGCTTCTTATCAAGTCTGTACCAGAGCTAGGATTACAGTTTGGAAGCTCTTGAATTCTTGTTTGGTATTCAGCAGCCTAGACTGTGACATTCCACAAACCCAATTTCAACCTCTTATAAAATAATAGAGGAAACATAAAGGAGTAAAATTCTAGTAAAAATAATGTTACTGAAAGTTTTCTCAAAAGCTTCAGTAGAATAAAATTGGCTGAAATAGTCCATCCATGAATCATTTATAGCAATTCCAGAATAAGTAAAGATCAGTTGCTACTTTAAAAAAAAGTGACAAATTTGACAAAAGAATCTTCTTGCCCTAAGAATAATTTTAAAAATTAATTTATATTGGCCCAGTTATGTTTAATGTCACATGTCCTGAAAAACAGCTTAGTACATAATGGAGAAGGTTTGTAATGACAATGGTGTTGTAGGGGAGATATCTAACCATGCCATGGGTATCCTTATTAGACCTAGTTTGAAATAATGTCTTTAAATTCTAAAGCATTAAAACAATCCACTGATTAAAATTTCGATCTATTTTGGGACTGAAAACTCCTCTGAGAGCAGAGAAAACCGGTGAAGTCTATTAATAATGTTAGAAATATAAAAACTATAGTAGGTGACTGTCTTACTTGCCAAGGTTCATTTAATCCTCACAGTGATATGAAGCTGAAAAGAAAACAAAAACACAGAGGAAGAAACACTGCGAAATGAGACCAAACAATCTTAGTGAACATGTGATTAGCTTGCATGCTATATGACAGCAAATTTAGCTAAGATTGGTTTTAGGCAGTCCATAGTATCACCAAGTCACCAAGTGAAGAGGAAGACGGCAGTCGTGCATCACTTACTGTCACTATACCTAAAACTGAATATTGAAAACAGAATTAGGCCACAGAAACTGGAGAAAGTCAGAATTGCATTAAAAATTATTAAGAAGCCAGCAGAAATGACTGATGAGGGAAGATTAAAATAACTTGCTGTATAAATGATAAATGATGACTCAGAGGAGAGGAGATAGCGGGCTACAAATAGATCTGGTCAAAATATTGGAAGTGAAGGGAAAAGTCACCAACTTTTGTTTGCCTTTTTCTTAAAAAAAAAAAAAAAAAAAAAAAATCACGTTCAGTTCTGTCTCCAAAAGCCTAACTAACAGCATGTAAAGTCAGCACATCCCAAGATGAAAAAATTTCATTATTAGTTTTCTGGATAGACATATCCAATGCATAGATCACAAGATATGTTAAAGAGTAGTATAAAAGTTAACCCTTTATTTGTCTGACTTTCATTAATGTCAAAATATCCTGACTGTATTCTCTTTCCTGGTGATATTTTAAAAGCTGAGGCATTACCTGAGGGATAACACCAAAGGTCCCATTCTGGAATTTGCTAATTGACCTCAATGTCCAGTTCTCTCAAGTATTCCTTGGAAAGGCATATTTCTTTATGCGATTAGACAGGTAATGTAACATCTTTACCCTATTTTAAATATCAATTTGCTTAGAATCCCAAATAAATCTAATGGTTTGTGGTTTTTTTTTTAGATTTGGTTTTAATACTTTTCCCCTGAATTCACTGTATTATTTACATAGATATACTGGTGTGTGCTATCATACTTATTTTCTTAGCCAACAGGATTATAGTTTGATTTTGCAGTTGATAAGTAGATAAATCCTTGTATTTGACAGGAGGTAACTATGATGGGGTATATACACATCTCTCACATATCTGAGTGCTCCTCAAAAAAATTATATTACAGAATTGTATTTCTTTACATGATTATGTAGATTTATTTTCTATATCCTGAGAACAAAGAGTATGTGAATGGGAGGAAAAATCCCTATAATTCTGCTGACAGATTGTGTTTTCTTCTGCCCATATGGGTGGGAGAAGGTACCAGCACCATGAGCTAGTGCAAGGTAACAAGAAGATGTAACTTCTGTCCACCTGCACAGACCTCAGACCTTCTCCTCTTTCCTCTCCCTCCTTGGAAGTGGTGCTGCTCCTGAGACAGAGTGCACATCTCCCTCTTAGTCTTTCAAATGTTTAAACAACTAACCCAAAAGAATGTATTCCTAAAAGCGATTTATTATATTTGTCTGGATGGTATCATAAATATGTAGTTATTTTATTTTTTTAATTATATTTTATTCCCCCTCCCTAAAGAGAGAGTATCTATCTCTTTGAGAAGAGTGACAACAGAAGTGTGATCTGCTACATCGTTTTATTTTTTATTCCTTTGTTTCTACAAGATGTGGCATAGCAAGTATTGATGCATTTTGTCATTTATATGGCTCTAGAAATTCCAGCTTGAAGGGAATGTTGTCTGTGTTATAGACACGATGTGTCAATCCCTTCTTAAAAATAATTGAAAGGAAAACTTAAAGCTAAACCATAAAAAAAATAAAATTTAAAAAAAAAAAAAAAAGTCAGAATATCTTGGGGAGAGAGAGGAAAAGCACATTCTTTGACTTTAATGAGGACTGGAAAACACCAGAATGTTTTGATTTGAATTTAGCTAACCATCTTATGAATAACTTTTTCTTTATTTGTGTGACCTAGATATGGTAATTCATTAAAAATGAATTTAAAATATAAAGAAGAAAGGATGCTCCAAGGCAAAATATATTTTATCTGATAGTTTTCTCTTGTCTCTCTTCCCTCCTTCTATCCCTCCTCCCCACCATGAAATATCTGATATTCTTACTTACAACAGGTACGTAAAATTTTATAGAGGTTTGTCAAGTACTGATTTAACTGAGATAAAATAGTTTTTAATGACTGCTTATTAAAGGAATTAGCATGAATATTGAATTTTCTCCATGAAATATTAGTATCACCTCAAGATAAATCTGTGTTGTAGGACATTTCACCCACAGAAGGACACTTCCACTGTTTAAAAATCTTAAATTCATCTGCAACAGTGCAAAAGTATCAATGTTGTCACTGTTGCTAAAAAGTAATTCAAAAGGAGAGAAAATATATTATGGACTTAATTTTTTTTTCTTCTTGAACATTTTAATATTTACTGATTCCTAAACCTTAAAGTTCCTATGTCACAAAAAAGCTCAGCTGTTAAAGCAATAATTAAATCTTGATAACTACACAAGTTTACCTATTAGCTGTGGCTGGATAACAGAAGGGCAGAGAGAAATTGCTTGGAAATGCTGAGAGTACCATTTGTTTTGGGTCAGAGACCGACCATGTGTCACAATCCTATATTTTGACCTTCCAGAACATATTTGATATTTGTCAGAACGCCCATGTTCAGTTTGATCCCAAAACATCCTAGCAAATATTTTTTTTACAGGCTGAACTTTTTATTGTGCATTTCATTGTGGAGACATATCACTGTCCAGCCACATGTCTGTTTAGGTCTTTCTCTGCCCTGGAAGTATTTCCAATTATCAAATGTGTCTATGCATCTACTGTGAAAACTTTATTATTGTAAATAGTAAAAAATCAAGATTTAGAATTTAGTGGTGTTTAGAATAAAATGTGAAGGATGGAACTTCTCATATTTAAAAATCTTTCTCCACAGAATTAGTCTTTTGCTATCACACAAACCTGATAAAGAGTGCTTGTTATTTCCTGGTTTAGCTCTACACATGATCTCAAACTGAAATTTTTTTCGGGGGAATTAAAGTTTATTTCATTTTTCCTAATACTTTCTTTGTAAATATAATAAGTACATAAAAGTTTGATATTAAATCTCTCACAGTGTAAGCACTATGGTTCTAACTATTTTCAGAAAGTGCTTAAGTTTTCTTTAAAGGTTTTCTTTTTTGTTTGTTTGTTTCATTTTTTCCTCAGTAGACTTTAATTTTTCCAAAAGTCACTGAAAGTAATATTTACTTCATTGAAAAGTTATATAATTTTTTTCTATTTGCTTAGAAGAAGCAAATGGTTTATTTACAAAAGAAAAAAAAAAAAAAAAAAAAAAAAAAAAATCAAAGTACTGCTAAACTTGTTGAGGCAAATTTTTTAAAAGTGAAACTGGATATAGATTTTACAAAAAAAAAACCAAACCAAAAAACAAACAAACAAAAATCAGTGTAAATCTTTTCTAACCTCTTTTAAAGAAATTTATCTGAGAATTTAATTCTACCAGATTTGTTCAGGTTTGCCTCATTGGTCTATTCAGCATAGGAAAATTTCTGAAACAAATTTTCATTATTCAGTAGAAATTTACCTGGGCTCGTGAGTTCCCATCAGTCTTTTAAGACGAGAAACTGTTGTACAACTAGGAAGATGCTGAAGTGGATTGCTCTCAAAATCCCTTCAAACAGCTAGGTCAAATCTCCATCTGTCCCAAATTGTTTTGCAGTTTGACCAAAATGTTGTCTCTTCAAAGACGCATTTTGCGTTTTGCTGTGAACAGTCATTGGTAAAATGTGTAAGCAGCAGAGGGAGCAGAGTTCCAATAAGACTATCATAGACCCTTCAGTACCCCCAGTAGGAATGCCTGGGAGTTACTGGGATGTAGAATTTGACAACTTGTTCCTTTTTCCTTTGCTTCAAGTCCTGTGCTCTTCCCTGCCCTGGGACACAGCACAACTGTAAAAAAGGATCTTTGTTTTCAGTATTCTGAACCATAGGAGGAACTTATATGAGTGGGAGATGTGGGTTCAAATGTTCATCTTAGGGTCTAAAGATGAGTTTCACAGCCACAAAGCAATGCTTTGTCATGATGGTCCTTAACTGACCTTCATCAGAAAATGTTGGAAAAATGAAGGAAGCCAGGGCTTAAAATCTGTCCCCCTTCAAATTGACTGGTTTAGACTTGTCCCATGTGTGTGCTGGACAATGGGAATCTCATTTTAGTAATTGGTATTTTCATTCCTGTTTAATGTGTTAGAAATTTTAATGTTTAATACAGATTTGTAAACTTTACTCTTTGAATCAGAGATCTATGTAGTAATGGAAATGGTCTAATTTATAACTTTTAGATTCAAGTACACCAAGACTTAAACTAGTTAATTCTGGGTAAAATAATTAAATCAACTTCTACATAAAATGATGTAGCATATAATAAGGTGCGGCGAATAAATAAATAGGATGAAGTATATTGACATCTAGATGTTATTCATAAAGTATTTAAGAGACATATTTGGCATATAGAGGATATTTATTACCAGAAAGCATCACTGCAATAATAGGAAATTAACAAGATACCTTATTAAAGGCTGCAAAGAAATAAGATTATTTCAGATATGTTTCTCTCACTTCTTCATTTATTTCTGTGGTTGTATGAGTTACAATGTTTGTGATTTTACTGATAGCTGAGAAGCTAGGTATAATGCAGTATTCAGAGATGCATATAGTAAGTGAGGTGTAAAACGTACCAGAAGTTCTTTCTCATTATAATGAAGATCCCACGTATCTTTAATTTTTACGAAACGGTCACAATACTGTTGTACGTCAATGGGTGAGGCAATCAAATCTCAATTATTCACATGTTAATATTATTTTCACACTTTGAATTTCTGCAGCATGTTTTCCTGACTGCTCATTTGAATATGAGAGAACCCATCAGACAACTACTTTTCTTTGTGTTATAAAAATATTGTAAATTTGCATTGCAGAGAACAACTACAAGAGATAAATATTCAATTCCTAGTCAAAGCCTATTTAATTTAGTGGATTGTAAAACTGGAAAAAAATAAAATTAAGATTTCTATGAAATAAAAAACAGACTAGTTCACTAAATCCCATGTTAAATGGCTAAACAATGAAAGAAATACAGACTGTAGTACTCTAGTGTTTTGAAAATAGTTCTGATGGTAATAACTGAAGACTGTCATTGTGTACAATTTTCATGAAAGTCTTGTCTGGCAGAAGATTTTCTGTAGATTTTGTCCCCTTGTCATTTTTATTATCAGTGTATCGGTTGTGCCAAAACATACCAGCTGAAGTCACATGATTCTGTTAGAAGTTATATAAAAATAGATTGAGAGACATCTCTTAGTCAAAAAAATTCAAGTCTGAAGTCTAAGAAGTAGAAACAGAGACACAAAAAAGTGTCTTACTGAGAGTCATACAGTAGGCTAGTGGAAGAGACAGCTCTATCAGTCAAGTCTACTGCTTTCTAGACCAGTGGTATTACTTGTGAGACACTACCTCTGTGAGTGTAGTAAAACCAGTTCAGCTACGCAGCTGATAAACGTACACAGACAACATTAACAAGATGCTAAGAATTATATACGGACAGATACAGCGCTTTTTTCTGAATCTTCACAAAAGTGAACACAGTATTGTCCATGTTAACTTTCCCAACAGAAGTGGAATTTACACACTGAAGTGTTGTGCATCTTGGCATCACAGGGGATACCAGTGTTTCCCCATTCACCAGCTACTAGACTGCATCAACTTTTAACTTTATGACTGGCTATTCTGACATGTTACCTCTTCAGTTTGGGTCATTAGGGCTCTTTAAGCTAACGTGGTTATGCTATTGTCATTTTGACTGCTGTATAAATACAGGTATATCTAAGATGGGTTTAAACTTGCTAGTTCTCAGATAATATCAGCAATCTATTCCAGCATGGAGTTCAATGTGCATTGTATTTATGTTTTGTAGATGGTTTGCCTTCAAACTATTATGGTACCAAACACACTATTATGACTGTTCTCAATATTCAAATTAACTATATATAAACATGACTTCAACATGCATGATCTGCACAGCAATCTAGAAATATACAGTATTGAGTCTATTGTATGATAAAGTTCAGAGGCTTTTCATCAAGGTAGTTTTCATGGTTTTCCATTATGAAATTTGTGCATGTATATAGTATCTTGTATTTCCAGAAAGTATTTAGAATTAATAAGGTTACAGAAAAAACATTTTTTCTTGTTTTCTACAGTTTTTTCTCTAAATGCTGTAATATGAAGTAAGCTGTCATATCGTTAAGCAAGTGACAGCTATTTGACTGATACCTCCACTGCATGTGTTCATATAATAAAGCAGACTGTTTACTAGGACTTGGGAGGACTGCCCACACATCTCCATTGCACATTCTTACCTGAAGGATGGGATTTGGATCCTATGTGATGGAGATGGTCAAAGTGCTGATGGCTGCGGTCATCACCGTTTTGTTCACTAGGAACTGTGCAGAGTTCAGTAACAATGGTTTCTTTTTTTGTCAGTCTAGCTTAATATATAGTAGCTATTGATTTAAAATATGGAACTTTTGCTAGTTAGTATCAAGATTTAGGTGTCCAGAATAGAGGTCATTATTCCTTTTCATCCCGAGAAATTAACTGAGCTTTAACTGTGAGCAGCATTTAACTGGATTCTTTTCTTGTCTGAGCTATTACTGTGATATGATCAAAAGTATGAATAGGTTGAAAAATAGTAACATAATTCTTAGCTGTAGGACATGGCCTATATTTGACTACTGTCTAAATGACCTCCTTGTTACAAAATAAGATTTCACTACTTATTATATATCCATTATATCTATATATGCGACATTTCTGTTGTCTAATATAGCTAAAGAAAATATAGCTAAATAAAACCCAGCAGAAAGACAGGACAACTTTTTTCATTTTTCCTCCATCTAAGCAAATGGATGTAAATGGAGGGACCTGCTGGCAGGTGGAATTTGTGTACAAATTAAGAAAATCAGGAACACTTCAGAAGTGTGAGGCTAGATGAACACAAAAAGTGTTGGGTTTTCTTTTTTTTTTTTTTTTATTTCTCTTGACCAAACTTTTCCAGGAATAATGTAGGTATTTCCATTTGAGATATGCTAGGATGCATTTAGACTTGTGACCGAGGAAAGAGCAAAGCAGCAAGCAAATCTGTGTTCCTATAATTAAGAAAGTTTGTTTTCATACTTTTACATTCCAGAAACATAAGCCACCTATGCTTCCCTTGTCCTTCCTCTTTTCTTTTTTATACTGAATTAATAGGGAAAGTTGTTCTGATAGAAACATATTGATTGCAGTAAAGAACTGTATGTTACCTCCTCTGCAATCCTCACAGTGGTCAATGATATTTAACTGGTGAGAAATGTGCTCTGGCTGACACCAAACAAAAGCAGAGTTGTCTTTCATTTTTAGTTTGTTCTCTATATGGCCTTGAATGTTCAGTTCTTTGACATAAGATAATGATTCATTCCCTTGTTTTGCAGTTCCTAGATGGCTAGGTGCTTAAAAAGTCAATAATGAATTTCTAAGTGCAAATCCACATATGATTACAGTAAAGCTCCACTATCACAGCATTGTATTAAGAGATGTATTGGTATATTTTATATATATATATATATATATATATATATATATATATATAAACTGTTTAGTTTTACTTATGAGCAGTATTTTAAATTTGCTGTTTTGGTTTTATTGATAATAGTTTTTAAAAGGTGTAACTCTTCTGTAATTTAGATCCACTATAAGTGAAAAATGAAAAGTAAATTATTGATGGAAAAAAACATCCAGAATCAGGGGTAACTGTATGATTTGAAACATAATTCTCTTCATTCTTTATTTAAGGTTAAAGACAAGTGATCCAACCATGACCGGCAAAACACAGACCAGCAACGTCACCAATAAGAATGACCCAAAATCCATCAACTCCAGAGTCTTCATCGGCAATCTGAACACAGCCATTGTCAAAAAAGGTGATATCGAGGCGATCTTTGCAAAGTATGGGAAAATAGTTGGCTGCTCAGTGCACAAAGGTTATGCATTTGTACAGTACATGAGCGAGAGGCATGCAAGGGCTGCAGTGGCAGGAGAGAATGCCAGGATCATCGCAGGGCAGCCACTAGGTAAGGACTTGTTCATATCATTGGAATATTGTTTTCTCCTTCTTTTCTATTTGAAATATCATCTGCTCAGGGTGCCTTGGGGACTAGTATGTTTGTTTTGCCATTGTTACATCTAAATGTATTTCCATGAAGTTGGATCTGGCAGAATTTTCAAAGTATTAGATGTTACCTAGGTTTTACAAGATATTTAGTGCTATAAACTGCTGACTTATTAAATACATCACTTCTGACTTATTTGTACTTCTCTATGTCATCTCATTGTCATGAATATGATTACTCATGTGAGGAAAATTTAAGCATTTTCTCTTAGATTCTAGTTAGTAAAATTGATGTGATATAAGAAGAACTGTCTAATAGATGTGATTATCTTGCATTTAATGAATCTAAAATATTATCCAGCCCAGTGGAGTGCCAGGTTTTATACTGAAGTAAAAGCAAGAGTTTTGTCAGTCCTTGAAATTGTACCGAATCGAACTGCAATGATGTTATGCATTTACAGAAGTTTATTATTTAAAACTTTGGAACTTTTATTCTTAAAAACTTTAAAACTTCTCTAAATGAATCTATGTTGTAGTTATTCTCACACAATGTTGTCGACTGTTCATCTAAACTCCAAATTTTAAAAAAAGTGTAATATATTTGTTTTCTAACGTTTTGTCATGAATGTTTATGTAAGATTTCATTGTTTCTTATTGCAAGTATTATCTCTGAAAGCTATTTGCAATTACATATGGAGGCTGTGAATGATAAAAACATGTGGGGCACAGTACTAACCCCATCTGTCATATACATAGTAATGATAGACAGAACAACAAGATGTTTGGTAGTAGCCAGAGATCTTTCACTAAGCCTCTGAATGATATTGCGCATATCCAAGCCCATGTGTGTAATGGCTATGTCAGGAAAAGGCGAAGTGTAGCTACTGGTTTGGTTTCAACAAGTCATAAAGAATGGATACGGCTTATTCATTTTCAATTTCTTAAACTGTGAAAATATATTTTTTCTGATTATTTACAAAAATTGGGGCATTTGTGTTAGATGGGTTGTTGTTTTGTCACAATTCCTCAGCAGTAATTTTAAGTTTTATAACCCCTGTATTTTGGGTTCAAAAGAAAAACAGATTAAAGAAATCCAATTACATTTTAGGGGAGATTACTTTGCAACTTTTTAAGGAAAAGTCAAATATATGAGTGAAATAAAAGGACTCAAGTGATAAATGCAAGGCAGCAAAGTCAGTCTGTGGGATGGCATCATTAGAAGATGTTTCCTGGAGCAGTGTTCTCCGAGCAATAGGCCATGTAATGCCATCAGTGCATTATTTACAGCTCCTTGCACACTGGTCTGACCAGATTTTTTTAAACTGTGTTTTCCTAAGGCAATAGATCTGTTATTACTGTGACTACTGTTGCTAGTCTGTTTTACTATTTCTTGTGGCATCTATAATATGCCAAGTGCTTTGTAGAATGAGATGTCCTTGCTCCTCTCAGAGTACTTTTGTGCTTTGTATAGAAGGTAAGTGAAGTTGTTATAAAAGAAATTAAGAGATCAATAATTGCTTGAATTGTTCAAATCCTTTAATAATAACAGACAGTTTACTCAATACTGAATTTCAACTGTATAATCCTAAAATACTTAGATTTTTCTGCAAAGTCTTGTGATGGCATATTTCATGCCTCAATTCCTGATGTATCAATGAATATAAAGAATAAGCAAAGCAAAATCTTTTTTAGCCATTCCAAACTTAATTTACTCTTTTTGTATATGAAATACAGTTATCATTGGTATTGTTTGACAGTGGTACTTCTCATTAGACAAACTGTTTCCATAAATTCCTTTTAATATCAGTAGACATTAACAGTCACCTCAGAATAATGAGGATATCATAGAATTTCCTTGGCATTATGACCCAGAAGAAAAACTTATGTGAAAACTGTGCATTTGAATGAAAGAAGGTAACATGTAGACTCATTACTCAATGAAAAATTACTGAAATAAACAGAACTCATAATTTTGTATCAACAGTCAAGGTATGGAAAAGGGACAAGATAAGGCTTTTACAGATGTACAAATAAACTTCATTATAGTACCTGAATTTTCTTTTAAATGGAATTAGAATATAGGAGTTATATAATGTGACCTGGATGATAGTCAGTTGTGGAAAGCTGTTTGAACAAAAGAATGTTTGGAAAACATTATCCTATAGTATAGGTCTGATAGTACTATGCAGCCTAGTACTCAGTACCTCACAAAAGAAGGAATAATTTCATTTAGACCTCATTATTAATCTACATTAGTTCTTTCATGATTTTGACAAACTGACCATTTATGTTAACTCTTGTCTTCTATGGATTCCTGCCATTCAAAATTATGATATCCTCTACAGGAACTTTACCTGCAAGTCAGAAAATGTTCACATATTTGTAACTGAAATTAAAAATTGAACCTGTAAACTCCTATAGCTGTATATAATGCTGCACAATTCACTGAAGATTCTGTCAATGTTTCTTCTGAGTTGGAGTCCCAAAGTCTTAGGCTCCATAGGTACGTAAAAGACGTTTTGTTTGACCAATTCCTCAGAAGTACAAATTTAAAGCACTGGGAGTGCCCTCAGTCTTCCTGTGGGTCATCATAATTGGCCTGCTGGTCTCTTTGAACAACTCTCAAGCTCTTACTAATGTGTTTGGTGGCCAATGATTTGCAATGGCTATGCTGTGGATATTGTAACTTCAGGGAAGTGGATTTCATGAGCTGTGTGATTATTTCCAAGTTTTCTGTTCCATGAAGAGCACCGTGTTCTGAAAAGCTGTGGGGAAGATACTGTAAAAGAAAAAAAAACAAAAAAAACCAAAAAAAACAACACACAAAACATACTTAAGAAGTTTACTGGTATTATTGTGAAGTAGTTTCTTGAAGGGATATTATAATCTTCATGGAAATAGCTTGTTTTCCTGCTCACAGGCCAGGGACAGGTCAGTATTGGGCACAGGAGTCTGCTTCACAATGGTTATTTTGTGAATTTCTTCAAGTTGGAGCCAAGAACATGTTCAAGTTGATCTAGGACAAAACTACATCTTCCCAGTTGTGGGAACACACCCACATAATCCTCTCTGCTGTATCACCTCCAAAGTTTAAACACATCTACAAGTTAGACATTTGCCCATATTCGGCCTCCTTCCCACATGAGGCACAAAGACAGGGTGAAGAGGAATTCTTCTGAGGAAATACCAAGCCTGTCCATGAACTTTAGCAAGAGTGATTTCACCCCTCTCTAGTAAGAAGGCAACTAGAGACCTGCTTGCTCCAAAGCAAATGGTGAAAAACCCTCACTGTAGCTGTAGGTTGAGCAAGCTGCAGCAAGAATGAGACTTTGGGGTACATGATGGAGAATACAGTTCTTCACCTGATATTTTCTCCTGCCTTTGTAGTTTTTCACAAGGGTCACAGCGATGCTATTTTAACTTCTTTATCCATTCCAGCACACATGAATTCTGTGAAGCCAAATACCACGTAAAAGGCATTTAATGTTCTGTAACTTTATGTTATATATTCCTGTTTACCTTGTGCAGTTGACAAATATATGCCACAGCTTCCATCTAAAATTCTGGTATAGCTATCGCATCAACTTCCACATCATAATGTCCCATTGCTTTGCTTGGTTTATAGCTCAAAGCCTTATATTTTATAATTATATGATCTATTTTTTTTTCCTCTTTCATGCACATTTTTAAATCAGAATAATTCCTTTAACCTCAGAATATGTTTTAATTTGCCCCAGAATAAGAGCCAGACCAACACCCAGGCACCTTGAGAAAGCAAATTAAATGCTGCAAGACTAGTACTTCTGGTGTCTTCTGTTGCTTCCTTTAACATATCATGCAATTTCATTCTTGGATGCTAATAAAAAGGAAAAAGATTACAGTACCAAGAGTACAAATGGCACTGTAGTTCTTCAGCTGATGCCCTTTTTAACTAACAAATTATTTTCACTGTATCTTCAATCATGTTTTGTTGCTGTAAGTATTACTCACGTATGTCTGCCTTCAGGTCTAAATTAGATGCAGTCTCTGAGTACCAAGTGAGTGCATATTGACGTGTAGTCTAAGGCAAGATAGGGGTTGCAGATAATTATTTTGGGTGACATACTCTATTGCACATCCTTTTGAGAAGCATAGAAGCCCTGCAGGGGCTTTCTAAACAATGACTACCCGGTAGAAAACATCCAAGGAGGAGACCAGGTAATAAGGAGCGCTTTTAGAGAGGCTTGACATATACCTTTATTGTATATTGAATTAATGTGACAATCGGGCTGTTTTTCCTTTTGTTTCCCTTGCCTCTACTCAAAACAGATCCTCTTTATTTTATACTTATATTGTTTAGCAACACTGAGAGATTTAACTACATATTTGCAGAACTATGATTACCCAGAATGAATTAATTTTTCACCTCAATCTGAAATCCAGACAACATTAATTATGTCATGAATATTTGTATTTAAAAAGATAAATAAATACTTATGCTGTTTTAGTGAACTCATTTGTGAAAAATGCACTTCGGCTTTAAAAATGACACATTTATCTAAATTTTCTTCATGACTAAGTTTTCTTTGGACCAGTGGTACACTAAGAAAGGAAATTAAAAACTGAATTAGTGATTATTCTGTTTTAACTTTACCATCAGCCTTCAGTCAATAACACTCAAGTGCAGCAATCATTTATTTGTACAAACATAACTCATGACTTATTGAAGCAGTCTTGTTACTCTTACTCACCTACCTCCAGCTACCGTAATGGCAGGATATACCTGTGCAGGATAGCAGGAAAGCTATGCTATCTTGGTTTAAAGGGTATGGTGGAAGAGCAACTGAAAATGTTTTTTTATTTTGCTTCTGGCAAATCTATAAACAAGTTTTAATGTGGGTCAAAACATTCTAGAAAACAACAACAATGGCTGTCTCAGAGAAACCCCAGAGATGGTACTGATGCAATTAAAAAGTGGGTGCGTTTTGAAATTTTAATGTATATTTTAATGAGACCTTAAAAATAGCAAACTTTACATACATAGAATAATTCATTATATATTCAAGCTATATTTCAAGTCATATTTTTAAGAGATGGGATATTACATGTTCATATTACTGGACCAGAAAGGGCGATACACTTCACAGAAGATCCTTTGTCCCATGTAACTTGTGTAGATGCTCATTCTAATGTTTTGCACTTACCAACATTGCACCATGAGTAAATAACCTGAGAACTGTAACTCAGTAATATGCATGTAATTGTCTATCAAGTGAGACTCAGACTGCAATTTAAGTTCTGCTGAACCATAATAACTATTCATTGTGTGGTTTTCAACACTTAAATGTTGTACCTCAAAGATTATTTGATTCTTCTGGTATAATAATCCCCACTTTTCTGAATAGTGTTTAAACACTGAAGTGTTTAATACACATGTGAAATGCTGTATATAATTATCATGTAAGTTTAAACAAAAAAAAAAAAGTTTAAATAAGCAAATACTTGAAACAGCAGAAAATTTTAATCCATAAATTTATCCACAAACCTATAAAACCTGGGAGATGTCATAGAGGTTGGCTTATTGTGGGGATCACTTTTTACATTTGCTGAACTCATGATGAATACTTCCCCAAATGGGATCAATTACTATTGTAAAATAGCTGTCAACATGAGGGCCAAGTTTTGAGAAGGTTTATGTGATCCAATATTTTTATGTTGAACAAGACAAAAGCAATGATAAAGAATAAATTTAAATACCAAGTGTTTTTCATACAGAAGCAAATAAATAAACTGTCCTGGTTTCAGCTGGGATAGAGGTACTTTTCTTCCTGGTAGCTGATATAACGTGTTTTGGATTTAGTATGAGAATGATGTTGATAACACACAGATGTTTTTAGTTGTTGCTAAGTAGTGTTTATACTAAGTTAAAGTTTTTTCAGCTTCTCATGTCGTGCCAGCAAGAAGGCTGGAAGAGTGCAAGAGTCTGGGATGGGACACAGCCAAGACAGCTGACCCAAACTGGCGAAAGGAGTATTCCGTATCATGTCACATCATGACCAGTATATAAACTCGAACGATTTGGCTGGGAGGGCCAGGTCACTGCTAGGGGGACTTGCTGACCATCAGTCAGCAGGTGGTGAGCAATTGCATTGTGCATCACTTGTCTTCCCTGGGTTTTATTTCACTCTCTTTCTGTTATCTTCCCTTTCTTTACAGTTATTATTATTATATTTTAATTTTTTATTTCAATTATTAGACTGTTTTTATCTCAACTCATGAATTTTACTTGTTCTGTTCTCCTTCCCATCCCACCAGGGTAGTGGGGAGGAGTGAGCGAGAGACTGCATGGTGCTTAGTTTCTGGCTGGGTTAAACCATGGCAAAAACAAACAAACAAAAGCCACAAGAATTATGTATATGTAGTCATGATGAAAATAAGTCTTCGATGTCTCAGGAACCTAGAGTGAAACTAAGGATGTCAGCTTAGACTTGTGCCATCTTTGTTAAAGTCTTTTCCACTAAATCACATTGTAGTCAATGTCCTCATCATTCAGCCCTCAGGCAAGAACAGAATATTACAGAACTTCTCAAAAATTGTTAATTAACCTTCCACAGATTAGTTCTGTGGTTGTTAAATTTTATCCACTAGGACTAACTTTTTAATCCTATTTCAACCTGTTCCCATATTTGGGAACCAGTGTAATCCTGTTTCAGTCTACTCCTGCATGCAAGAACAGGGACCCTGTCTAAATCTAGCTCATAGGTCTCCACCTTCTTGATGACCACCCATGCCCTTGTGGTCTTGGTGCAGCCTGTGTAACAGCAGACTTGTCAAGTCTCACTGTAGGGGATCATTGCTCATAGGGGTCTTCTGATATTGGATAATTTCCCTATGTCCATTCCCATTACACATTTTGGTGTTTCCCAATACTTTGATACTTTCTGTTGTTGAACCAGTAAGGTTCATTGTGGCTATTGTCTACAGACAGAGCAGCAGGCTATGCTACAGCACTACAACCCAGTTTATTTCCTTGAACCTAAGAAGATGGTTAACTCTTGTTGTCATTCCATGGTTCTGTTTGTTGTGTGAGTTTTTAATCAGCGTTTTCTCATCCCATAGTCACATTGACATGAACCATTTCAAGAAACTACAATTTTGATCTTTCTGGCAGAAATAAAAGTTTTTCATGTTCAGAAAAGTACAAGTGCATATTAAGAAAATAGTTTAGCTATGAGGTGAACTCATGAGAGCAAAGCTTTACTTTTTGATTGTTTGGGGTCTCACCCTGTGAAATTCTTCATATATTCCTAAACTATGATAAACTGAAATTTGAAAAGTTGTGCCTGACACAAGATTGTGTACTCTGAACAGCCTGATGTCAGTTCATGCAAATTTTAAATATTTCCTCCATCATAATACTAAGAATAATGATCTGATCACTTGCCGTCAGCAGGTGTTTTTGTGAGAAAAACATTCCTTCAAGGCTGTATACAGATGCATGCAAGGATTCACTTCGTCTTCTGCATGGCCGGTTCATCTTTAAAATCATGGACAAGATGGTGTTATGGAATCTTTCTGTGTCTTTCTCTGCTGCTTCACATATCTGTATATAGCACAGGGTTTCATGTACATTAAATGCTACTTTTTTCATTTCATCCTTGGGTTTCATAACATGCTACACTTCAAATCCCTCAAATCTGCTCGCAACAAATATTTACCTGTTCATGAGTCTGATATATCCATTGTAATTTTGTAAGTTCTTTTCAAAACCTTTGGATGGTGTTACCTCAAATTTCCCAGTACCTCAGCCTTTACTCCATGATATCTTGATGACATCTTTTTTTAGTGAACAGTATATAGTAGTTCCTTCTTGATTTGAACAGAACTTTGTTTTATTTCGGTTGCAGCTCTATAAGAAGTTAGAGAAATTGTTTTCCTTTGTGGCCTACAAAATCTTTTGCATTTTCTTAAATATACTTGTTTTGATTAGTGACTGCCGGGATCATTAAAATTTGTATAGTTAGTCTACAAAGTTTCATTCTGAACTGTCATAACATCATGCAGTGATAAAAAAACTGTCATGATAAGTTCTCTCATAACATTCATTTCAGTGTCTCATGTGGGATGTACTGTATAAAAAGAAGAATTATCTCGAGGGTGCTCTGCAATCTTTGGTATTGTTCTAGGAAGTCTACAGCTTCACTTCTTTCCTTCGTCTAGCTTGATTCAACTTCCATGCATTTAGCTTCTTTCACTTAAACACAATCTCATCTAGACTGAGTCTGATATTTTCTATTTGATCATTTGAAAACACTTTCTTCACTATTTCGTCATATACTGATAGAGTTAGTGTGCTAATATCATTACTTTATCATGATTTTATATGCATGCCTCCCACATCTCCACATTTTCTTATTCTGTTGTTAAAACTTTTCCCTTGCTGACCTTGTTCCAAAAGGCATACGGAGAAATTAATATCTGCTCCAGGGTGTATGGAAAGAGCACAGGTCAGATGATTTCTTATCGAAATCTGACTTGCCAATATTTGTCTTTCTAATCTGCAATTGGAAGTATGGGGGGGGTTTAACAGGTATTCAGCACTGAATAGGTGACAGGATAGAGTAATGCTATTTTAGTGTACTGCAGAATCCAGGCAAATCTCAGTCCTGCTATTTGTCTTTTGGACTATGACTGCTAAACCCATGAAATAGCTTTCCCTCCCAAGACATCACTCAGCTGTTTGGAAGAGAAAAATATAGGAAATATTCCTCCTACTAGAATACTGATGTAGCAGACAAAAATCCTTCACCTGATAATAGTGTCAGTTCATGGAGGCAGCTCTGCCGCATAATGAACTTTTAGGATCACCCTTTCTCTCTTACTTTCCCTTCTTAACAGCAAGGTCAGCTAAAATGCAAGTGTTCTTTTCCTGTTTAGCTTAACAAAGACAAGAAATGCTTGTGAAGGCATATTGCCTCTCAGATTTGATTTCATGTCTTAAGCCTACTTTCATTTCACACCTAGGGAAAATACAACAGAGGATATCTGTTTCTTTCTCAGCAAGGGTCTCTCTCAGGTTTCACAGTTAATCCTGCGATTCCTCCAACAATAGACAACTTCATCAGCAAAACTGTGTAAATCATGTATATTGGGAAAAAAAAAAATAACACCTTCTTAGTAACTCAATTACTTTTCAGCACTTCATAAAAAACAAAAAAAAAAAAAAAAAAAAAAAAAAAAAAAAAAAAAAAAGGAGATATGACAAACAAGGTGCTTAGATTCTATACTACTGCTCTTTCCTTCCCCAGAGAAATTATTACTGAGCTCCAACATGGGCTTACACAGTTCTGAGTAAAACTCAGTTTCTAGGTATTTTAATGACTCAGAACTGAACACTGCTCATGTTCTTGATCATTGCAACTCTTTAAGTGATGTTAGTCTCTTCTAGAAAATTGATGGCAGCTGGATCAGACTTTTTTCCATGGCAAGACTTGTAACTTTCAAAAGGTCAACTGAAAAAGAATTAGTCTGTTTTTTAGTATAAAGCTGGATATTTTCACATCTATTTTAAGTTGTGTAGAGTTCCTCTAGTCCTTGCAGAATACCCCATATTATTTACTTCCAAATTATAATGTATCTATAAGAAGACATTGTTGAAGTTCAAACCCATCCTGGAATTTTTAATTTAACATATATGTAAGTTTAGAGTTATGAGCCCTGAGTTTTATCCCACCAGATGATAACAGCCAGATAACAGAAAGCTGAGAACATACACTAGACTGTTCCAGAAAGAAGTACAAACATTTCCACAACTAATCCGCACTAGTGCTAGCTAAAACACATCTCCTAGCTACCAATAAAGCTATCCTGCTTCATATTTCCTAATGAGCTTGATGACACTTAGCTTTCTTTATGCCCCACTCCATTGCACAGCACAGACATATCTTTTATCACACTGTAATTTAAAAAAAAAAAAAAAACAAAGACACATTTAATTCTATGTATCTGCGAAAGCTGGAGAGGACTTGCTTGAATGTCTCTGCTATGATAAGATCCATCTCTTTTACTTTTTTTTTTTTTTTTTTTTTTTTTTTTTTTTTTTAACTGTGAGATGGTGTGCTTAGACTCTTAATATATTTTGATTTCCTTTGCATTAATCTCAGCATTTTAATTATTTTTTTACTCTATTTCTGTTGCTTATTTATCTAGTCCTCTCCCTGATGTAAGTGTTCACTGATTGACATTATCCAAAGACAGTTTTGTTATGATCATAGTCATTCCTATGTGTTGCTAAAATCTCATTGAAAAGAGAGCATTTCCAATTGACTGCTGAGGTAATTTGTTGTAGACATCTGTCCCAGCTCTCCCACTGTTTGTAGTTGAATGGAAAATTTTAAGTCTCTTGTGCTTTCTTTCAGCCTGCTCCTGCTACTTCATACAAATATGAAAGAGAAAGGAACAGAACTTAATGAGTTTGAAGTGTGATGGTAACTTTCATGTCTTGAAACAAATTTGGGAAGTGTATAATGTTTTCAAGTTCTATTACCTGAAGTTTTCTGGACTCAAGGTCACTTCTCACTTCATGAAATCTGTCTGTTTACTTAGTTTTTCAGGTGAAGCACACAATATTTGAATGAAAAAAGCAAGTGTGAAACAAAGCATAGATAACAAACAGATACTAAATTATAAGAAAGCCTGTATTTGGCAAAATCTGAAACCATTTCAGGATATAATTCTCTTCTCAGTTGTACACTAGATGATAATTCGACATCTTAAATTTTAACGAAGCCCTTAAAAATACTTACTTTTTATTATTTCTTCAGGTAAACATCCCTTGATTTGACACTGTCATAGAATTGTTGAATTATAGAATAATTTAGGTTGGAAGGGACTTCTAAAGGTCATCTAGTCCAGCTTCCTGCTCAAAGAGGGATGACTTCAAAGCAGTGACAGTCCAGATTTGTTTTTCAGCCACTTTATAATCCACCCATGCAGGTTATACCTCCCAGTCTTGGCTGCAGGGATGCTATGGTAGATTGTGTCAAAGGCCTTGCTAAAGTCAAGGTGAAGAGCACTTAACACCACCTCTTCCCTCATCCACTAAATCATTCATCCCATCATAGAAAGCTCATTGGGCTGGTCAAGCATAATTCGCCCCAGCAAGTGTACTGGCTGCTCCTAGCCTTCTTATGATGCTGGACATGGCTCCCAGGATGATTTGCTTGTAATTTTCCAGTCTGTCTTATCTGGTTGGTCCCTCTTCAAAACTAAAGGCCATCCTGAGCACACAAGTAGATCTGACATATATGTTGGAACAGCAACAGATTTATTGTCCTGCTCCAAGCTGTATAGGTGAGGCACAGGGCTCCCAGAAACTGTGAGTACATGATTTGCTTCTCCTCACAGTCCCTTTTTCACCCTCAACTTTTCTAAGTTCTACCCCTTTACCTCCTAAAAAGGTCTGGTCCTGTCTGCCCCTAACACATTTTTCCTGGTTTTCTTAATTTTACAAATTTATTTGGTATTTATAAAATATTGTCCTGGAAATGTCTCCGTTATTCATGAATTCTGTTAATGTCATAAAACCCTCCCCTTGCTTTTTAGATCTGTAACATTTTGCCATGTACATGTTACTACCTTTTAGTAATGCCAGTGGCGGGGATTAGCCATCTGCATGCAAACCTTAACATTTACAATGAAGTGATGTTAATTTTTTTAAAGGTGATAGAGAGCAGCTCCACAATAGCCAGTTCTCTTACCACCCCTGATTGCATCTTGTGAAGTCTCATAGAGGGGGTGATAATTATATTAATAATAAGTATTTATATTTCAGCCCTTCACTATGCAAAGAAAAACAGATGCCACACTAGTTTTTAACAAAATCAGTAAATTCCTTGGTGTTTTCTCTTTTCCACAAAAGGATTATTGCTTGCTTTTATTTTTAGCCAAGACAAGAGTAACAAGATTGTGAATTTAAATCTGATTTCAAAAGCATTTTGTTTTCTAAGTGAGCTGCAAAGAAATAGATGATTAAGACCTTTGAGGTTACAGTGACTCCAGCAGATGATCTGGCTGGAGATATTCCCCCATAAAGGGAACAGTTCTTCTGAAAAAGAGTAGAAGAAAATACAGGAAAGGAGTAATGCAATGGTGTTCTGCAAATTGTGCAATGTTAACAGCTGGTATTTTGGAACCTTATGAAACTGGGCTATAGAGGGAGTAGGTAGGATGTTCCTTTTCTTCACTAGTGAAACAGGTGGGTTAAAATAAATGAAAGAATACATTATAGAAACAAGAACTATTAGATATAGAAATAGATTTGGAAGGAAATAAATATTTATATAAGGTGAAAGATTTACTTTGAATTTGAACTCCTTATCTAAAAATGTACCTTAAAAGGCACGATTACAATATTGATTAGAACAATTAAGAGGATACTTTAAACAGATGCAGTTTTCAAAATTCAGAAATCTAGCAAAAGTTTGTTGCTTTGTTGGGGTTTTTTGGGTTTTTGTGTGGGTTTTTTTTTTTTTTCTGTTGGTTTGTTTTTGGTTTTTTTTTCTGTTTGGGTTTCTTGTTAATTTCTTTGGCTTTGGTTTGGTTTGGGTTGGGTTTTTTACCTAATACACTTTAGTACATCTGACAGATGGGACAAATTACCATTCTAGAGTGTCAAAGAGTCCCTCCTAATTCATATACCTAGTGGGAAAATTAATATTTGCCTTTGTCCAAATTTGAAAAGCAAGCTCAGTGCTAGATGATCTTGCTGCAGTTCTAGGAGTTTCAATTGTCGAAGTTTGAAAGGACCTAGTTATATCTTGACTTCCAGCAATGACATTTCACAATTATGTAAATAAAACCACAACTATGTCTTAAGAAAAAAAAAAAAAAAAAAAAAAAAACAACCACAAAAAAAAACCCAACCAAACCTATTTTAGATTTTTTTTAAACTTAAAAAAACATTATTCCACAAATGATTATTTTAAAAAATTGTATTAGCAAAACCTTAACAGTGAAACTGAATGTGATTTTCCTATCTAAACCATGTGTATAGTAACTCTTGTTTTTTGGGTAAAAGTGTAGTTGCTGTTCTAGATTTTTGCTTTCTGAGGGTTCTTTTTGATTCTTGGCCAGGTTTTTTCAAAATTATTAGAGAAAAGTTAAATGCAAGCGATAAACTTACAGTAAAATAAAATCAGCAATTGCAGCAGCTGGAAAAGCAGTTGTGAATTTTTACAGCCTGACTTTAGAGGTCTTTATTTTTTGTTAATTGGCTCTTACTGCTGCTTTATTTGTTTTCTAGTCTTAAATTTTGGGGTTGATGTATTTGTATCTACAGGCAGACAAAGAAGAAAAGGCAGAAAAATGGGATTTTTTAGATGTAAATAATCAAAGTGGTTATGACTGTTTTCTTGGGGATAATGTGCTACGTGAGGTAACAAATTCAGTCTAATCTGCTGGAATTAAAACTATTTTGATCCTAGACAAAGTCTCTGTGTATAAGAAAAAAAAAAAAAAAAAAAAAAAAAAAAGAGAGAGAGAAAAAGAAAGAGAAATACGCTATTTCCATAAGGAACATATTGACTATAATATAGTGTACAATAACAATATCAGCTTCACCACAAAATCCTGCTCTCTTATTTCTACCAACAGAACAGAAATGCATTAATAACGAAACCAATTTTAAAACAGAATGTTCCCATTACATCACCCTTTCTCCTTTTTCTTTTTCTTTTCATCCTGACATCCTTGATTTGTATTAACACTTACTATACTTATGAAGAATAACTCCTTTGCTCCTTACACTGTTTTGCTCATCATTCACTATGTCCAAAACCATATTTTGACTCTTTCAGTAAAATTCCTGCATTCCAGTTTTGATTTACCTCTCCCAGAAAAATCTATTTTCTTCATTTTCTTAACCTAGCAAGTATCTATTTAACCAACAGCTCTTGCTCCCTTGCTATTTGCCTTGTTCCTCAGATCTGTTCCTTTCAGCTTCTAACAGGGAGGTTTGGTAATCCTGTACACTTTCAGTTCCCATTGAGGGATCAGCATCCCTGTAAGGATGGAGGTGCAGGACTGTGTGGTCATACCAGGCCATTCCCACGGCACTTTTTCATGAGAGACAAAAAGAAGATTGGCAGTTCCTCATTGACTGACTTACTCAAAACATGACAAAAGACATATCAAATCCAATTTTCTCATAGTAACAGTGTCATAAGTACTATCATTTTACAAAAGCAAAGATGTGATTCGTTCGGGTGTGTTCAGACTCTACGACATAAAGCACATAAGCTACTGGGCAAGAATATTTTGTAAAAAGTCAAATCACAGGAGTTTATCTCACCATGATTCATATTCAGTTAAGTGGAATAATACACAGAGCAGAAAGGTGAAGCATTGTAATTTATTGTAACTTCATGTCTTTTCTCTGTGAAATTGTATACTGCCTTAGAAGCAATGCCTGAAAGGGCGATTGGTTCAGGGCCTGGCCTAGTGTCACAGATACTGATGGATTTAACCACAGTCTCAGTAGCAAGACAGCAGCTTTAACTCCTTCAAGAGTTAAGTATTCTCCCAGTCCTGCTTAATGTGCTACATGATTTTTGTGAAAGAACAGTCCAGGGATAGTAATTCACAGGGAATGTAATTGTGGTTTGTTTTTTTTTCTTTTAGTGATTATGTAAAATTACCAGTAGTCTTCCAAGCCATCTGTTTTAAATTTTGATGATATGCAGTATATCTATAGTGAGATACTTTGACAATGAACTACATCACCACTGTATACAATATATTTATTCCAGTAAAAGTTCATTAGTATTCACAGGGATCCTCTGGCTTTGTGATACTAGCAGAAAATGTCAAATTGTTCTTAGAATTTATAAGAAGGTATAAAATTCATGAGCTGAGGCAATGAAAATCCCAGAGAAATGATGGCTTCCATATTTTGTACTCATTTTGGCATATGATTTCTTTATGTCTACAGAAATGAAGGCTAGTCACCTAACCTTTCATCAAGTCAGCTTTTTCTGAAATACAAAGACATGGGAAGTGCTTACTAATGATTGCTTGGCACCCATCCTAATATATCTAGAATGAGAACAGCAAGAGAAAAAAGTACAGCAAGTTTCATAGTATGGCATTCAGATCCCAGGTTATTCACTTCAATAAACCTTCCTTCAGACTATATGCCGTTATGCTCTTGGCATCTTGGTAAGAAGAGAATGTCTTAGTGTCCTTCAAGAATTATATTTTTATTTTTTCAAATAAAATAATGGGAAAGAGAGAAAGATACATAATATGTGTAAAAAGAAAATAGATACTTCACTGAGACTTCTTGTGCTTAATTTGAATGCAAGCCAAATGTCTATCTATTACAAAATACAATTTCCTAATTCAAAAGCCTGTTGCAGAAGAAATCAGTATTGATAGATAGAGAAGAACCAATTATTTTACAAAAATGCACTGGTTGATTAGGTACAAATGGTCACAAGTTGCTCTTATTTAGTGCATTTGCTCCTCATAAAGACCAATTTTATAAACCTTGAAAATAGACATGAGCAAGCTCAATTTAGAGAAAGAGCTGAAATGGGCAAATACGAACAGAAACAATTAAAATATTTTAATTGTTGCCAAAAGAGAAATAATCTTGAAAAGAAGCTGGTCTGCTTGAAACCATAAAAAACTCAGTCTGAGAAAGCTATAGGTAACTGAAACAATAGAATATGTAGAAAAACTAAATTAGATTAGATCTATTAGTATAATAAGTATAAAGAAAAAGAGAATTTGAAAGAAGTGTATCAGTGCATTGCTGAGAAGAAATGTGGGGTATATGTTTTAGTTTCAATAGAGATGTATATGTAAGGTTTTTCTTCCCCTGTATTTGGCAATTGCCAGACACATTCAGATCACAGCATGATGGTAACATAGTTTCCATTCCAGAATTCATTACAGAGGTATAAAATAAGTTATCTTTAAATTCTGAAAAGTAATTTTCATCCCTGAAATTCTAAAGAACTAGCAGGGATGTTCTCTAGGGAGATTCTCCACTGCTAATATTTGGAGAATTATCTTCAGTAAGTCTTGAACTGGAGTAAGAGTTTCAGAAAGGTAGAATTTTCACGGGGAAAAATTGTTCCGTTCACATATTTTAAAACAAATCAGGAGTGAAGTGGCTTATTGATTTATTAACAACACAGAATTAATTGGAACTCATGATCCATAGCAATAACAAGAGATCAACCTCAACACTAGGCACTTGTAAAATTTTAAGAAATGTTACCAACATTTCAAAATCCCCCTCTAGAATTAATCCCAACAGAGCACATCCCTGTTGTGGGAGATGCATGCCACAGCTTCCCCCCTGCTATCACCCAGGGGTGGATGGCAGCCCTTGGGAGGTGATCATGAGCTCCTGGGTTGCAGGTCTCAGGGTACCCCCATCTTGGCTGTGGGTGAACTGTAGGCAGCAGCAAGGGGTGCCCACGGGAAGGCTGTCCTGCCAGGTCCAGCAGAGCCCCTGGGCCATGGGGGCCATGACAGGCTCGCTCAACACATCCACTGCCCTAATCCCCTCTTCTCCTTCCCACTACAAATTTGTGTTTCACTTGCATTTCTGTCTTTTATTTCCAAAAGACTTCTGGTAATTCCCCAGTTCCTGTTTAATCCAGTTAATGATTATTTTCCTCTTTACCAGGATCAGTTTTGAGCAAATGCTCTCTCAGGCAGTTTGGACATCCCACATCCTTACAATCGCTCCTGTCTTGTTAGCTGCAGTTATCCTCACCTATTTGCCAAGGGTGAGTCCTGCGAGCACACCTACTAGAAAAAAAAAAAAATTATATAAGTAATTAAAAATGGTAAAAGGTCCAGGCCATGTAACATTAGTCCTGTCATAATTGTTTTAAATTGCAGGGAAAAACAGTGAAATTGCCGGTGTGGGGCTTGTCTGATCAAGAATGAACATGACGATAATGTTACTAATGTCAGCATGACTTTACTGAAAATAGTGCTTGAGAAATTAAATATGTATCCTTTTTTATATTTCAACACCATATAGTAAGGCTGAACTCATGTAACATACTTCTGCAAGGCACTTGTTTCATTCCAAGTGGAAATTTGATTAACAAACTGTCTTATGACATAGGTAGGGTGCATGCCAAATGGATTAAAAGCTAGTCTCAAAAGACTGGTAAATGGGAAGTAATTGTACAGCAGGTGTGTGTCTTTTGTGCAGTTCATGGTAGAATCAGTTTTTTAATCATTCTTTCACCCAGTTGGAAAGACAACAAAAATCACTGATAAATTCTGTAGATGGCACAAAGTTGCTTGGGTTCATGAATGATGAAGAAAACAGGACATTGATATCAAAATAGAAAATAAATACCAAAATGGGAGGAAGAGTAAAAGTGTGACTGCTCTAAGTATAACATCTAACGAGATGATCAACTCTTCAGCATGGGAGAGAAAGGTGTAACAAAATCTGAAGGCTGGAAACTGAAGTGAGAAAAAACAAACCTCAAAATAGAACACATTTTTAACAGTGAGACCATTAGGAACAGTTTACCAAAAGTTTCAGTTGAAATTTCTAAAGTAAGCATTGGATATTATCATAAGGATTATGTCCTAGCTCAGCTCAGAATTAATTCAAGGATGTTCTGTGGTCTGTTACACCAAAACAGACTGGATTTTTTTTGTCTGGGCCAGCCATGGAAACCTCTAAAGACAGAGATTCTGAAGTCTCATTGGATAAATACAATAAATAAAGAAAAAAAGAAAGGCTTTTAATTTTATTAAGGTCTCTAGTGATTTAAGCTTGCTATTAATAACCAATCTATAGTAAATACACAAATGGTCTTGTTGTGTCAGCACCTTTGGAAATTAGATTAGCAATATCCACCTAACGACAAGATTGGCTTAATTTAGCCAACAGAAATAAGTAGCTTTTTCCCAGTGACATTTACAATAAAATAAATGAGGGAGTGAATGGAATTTAGAAAACTGTGCTTTCTAAACCACTGAATGTCTCTTTTTATATATTAGTTACAAGGTCTTTTTTACATTTAGGTAGATATTAACAGGACTGGTAATAATATGGAAAAAAAAATAAAAATTCTGAATAGGATCAACCTTGTTTTAGCTTTCTGGGCTACAGAAGCAAAAGATTTCCTCATCAGGCCCATAACTTTTATTTTATTGCAACCTACTTTTTCATTCCAGACAAGCAGAGACATATTTTCACCCAACTTTCCATCATAGCCATAAAATTATTTGTCCTTAGGAAAAAAAAAAAAAAAAAAAGACAGACAACATAATAATGCCATTAGCTTAATACCATCTTAATGTCTTAAGTGTTTTTTTTCTTAAGATGAAATTAACCCCAGTGCAAAAGGCTACAATCAAATTTGTTTGGAGAAAGTGCACTGCTCTTGGTAGAATCGCTACTTCTTGAAACTTCCATTAGCGATCTCATTCTTCTTCTGTAGCTATGTTCTACTTTAAACTACTGCAGTACGTCAAATGATGATCACACATCTACTACATTCCCGAATGTTTTCTCTTCAGAGAAGTCTTGCAAAATTTAGCAGAGAATACGATAAGTCTTCTTGAATTCCTTCCTCAAATGATTAATCCCTGATGGTTCTTTATTGTGTGTCTGGGCAGACACCAGGTCAGAAAAGATTAGGGTTTTACTGCCCTCATATTTCATATCCTTATTTTAGTAGTTGCAGCCAGGATTCTTTCTCTTTCTCTTATATCAGAGTGTAGCAATTACAGCCCTCTCACATTACCCTGAAATGCTGTTCCCCTCATGGGCATCCTGTAATTTCTCTTCCCAAGCAGCACATCTTGCCAGATGAGAGCTCAGCCACACAGAGGTCTTAGAATAATTTGAAGTTTCATTACTGTATTTTTTTGAGTTAGCTATTTAGCCCAATACATGTTTATAAAAGCATACATGGAAAAAAATATGCTTTTTTATGCATCTGAGTAAAAACTGGTTTTAATATGGAATTTTGCAAACAATATAATAGTTGAAAATATTTTTTCTTCACCTTCTTCACCCAATTCCAATCAGTCTGTAGCTGCAGAGGGAATTTGTTTTACAATGCAGACACATCTCTGCCAATATCTTATGGCATAAAAAACCCAGTGGATTTTTAATTTGCATAACATTACACATATTTGCATAAAATATTGCCCAGTGGTACTAAGAGCACCAGTTTCTTCCTAAGTCCCAATTAATTAATCTGTGTCCCTCCAGACCTACAGCAATTTATTATACATTCTTAGTGTAGCATCATCAATTAATTATATGCTTCCCAGCCCCACATCAATCATTTTGTGCCCTCCAGAGAGTTTTGCACCTCTCGCAGCCCCACATCTGGCTGAAAGCATGCCCTCTTCTTTTTCCACAGCTGAAGAGGCCTCTCAGCCATTTTGCCAGTCAGCAGAGATCTCTAGGAGCTCCCTGCTCTTGCTGCAGCCCATCAAGGCCTGAAGTTTCGGGGTTGGCAGGATAAAACCTGAGCAGCCATATTGCTGGCTGTCCAAGGACTGGGAGAGGAGAGTGATGAAACTCATTTTTTTTTGTCCTGTTTCCTTTTTTCCCCATCCCTCTTGTGAAATGAATGGTATTGATATGTCTTCACTTGAGTTTGGTGTTATTTAGCTCCCGTTCCTAGCACATTTGGTCCAAAAGTTTGGGCTCTGGCTGCGTCACATACTGAAGGTGTTATGAGAGTAGCCCATTGACTTCACACTCAGAAAAGGTGGGAGAATCTTAACTTTTTAGTTTGATCACATCCCACAGGCCCAGCTGCAGTCATACTTGGGACCAAGAGCTTCAGTCAGCCTCAAATGATCCACACATTCAAACCATGATCCAGAGACTGATTCAGACTGAATGGCACTTGCTTAAGTATAGGGAATGAAAATGTTGTAAGGTGGTGAAAAGACATATACAAAAGGCAGACTCTCAGCCGTGGCTTGAGAGAAATGGTGGATGAGGTATTCCTGACTATATTACATCAACCCCTTTACAGAAGGATTACCTTGTAATTTTATTTATTTATTTATTATGGTCTATGTGAAACTAAATGCTTTGCACTTGGGGGAAAACTGTTGTTCATGTCACATGTCCATCAGAGTGGTCTTGGACTAGATTACAAATTTTAGCTGGCAATTAATTTTATTCAGTGAGGTTTTCAGGAAAGGTGAGGCTTTCCAAAGATTTTCCTTTTACCTTTACTGTCAGTACAAAGGTCAAACTCATGGTTGCAGGAAAGGGGTAGGAGGGAACTGAAAATATGGCTTCTTTCCCAGAGCACCCCTTGGCTGAGTAAGGTCAATACACCAAGGAGCTGCACGCTAACCTGGCTAAAATATTTAACATTTTCTTCTGTCTTTCCTTTTCACCTATCTTCTAAAACAGCTTTAAATCCTTCTGTATGGCATCCATTACTTGTACAGCACTTCTAGGCCCCTTTAGGTGCACCGTACATCATCCTTCAGTTCTGTTCATTAAATTTAAAATGTACTTGCCATAAAGTAGTTATGGACTTTAAGTTTGCAAGGGGAATATACCTACTTTTTCCCTGCAACAGTCTTTATATGTTGAATATTTATATCCATTTGTGTTTGTTCTGACATAAGAAGGGTAGGCCTGCCAAGGGTCCCCTTGTGACTATAAACTCAAGCTTTAAAATGTAGCTTAGCTAAGTTTTTTATTAACTGCTACCTATCACAGTTGTATTGTCTTTATGCCCCTGGGGCTGAATCAACACCTTCAACGTATTCCTCTGTCCCTCACTGAGAGATGCATATTTCTTGCATGGATTCTGAAGCAGTACAGAAGGAACAGGACAGTGTTCGGCCATGACTTGCACGGCCAGGGCAGGTCACTGAGTTATTTTTAGAGAGCAGTGAAAGTATATATTAAAAACTACAGGCAAGACAATTTGATGGGAATGGGAAAGAACAGACATTTTTCTTCCTTAGCTTGATATGCTGTCTCTTCTTTATCTCACTTTCCTCCTTACGCTGTCATAAAAACAGAGACCTAAAACATATATATGAAAATCCAGGTGTTCAGCTCCATTAATGTTGTGCAATTCAGTGACTGGTTTTGCTAAATCTGCACCATTCACAGAAAATTGATTGCTTATTTTCATTTTCAAAAAACCCCAATACTTTTTTCAGATTCATCAAGTACTGTTTTCTGGTTTTGCTACTAGATACCATTCATTAAGAGCTTTATTAAGAATCTGTTTTCCCTTTTCTTCTCTGTGTGGTCCACTCCAGCATCAGAGATGGTGCTTCTTATTTTAAGAGGGAAAAATAATTTAAGTCATAGATATCCTTGAATCCCAAAAATATACATGGATCTTCTATTTCGCTTACATTCCCCTCCAGAAAACTTATTTAAGTGTAGGAGATTTCTGCAGAGCATCTTTCCCGTAGACAATATTTAAAATCTGACTTGTTCAGTATGTGGCTTCTGGATCAAACACAGTCCATGAAGCTAAAATAGATGGCTGCAGTTAAAAACAAATAAACAAACAAACAAACAACAACAACAAAAAAACCAAACACAAAACCAAACCAACCACATTTCTAGCTGAAGAGGCTTATTGTTTGTCTTGTAAGTTAGAAGCAGAGGAAGCCTTGCCGGCTGCTGGAGGCTACCCTGAGACTAGTGTTTTCTGTGGGAAACCAGACAGGGCTTCCAAGGAAAGCAGTAAGAGATCAGATACAATGTGGGGAGCTGCAGGCAGATCACACCTGAAAATCGGTCCCTTCCCTCCTGTGGTGGCACCTTGGAGAAGCTGGGGGGAAGCCAGGAGAGCAGTAGAGTCTTAGGCAGCCTGGGAGGTGAAAAAGAGGTGAGCTGTTTGTGGGAGCAGCGGCGTGAGGCACATGAGCCAGGGAGGATGGTCAGTTGTGCTTGGAGAAGAGTGGAGCAAAGAGAAACTGGGGAAATAGGGAGCATGGGGCACTGGGAAATAGATGTGAGTACAGCTGGGTCAGAAGCACAGGGATCTCAAATCTTCATTTCTTTCTAGAACGGGAAATGGAAAGAAGCAAGGCGATCCTTGAGGAAACTGTGGGACTGCATGGATTACTGGGAGGTAGCTGTAAAAGGAACCAGAGGATATTGCTGAAAACAGGGCATGATGTTGCAAATATTAGATCTGCAATGAAAATGAGGGGGAAATAATTTCAAAACAGTATGCTTTAGAAAAACTAATCGAACAGCCAGCAGGTGCTAACTACATCTCAATAGTGTTGTTATTTGCTCTTTCTTGCTGAGTTTGAGGCAGTTGTGGGGATCCAGAACAACAGACATAAAGCTGAATGATGATAGACAACACTTAAATCCTTTCAGTCTAGGAATACTTTGATCTGAGAGAGATATTAAGGATTCACAAGGTTGCTAAGACTGATTTAAATACTTTGTCATATTAAAACATGTTAACTTCTTCCAAAAACTCTGATTTCACAGCTGGACCTGTCCTCCTTCTCCATTCTTTATGAAGTCCAGCAGTATTGCTGAAGGAGAGTACACCAAACATACATGGCCAATGTCTAGTATTACTGCACTCAGTATTGCTCTCAAATAGAGCTAAATAATCTTTCGTCTCAGTTCAAGGTCTTATGAAATATCAGCAAGTGAGTAAGACAAACTTTTTAACAGTGAAAAGAAAGATAATGTTGGGCAAAAAGGAAAAGGAAAGACTTTTAAGAACTCATAACTTTGAGAGTTCATTCTCCACTGAACACGTCTGCTTTTAGATGATAGAGACAGACGTCAGACTTTCTATTTTACTGAACTTCTGCTGTTTCGAGAGTTATTGTTACTTGGACACTGAAATAGTCAGGGATCCAAAAAGCACTTATTTCCCACTATGCTTGGAAGGGTACTCTACTCTGTCACATTAGACTTAAACTTATCCACAGCGATGCACACCTCTGTGACCTGCAGGCATGATTAAATGCTACACCTATGAATGAAATCACCACGCAAAAATAAGTGTTCTGGATGGTTCAAACTTCACGAGGAGCACATCACACTGTGGTTCTGCTCTCTGTTCCTCTCAAAGAGAGGAAGCTTTATCCTCATCACGGTCTTCTATAGCACCACTTTTTTTTTTTTCTTTTTTTCTTTTTTTTTTTTTTTTAAGTAATTGGTTCCTCCTCCAATGTTAGAGCTCACTGAAGCGACAGGATGATTAATTTGAGACATGTGCATATGTTTAGGAGGTGTGTTTCAAAGATTGTCTGAGAAGCCTAGTTGAAGAGGAGGTCTGCATGTCAGTGATTCTCTAACAGAACAGAATGTAAATACCACATCTTGGTCAGAATATCCCACAGAATCACAGGATCACAAAATTTTCCTGACATCATCTTGTCCGACTCCCTTATTGAAGCATGCCTTCAAAATAATTGCTTTTTAGGAAGGGAGACACAAGATCTTGGAGTTACTTGAAAAGAAGGGAAGTTGAACAATGCTTAGAGATATTACTAAATATACATTAGTTAATTAATTAATTAATAGATAAATAAGGTCAGGCAAGGCCATCTACTAGCACTGTCAAATTTGACCAGCTGTATGGTATCGTATGTTACCATCACGTCCTGACAAAGTGCCCTAATCTATTCATATTTTATTTTGGTTTCTATGTTTGTGATAGATGTTACTTGTTTGCTTCACTTCAGATTACTGCCTCAGTGGTGCTGTTCTGGTCAAGGTAGCTGTTGCATTAGTGTCCCTACCTGCTTAAAGATCAAAGCATTGTCAAGACAGCGATAGAAGAAAATTTGACAGCATGTGTGCACAAAATCCAACACATCTGGGTACATTCAGAATTATGCATACACTCCGCAAGGGACATTCTGCCTGAATGGTAAAAGTACTAAGTCATTTGGTTTTATCGTAGAACCATCTGTGAAACACAAAAAAAGGTGGGCTGATACATCCCACACACATCAGACTCATTACACACGCTCTCTCCCAGGAATAAATATAGCCCATCTAAACTTGCAGACATCTGACAGAACATAACTCTTGAACTTATATAATTTTAATTTGCTGAAAGGATTTCCCATTTAATAAGCATAGGACTGGACAGATTTGATAAATACTTTTTAATTTTAAGTACTGAGGACAGGAAATGTTTCTGTATCACATTCTAGATTTTATCCATTCTTAAACTTGTCATACAAAACTTAATTTGTCTTCATTTATTAATTTATTTATTTCTGCTTTTGTGCCAGGTGCTATAATTCTGGTTTATTGATGATATTTAATATTACATGCAATTATAAATCTACTGTAAAGGTAAAATTATTTCTATTCCTTAATCCAGATGTGTTTTAGGAACAGTGAGTGGGATTTGTTCCATTCTTATCAGTAAACAAGGATTTTTTCCTTTCTTGAATCATAAAAAAACCTGTGTCGGGAAGATTGCAAACTGATTTTTCTGGTGCTTCAAATTTTTTAGGAGCCTGTTTAAGAGCGTTGCCTGGAGGTTTAGAAAATCCCAACAGTTAGCTCTACACCATAATACAGGTGGTGTAGTCACTTTAGCTATTCTTGTAATGTTGGCAAATAATGTAGAAAATTAAATAAGTTTTCGGGACATTTTGGAAGTTTCAGCCACTGCTTCAGAGTAAAGAATAGTTCAAAGTTTCTATCAAAATTAAGCAACTCCAGTTCTTATTTGAAACACCAAGTACAGGAATCAAAGCAAAATGGTTTGTAATGGTTTTTGACGGGTGAATAATTTAAATTAGAAAAAACATAAAATCTGTAACTTTTTCTAGATAATTAGTTTACTCTTTTAAAGTACAGCTAGAGCTGGAGAATATTTATTTTTCTACATTTTAATACATGTGGTTGATTAAAAAATATTTTGTAACAGAAGGCATCTCTGGATTACAAAACTCATTCACATGAGGATTGACCTTCCTTTCACATCTGCAGAATCTGTGAATGTGTTTGAACATTGTCAGGTCAATCTGCTTAGCAAAAGCACATTTATTTCAGGGAGTTCAGGAATAAACCCAATTACACCAAACATTCTCAGATATTGCGTCACTTAACCCTACAGATGAAAAAATAAGAGGTGTTTGAAATAATCCCTTTTTTCACACCTTTGTGGCTTTTCTGCTTTGGAATAGTTATACAATCTACTTTTTTAAACCAGCGGTAAGGACAGCCACACACAAAAAAGGTAGTTCTTGAAACTTTCCTGAACAGTGTCTGAAGCGGGACAGGGGCAGTAGCAGCTGTGCACAGCCTTGTATCTATTCATATGCAAAATGATGCCACCATCGGGTTGAGGTAATCTTGCAAGATGCAACTGCAGTTAAATAGAGAAATTTAACTTTCAAGAGATATTCCAATATGATTAGTCCAAAATAAGTGTAATTAGCCTGTCCATACAAGTTAAAATAAATATTTGCTAAAGTAATTCCTGGTGAAATATCTTACTGTACCTGTACTGCCAACTATGTCATTTGACTGTACTCAATCCAGATCTTTATTTAGATAAAAGCAGCTTTAGACTTTTTTCATTCTTCAAGACCTTTACATCTCATTTAGTCAGAAAATTGACTGCTGCTCAACATATTTCTTCTTTACTAAAAGCTGTAACTCTGCAGGGCTCATATTTAAAGGGTTCTAAAGAGCTATTTCCTGGGAAGCAGGAAAAAGGATTGTCAATCTAGCTACTTAGAGACTGTTTTTACTATCGCATTTGATTTGGAAATAGTCAAATATTTTAGTAGACAACTTGTTTGCTTGTTTGTGGGGTGGAATGAGGAGAACTTTACAGGTAAAATTGTCTTTGTCTTGGGCACTACATTTTAATCTAGATTTTTAAACATGGATTTACAGAATAAGAAACAAGAGACCTACTTTATGTATTGTTGCATTACTACATGTTTACACAGAAGTGGTTTTTAGCTGCACAAGATCCACACGATCAAAAATGTAGTATGCATGAACTCAGTGTGCTTTATATCAAATTCTGTAGTTCTAATATCATATTATTTTCTTAGGTTATACCTCCACACAGTCATTGACCCAGAAGAGACTGTGGAAAGCTGAGAAGTTACTCTGTGAAAATTTGTTGTGTTTTTTTTTTTTTTTCAATTGCAATTGCCTTTCTGCAGAATTGTAACAGCTGCAATGAAATTTTCTCCGTAAAGGTCACCTTGGATCTAGACAGGTTCTCAGCTACAACCTTCACCACCCCCATTCCCCCTGAAATCAGAGAGACACCCTCTTGGGAAGAAAAAGAGACTCATGCTGCAAAGCAACAAAGTCTGCTATTTAGGGCACTGACCTGGATTGAAATCCCTGATCAGGCTGATACAATAGAGACCTGAATCTGGCTTTCTCAGTTTTCAAATGAATGCCCTAATTACAAGGCTGTTAGCTTCTCTGTGTTCAGATTCACTCCTTTTCATTAGAGAAAGTGTCCGATTCCTATTAAGGGTTTTGAAATGCAAACAATTTTTGCAGTATTGAAATGGAATGACATGTTGGTTTTCAGTCAATTAAAATAAAATCCCACACAAAAACCCCTAAAAAGACCCTACCACCACTCCCTCAAATATGACAGAAAGGTAGATAACAAAATTACTTGATTATCTTTTCTACCGTGGCATTTCAATATAATTCATTAGAAGGTTTTAAGGGTTCTTTTTGTTTTGTTTTGCATTTTTGTTTGTTTGGTTTGTATTCCAGCATTTAAGTCAAGGACCATTAAAAATTCTATCCTGTTTTGAACTTCTATCTCTTGCAATAGATTGGTCAGGATCTTGAAGATGTAGGGTATCAGAAATAGATAGAAATAGGTGTTAAACTGAAAAGAAGGAAAAGAATTAAAAAAAAAAAAACCACCAACTTTTTACAGCAGTTCTAGTGAACTACACTACCATTTGAACTTTATATATTTAATCTTGACACAAAAACTTTTCAAAAATGCATTCAAATTCTGTTGCTTGTAATGGAATTCTGAAAGTGTGAAAGATGGACCCTTACTATTCACATGCATTAATATGCCAGAACTTTCACATTTAAACATGTCTAATGTCTGAAACAAACAAAAAGATGAACACATAAATAGGTATTTTCTGTGTTAATTGATAAGTATAGAAATCTGGATGCTAAAGAAATTATTTGTTCAGGATCAGAATACTTTTGGACAGCACAATACAGAAACAAATTGAGAATATACTAACTCAAAAAACCCAAATTTCACTTTCCACATATTTTAAGAAGATAAGGGTCCACTACAATAATTTAGCAGATCTCTAAACAATATTGACTATCAGACTTTCTAGAAATAATCCCTCACATAAGCCTGACAATTGTGACCAGCCACAGACCACATCTTTTCTAATAAACATGCCCCTTTAAATAAAAAAATAAAACCTTGAGGTTAGACAGCCATGGAAACAATAAATTCTACCATGTTCTTTGCATGTGTGTCTCAAGCCTGAGCTTTGTGCAGTGTCAAATTCCAGCTCCTGGATCTTGTTATGCTTTTGTTTGAAATGCCCTCTTGTCATATTATTAATTTTTCATCACTAGGCAAGGTGGGAGAGACTCCATACAGTAATTTGAAGGGGAAGAAACCAACTGCTCTGCTATAGAAACTTTCTCTGGTTCAAGTTCACCTGTTGGCTGCTCTTTGGGTACCTCCAGTCTGTCTTCTACACTTTATTCATTATTTCTGAGTGAGAGAAATTAGTTTAAATGAGGCCTACAATAAAATAAACAGTATGAGATCTAGGTCATTAGTTGTTCTGTCGAGTTCAATAGGACTTGATAAAGAACTATTCTATCAAGATGGAGTCTATGTGTTTGAGGATTTCATGTCTCCAGGTTGATTTGCAGACAGACACTGAAACACGTGAGCACCAGGGGACAGTCCTGAAAAAAAGCAGTTTTTACTCGTTTATAATAACAACTGCAGTAGCGGGGCAGGAGGGAATCTTGCAATAAGGTATTTTTCTATAATCAAAGAAGGAGAAAAATGCCTATATAGACTAATATAGTAACAACTCAAGACCAGTGGAATTCCTACTCACGCTTCTCCTGGGAAAGGATGGAAAGATCACCTGCATCCAAACAGTTTTTTAAATACTCATGCCTTGTATTTGGAAGACATTGTGTTCTTTTAGCTCTCCAGAAATGAGATTACAAGATTTGGGGAAGAAATATTTTGCTGTTTAGTACTTAGTCATGCATTTGACTTCGGGGAGTCCATCTTCTTACCTGCTTCTCTAGTCAGGGACTGTATTTAACAGTTCCCATGGTGGAAAAATCTTTATACCCATTTCATCTTTTCTGAATCTTTTTTCCCTGATTTTTAGCTTTAGAGACTCAAATGCTTCTGGGTATTTATTATTATTGTTGTTATTATTTTTTAATGAACAGAAGGAAGCTAGTAGAAATTTAGGTAGATATTTAGTGTTTGAAAGGAGGATTGCTCTGTCTTCTTTTCCCCACCCCAGTTTTTAACCCAGTATATAGTCTTTGATATTAACCTACTAAAACTTCATAAACAGTTATTGTCAGTACTATTGGTATAGAACTACACACAATCCCAGTTCAAAGTGAATAGCTAATTTTACGTAGGATTTGATTGCAAACCAGATGTTCAAGAGTCTTATACAAGGAGGAATTTATTCTTTTTTTTGAGGATCTGAACTAATTTCTCTACTCAAGGTAATGTATAATAGGCTAAAGACTTGCTAGTGTTCCTTGGATGGGGGAGGGACAGCACTTCTTTCTGTAATATTGTATAGGCATGTATGAGTCCATCATTTTACATTTTTTATAAAAAGTAACTGCAGTCCTGAGGGGGGAAAAAAAAGTTCTATTGGGGCACTAATAACAATAGTTGTCACCAGGAAATTAAGCAATTCAGGATTTATTTGCTATCTTTACTTGAAAGCTGGTTTCTTTCTCATTTCATCAGTGAACAAGTTACTTTCCACATCTTTTTTTGTTGCTAGATGTAGTCTAACATCACTTTCAAGAAAACCTTGTACTTTTCCTTTTTTATAAAACTGATTGTGTTAAAATTCCTTCTAGTCATGGTTACTGTTCTATGTTCCTTAAGAATTCTTGTATCTAAATATGAAGATAAGCAAATTGCACATATATACAATTTATAACTATTAGCATGTATGTTGTCTGTATGTTTATATATTACTTCCACAGTTCCATTGCTTCTAATTCCATTACATCTATTGCAGACTTAGGTGGCTAGAGGTAAGACTCATGCAACACAAATGTATGAGAGGAAATAAGAAAAATGTCCCAGCCAGACCCTGGTAGTATATAGGATATTCATTTAGGTCACGTTTTAAGTGGTACTGGTAATTTATTTTTATTAAGATGAAATTTTAGGTTGGTAAAAATGAATACAGACAGCATTTCAGCAGCTATAGAGGTTAATCAAAAGCTTCATATTTAATGTCATCTTAACTGAAATATTTTTTAATAAATTTTTTACTATATCTTCAATTGTATGTTGTTTCCACCGTGCTCCAGCACTCCAGAATAGAATCGTATGGTGGAAAACACATGCTAATGGTGCATTGGATGAACATTATCAGTGGAACATTCCTTAAAAGGTTTTATACTTGCTTGACTACCGAGTTGCTTTTGCAGGAGTGTTTCCCTGGTTTCTTCTCTTAGAACTTGATCGGCATGCCCTACCAGAAGTGCTTCTGCTTACATGGCATCTTTAACTAAGAATTTTTCTGATCTCTTTATATTTATGCAAAAAATACTCTAATAAAGATTAAAAAATTGCTTAGATACAAGGTAACATTTTAAGATAATGGCATTTTAATTGAAAAATTACTCAGCAATTCTTGTAAATTAAGTTACATACCATTCATAGCTGTAAAGAGAATTAATTTATCATGATTAACGTTATAGTGAAAACCACATGAATTAATGATGACTGGCCACCTACTTTAGAATCTTTCCAAACTACGGTAATATAACTGTGCCTATTAACTAATTCTGAATTACACTGTAACATCTAAAGAAGAGAAGGCTTGTTAACAAGTGACTGAAAGCCAAATGAATTAGATATTACTTGTCTTGCCAAATGAGGAGCAAAACAGTTTCTTGAGAAAGGTCACTTTAAAAACTCAGTTACTGCATTCAGACCTCATTGACAACATGTGTATGTGTCCTGCTAGACTGTTGTATTAAATATTTTTAAACATGCAAGATATTCCTACATTAGAACTGGATGATTGCTTTCCTTTCCTGACGAGAGGAGGGTCTGCCAGAGTGTGGCCAGGGAATTTCTTGACTCTGACATCACTGAGTCTTCCCTGGAAGATCTTGTAACGGTGCTCTGTTGTCTGCACGATAGCATAGATGTAGAGCATATAGTACAAAACATAGTGTGTCTTAGCACTGTGCAGTAACAGGTAATGTATGCCCATTAGAACAAAAGACACTTTCTGGCTCAAAATTTCACCTGATAGCATGGGCTGCTACACAAGTTGGCATGGACTATATTTTGGGCTAAGGATGTAACAGCAAGCTAAGCTGTCTTTGCTTCATTCAACTCCTCTAATCAACATAAACACCTCCCTAAATAAATTAAAATACAGATTCCAGTAGAAGTCATCTGCATTTCCTGATTTAGAAAAAAATAAATAAATCATCATCCTTTTAACTTTTAGAAGGATTCATATTTAAAAGTATGTTTTCTCTAACACAGTAGATTCACCCATTGAGGGTCAGATTTGAGACATTATTTAATAGTAAACTTTTAGGTGTTTTTCAAAACACCAGACTGTTTCTTCTTAAAATCAAATAGCAGGACACATCTTCACCATTGGATTATGTTAATTGTTATTAGTAAACTAGAGAATCTGAAGAGATGGTGTTTACTAGCCTTAGGATCTCATAAAGTGGGAAAGAATGACAAGAACTTGCCTAGTTACCCTTTCAGCCTTAAGGCAAGATTTGTAATACTGGATTTTACATGAAACTTACTTTTAGGTCATTCTAAACTAATCCTAAACGTCTTTAATTTGACAGAGTTGAGTGGGCAGCAGAGGGATGCTTTCTCAGAGACATGTTTTCTCAGCAAGAGTTGATTTAAGTATGAATTACCTTTCTTATACATGATCTCTGTCCCAAAGCATGGTTTCCATTCTCCACCTGTAAAATGTCTAGAACATGAAGAAAAGCCAGTTATTATTTAAAAAATTAGTCTCTACTTAGTCTCAAGGCAACATCCTATGCGTTTATGACTGGATGAGGTGTGATGAGATAGACTTCCACTTCCCTTGGTCAGCCAACAAACAACTTTGGAAGACTTTGTCCTCTGAAAATGATCATCGGTTGACTTCTCATGTATGAAACTGCCTTCTTCTAGCATGTCAACCAGTATTGTCCCTAGTAGGAAAGTGGAGATATTCTTTTAATGATGTTCCCTACCGCCTCCCTCTTAACTTTCTTGGGAGCTAGTTCTTTCCTTGCCCTTTAGAAGAAGATTGTATATACTCAACCTCTTCATCTTCACACATAGACTCTAACTGCAAAATGTTCACAAATTAACAGTTATGCTGCTGTAGCCAGAAACCTGTTGCTCAAGAAACTTGCTGATGAGCTCAACCAGTTCTCTCCAGTCTGAGCCCAAGGATAAACCTATAATACACATCATGCAGGTTTACCACTTCTGTGCACATAATTTAGAAGGTTGCTCAAATGTCTTAAATCTATTCGAAAACAGATTGCAAAAAATAGATTGAATTAGCATTCACTTACCAAAATTAAATATATATTTGGAAGCATAGGTGTAAACATTTTTTCAACAGCCTTACAACAAGCCTCAGACTAGAATTCACCCAAAGACAATTACAGTTCTGATGTCAGGTTTTAAAGTTATACTTTTGTGCAATATAAAAGGCTTATAACTTTGATTGTAAAAGATACTGGCGGATCCTAGTTGAAATCTCTGCTTCTGCTGGGTCAAAGAGCAGGTTCATAAATTTTGATCCTTAATCATTCTAAATGAGGCTCAGAAATAGCTGTAAATCAGTCCTTGAAACTTTCAGCTGTACAGATGCACTTTCTCTGAGAGCGTGTGACTAAAAACTCCTTTCAAATAAATCACAAAAAAATATTTTAAATCAAAAATGTATTTGGATTAAATAAGACTTTATACAGGAATGTTTATCCTGTTTGAGTGCAGCAGTTACTTGGATCACTAGTTTTCATACTAGTAGGAGTTGCCCTTATTTGCTTAATAAAAACAAAATCTTGAAAACAAGCTCCCCAGATATTTTTGTGATTAACTAAAAATATTTTCTAGACATTATTGAACAAGAAGACTTGTTCCAATTAGAACTAGATGAGTACTTCCTCTTCAAGATCTCCTGAGAGCTGTTGATGGTGTATAGCCAGGAAAGCAAAGGGAAAAAACTGATTTCTGCCAACAATTATTGCAAATTAGAGATTATGGAAGCATAATTCAACATATTTGTTTCCAATGTATCATTTTTTTGTTTGTTCTTTCCTCTCCCCGGGTTGCAAAGGGTTGTTACTACCTGGTTTTCTCCATAGATTTTATCTACCCTCACTAATTTAGAGTACATTTTCAGTTCTGGAATGTTTAAAGGTCAGTGGAAACTATGTACAAGGTATTTCTCACTCAATTTAGATTGAAACACATGTAAATATCTGTACAAGATATACAGTATTTCTGAAAAGAAAGGTAAACCTGAATTTCTTTCCAGAAGAAACCATCATCCTTTATCACAGTGGCAGTTTTTCTGCAGTTTTCCAGACACTATTGCTGGTCTATAACTAGTTACTTCCTTGCAGCTGCAGCAATGGATGTGCACTTTCAGTATGCAGATGTAGGCGGACAGCTTGGTCGATACCATGCTCTCCCTTCTAGTGCTGGGCTCTCCAGCACAAGGAAGGGCCAAGCTTGTCAAGCAGGTAAATAACAGAGCGAGCTGTCTGCTGTGATAGATACAGACTTGGACATCTGCTCCTTGCCATTAATCAGTCAGGGGAGCTGATAGGGAAATTTGTGACAGCCTAGTGTAAGCTGATGGCTGAGGGAAGATGAAAGTGAGTTCTGCAGCCTGAAATATGCTGATTGTTTCAGCCAGAGAGAGAGAAATACACTAAATTTTTTGATAGATGCAGAAAAAGAAAATATAGGGATGTCTTCAAATATTTCCGTTTTCAAGGTTGTTCAGCAATTTTGAGTAGCTCTGTTTGAGTATGAGACTGTTCCCCAAGGCAAATACCAGGGTTGTCTAGTGAGCAGAGGTCTGAAAATCTACCCACCAGTTTATAATGTGGATTTTCTCCATCACTTCCAGTTGACTTTCCTTGCTTGACAAAGTTTCTCATAGTTATTTTCTTATAGTGCATTGTGGAAGGCGTGTTTATTTGGTGTACTTTAAATGTATGGTACAGTATAAATTCCTAAGAGTCCTCAGACAGCAAAACATTGACTGCTATAGTTTTCTTTCCTTTGTGTGATTGTCCATAGACATATTTAAGCATGCACAGGGTTAGACACATTTACAGTGTCTTCAGGTGGAATCTGTGCAGCTGAACTGTTTTCCAGAGAAAGGATACTCAGGTTTTTTTTTTCCCAGTGCTATAGAAGGTATTAAAAAACGGATGACTCCATGGGAGGCACTGTGTAATTTGCTGCTCTTTATTCACTGTTAGATGTGGCAGTGGCAGTATTTTATTTGAAGATTTGTCTTCAGCATAAAATTTATTCGATTTTGGGATAGACTGGTTTCCTATGGCATTCCAGTGAAGCCTACTAAATTTAAAGTCCTGAGTAGCCTGTGAAGGTTGTCCCATTTATGGCCACATTCCCGCTAGGGGTGGAGAATGTTGCTTTTTAACTTGCCTGATGGCAGTGCACAGTCTGAAGTGGTACCTCTGTAGTACTAATGCTGATACTTCTGAGCAAGCACATAGAGGGAAATGGTCTTTGACTAAAGAGCCTGAGAACTACAGATACTTAAGAGTACCTGTTGTGCAACTGTTTGTACAGTCTTTTTTATGGGAAAAAAAAAATAATAATCTTGTTTATGAAGCCAAGAATTTGTTTTTAGCATAACTGAACCAAAATCTTAAGTCTAATCATAGAATTGTTTTTTGGTTTCACCATGGTTCATTTTGATGTTTGCTAAAACACTTTTACACCTTTAATATTCCTTCATTGGTCTGCAACTCTGTGTTACATCCAAATGTGGTACATAGGGAGACTTTGAACTATGTTAGACGCTATTTCATTGTTCAGTTTATTCCCCCTAAAATCAGATTTGTCCAGCTCCAGATTTGCATTTCTTTATCTGACCATTGGTTATCCTCTGCCCCATCTCTTATCATCCCCATGCCTATACTCCTCTGCATGGTTTCCTATGCCCCCACTTCTCAAAGTCTCTGCTATCACACCAAGCCTTCATTTACCAATGTGCATCATTACATGAGAGTCCTAGGTATTTCATTCTACACAGAGTAACTATTTCTTACTTATAACTATAAAAAACTGTAGTTATGCCATACAAAAATAAAGTAATAAATAAATTAAGCAACCACATGTGAGGAATAAAAATTCTTGTTAGAGCTAGGCCATGTGAAAAGAAAGTGCAGGCAGGTTGGGACAACTGTCTTTTAATTTTAAGCTCAGTACCATCAAGTTTTTATTACATACCATTAGAATTTGAGAATATGCAGAAATGCCACCTTTGCTTCACTTTCTCTGTCAAGGTTATAATTTACGGTCCACTCTACTATGTTACTGTCTAGAGTCGAGTTCTGCTAGACAAACACTGGAATTGATGATTGAGGAATGGGGTTTCATTGGCTCTTTTATAAAATCTGGATTTGGAATGGAGGGAGGGACTTATCCATGTCTGAACCAAATTTCTTTCAGAGTGTGACTGTGCACAAGCAATAACATAAATATGTGCATGGACAACAAATCTCAAAGTGTTACTTAAGGTCAGTAACCCTTCTGTATGCTGATGCTCTAAAGGACTCAAATAAGAATTTAATCACATACTCACTTTTCATCATAATAAACTCCCTTTTGGCACAGGCAGGAAGCTACAATGCCCAAAATAACCTTGGGCACGGAAGCTGCATTCTTTTTGCTTGGTGAAGCAAGGTGGTTTGTGTATATTGCTGCTGGACAAGTGTTAAAATGAATCTAAAGCCACGCACAGAAAGCTTCTCATAGTCACAACTGTTTGGCCTATTAACGCATATGAAGTGCCAAACAAAAAAACCTATGCATTTTTGAATCTTTAATGCCATATTTAAGGAAATGCCAATTAATGCCATTTTGGTAATGACATTTGTAAGGACGTCTTATTTTGGTAGGCAGGAACAAAAACATTTCCCAAATTTCAGAAGGTTTTTCCACAGCATATTACTGTACCACACTGTCTCTTATCCCTGGCCCAAATTTAGAAGGCTTTAGAAAAGGGATCTTTTTTTGGATATTGAAGTTTCATCTATATTGGTAAGCAATTTGACAAAACAGAAATGGACGAGTAATCAAAGCAGTTGACACTGTAATTCCTACATTTGCCTTGTATGTGATTCAGGGATTTACTTTAGCCAAGATTTAGTCTGACATTGTCAACTCATGATTGAAGCTGTCTGAAGTACCTCTCTTCGGTTCAGTCTCAGTCCTCATTAGGTACAGGAGAACATTCGGTGCATGATTGAAGTAGAGCTCCCATTTCAGCTTTCTCCAAAAGAGGCCTGGTTATTATGAACAAAAAGCCAGCCTATGAACTGAGCCAGCAACAGTAGGGGGGACAATCAGGGGTTTCACTCTGAAACCATATCACTGTACTGAATGTAGGTGAGGCCAGAAGTGCTTTGCACTGTAAAAGATAAGATAAAAAGGCCTAAATTTTAAAGCAGAAACAAATATTTGTTTTCACCATTCTAATGTTTGGTTACTAACTTTTTTTTTTTTTTTTTTTTTTAAGAGAGGATAGGGAAGAGGAGGGTGATGCTGTCTGAAGCTCCCCAAGCAGCATCCTGTACTGATACAGAGCACTTACGGTACCTCAAGTTCAGTTCAAGAAAGCTTCACCTGCAGCAAGCTTACTGCTTCCTAACAGCTCATTTGTCAGAAAAACTCATGCTCAGCTTATTAGCAGCCCATTTTTACGGTCATTATCCATGCTTCCACAACATCTGGCTAAGTGTTGTACTCCAGATTGTGGTTGTTCTGGGAAGTAGTTTTAGCGACTTGAAAAGGCTGTTTAAGTCATGGTTATAATCCTCCCTCTGCCTCTTAGTGAGGTGATTTTGGGGAAGCGGCTGTCTCCCTTCTACCTTTTCTATGCCCTTAACAGACGCTGAACTAACTTTGAGTAAAGACCATAATTGTATTTGTTCCTGTAGTCTAGCTAAGTGAATAGTCAACCTCAGATGAAAATTAATTTCTGTAAGAATTACTTAGCAATATACTTGTCCCTTTCTGAACTATTGTCTCTGCGTAAGTGGTTTTGTAGTGCCTTAGATGATCTTGTAATGAACTGGAAAGGTTTTATTCATCAGTGTGTGTTCTTCATGTATGCCATAGTTAGCAAATAACTTTCTCTTATATAAAATCTTCTGCAGAACGAGGACCATGCCCAAAGTTTAATTACAGAAAAAACTTTTCCAAAACTTCTGGATATAAATTCCACATCATTTTTTGGTTTATCTTTTTAATGCAAAAGAGATAAAAACATTGTTTAAATTTTGACCATTTTGTTTCATCCTAATAAAACCATATCCTAATTATCTGAGTTCTTTGAATGTGAGTCCTTTCTTATGACTATTTACTCTAATTTAAGCTGTGCTTTGTTCTCATTTAAAGTCTTTTCTCCTCTTTTTAATAAAGCAGATAGAGTACTCAGGTAGCAAAATACCCATCTGCCCGTTAGGGTTTCCAAACTGCCCAGTAAAGTTTTGTCATTTCTCACACATTCATTCTTGGAAACGATGTTCCTATGACAATACAGCAGCAAAAATGTTATTGAAGTCACTCAACTCACAGAACATACCCCAATCTACCAGTGAGATGCATCTGAACAGTCCAAACACTAAACAACTGCCAGCTGACACACTAGTTGGCATATCTAGCAATGATTTTTGCCCAACCTGCTTTCTGACAGTCACTACTTTTCTTGATTCTATTGCCTTCCTTGTCTTTTTGTTTACTGAACTTTCGGCTGTACATAACAGCTGACAGGTGTTTTCCCAGAGGTGATACAAATGCCCTGGCTCAGCCATTATCTGACAGTTTTCAGGTCATCCCATACCAAGCAAGTGATAGATAGGCTATAAGACAAGTAAGCAAACAGTTACACTTGGCACAATTGCAGGCTTTCTGGAGGGAAAGAAACAGTCAATCTCACAATTGTAGTATGCCTGACACTACCCAACTATTTGCAAAGTGCATTCGGGGAGTTCAGACAAGGAATAGTGTTGACTGACAAAAGCTAAGCAGAAAAGGCTAAATGTCAGACTCTTTGCAGCGGCTCTGTAAGAGCCTGGCAGATGAAGTGAAGTCTCGAATGTAGAATGATGGGAGAGTGATGAGAGGCAGAAGGAAGGATGGCAGTAGTGCTACAAAGGGTTATTTTTAAAAACCTTTATATTGGCTTTAATAACTTCTGGTTTTAAAATCAACTGTTAAATTAACTGTTGAATTTTATTAAAAGCATTAAGAATTTTTGGAATTGTTAGATAATAGGACCTATATAGTTAGACCTATCCTAATGAAGTTTTCCCAGCCTTTTTAAACTGAGGAAAGGTGATGTCAACAGCAGTTCGGTGTTAGAATAAAACTGACTGCATGAATGGGACACATTTTATAGTAGTATGCAGGGAAATGCACAAGGGATGCAATATACTCACAAGTCTTACAGCATGATCTCCCACAGTATACCTATATATCCAAATTGGTGGCATCTGCATAAATGAAGTATAAATTGGGTGGAAAATTGCCTAAATTGTCAGGCTTAAAGGATTGTGAACAGTGGTACAAAGTCCAAGTACTCTTTGGTTACTAGTGATATATCTCAGCAATCAACAGTGTTCATGCTTTTATTTTTGATCCAGATGATGGAGAGGAGTGCCTTCTCAGCAACCTTGCAGATGGCACCATACTGATAGTCTGGGGTGGTTGATACACTGGAAGCCAAGGGCTGTTATTCTGATGGACCTGGACAGCATGGGGAAATGGTTTGGCAAGAACCTCATGAAGCTCAGGAAAAGGGACAATGAAACCCTGTATCTGTGTATACCCACGCAGCAGTACAGGCCAGCTGCTTAGGAGCTCTCTGAAAAACGATCTGGAGGTCCTCATGACTAATTTGTGCCTCTGTGACAAAGAAGGCTCATGGCATACTGGCATACTGGGCCATATTAGGGAATGTGTAGGCAGCAGGCAGAAGGCAGTGGTTTTTCCTTTCTGTCTGGCATTTATGAGATGACATCCAGAATACTGTTTGGGTCCAGTTTGGGGCTTGCTAGTACAAGAAACATATTGACATACCAGAGAGTGCCTAGTGAAGGATCATCAGGAAAGTCATGGGCACGCAACGTACATGACAACACATAGCATGTAAAGACAGTCTGAGAAAGCTGTGTTTGTTCAGCCTGAAGAGAGGGTTCAGTCAGGTTTTATTCAGTCAACTACCTAATGGGAGGGCATAAAGAAGTCATAGCTATTTTCTTCCCAGGGGTGCACACAGAGGAGAGGCAATGGACACAAGTTTTCACATCAGAAATCATAATCAGATACAAGAAAAAAACTTACCACCATTAAAGTGTTCAAACCATGGAAAAGGTTGTCCAGAGGGCTGTGAGTTCTTCTTTGGAGATATTCAAAACTTGTCTGAATAAGGCCCAAAGCAGCATGAACTATTTGTCCTTTCTTTGAGTAGAGATAACCTCAAGATGTTCCTTTTAGGCTTAATTATATTAACAGTCTGTATAAACATCAAAAGCAGTGACCAAAAAAATGAGAAAATGTTGATTAGGAGAATGGGAAAAATTTTTTACAAGATGAAATAACTTACTTTTTTTTCGTTAGTCTCTAAACTAAAAAAAAAAAAAAAAAAAAAAGAAGAAAATCCCAGCTTTCCGAACTTCGAGTTATTTTCAGTGCAGCAAAAGACAGGTTTTACTTCCACGAGGATGTCTGCACTTAAAATATACACATATAAAAGCAGAAGATCAACACTAATAGCAGCAAACATTCACAGTCTAAAGTGAAAACACTGTTAGACAAAATCAAAGTTTAGATTTCCAGAAATTATTTTCCTAAGTATAGGGTAGTTTTAGGGGAAAGAAGGGAAGATTTGCCCAGCAGATTGGTTTTCAGTGAGGAGCACATGCCTTACAAAACTCATCACTGAACCAAAGGTATCTAGGAATTTACCTTGGGACAAGCACTCTGCTTTCCTACTGCTTGTATTTGTTGTGTGTTTGGGATGGAGAAAGGAAGGAGGTAAATCTCTGGATACTTTCTCCTTATTACCTAGAGAAGGATAACAGCATCACAGATATTTTTAATTGACATGGTCAACTCCAAAACGGTAATCTGTTTTTCTCTTCATTTCAATAGAAAGACAAACACATCAGGGAAATTACTTTCCTCGGGGGCTATATGTGCATAGGCATGTACATCTTGGCATTAAAAGTATGTATAGACACTTTAAGAGATTTTAATGCTTAACAGAGGTGTTTATAGTTGTAATGTAAGATGTTGGACTGATTCGCAGACGCTTTAAGCAGAAGTGTCAATGCTAATATCAACAACTCTAGTAATCAGAATACAAATTTTCTTTCTTACTTTGTTTTAAGGTTTTATCCATGCTTCTATAGCTTTCGTTTTAGTATTATTTTCATATAATTTATTGTTCTTTAAACTGTCCTTGAAGTTTAAAGAGTGTCCATAGTAAGTATCAGAATAAGAAAAAGAGTAAAAGTTAGTGTAAGAAATTAACACTTGTATGATTAATAATTTAGAGATTTGGTCCTTGAAAGATTAAACTTTAATCATTATAATAATCCCATGAACTTCAGTGACTTTAGCTAGGAATAGGAGATGGTAGTTTCAAACCTCAGAAAGATGGTATAATCCTACAATTTGAGATAAGACACAACTTGAAGAATTTCAAATTGTTAGTCTGGTTTCTGGGATGGAGAACAGAAATGCTTTTCCTAATACAGTGTGAATATCTAATACTTGTCTCACTATCGAACCTTTAAACAAGAGTGAGGAATTCTGCTGGTTGTTGTTCCCCCAAAGAAGTTGTATTTGCAGTTGGAATTTAAAATTAATTTTCTGAGAAGACAGAAGATTTTAGATTTTAGACAGAAGACAGATTTTGGAAGAGGTATTTTTTTGAAATTTACTTTTCATCTCTTTCATTATTTTTTCATATATTAATGAAAGCTCTTTAAAGTCCCAGGGAGCTTGAATTCTATATACAGAAAGTGAAGGTTTATTGTTATGCTAAATACTAATCGTGGATAAATTTAACTAAATATAGAAATGGTCTGAATTATTAGCTTGTCCCTAATTTGTATCTTAGAGGTGGCCTAATCCAATCTGCACAAGGTCCCTTTCAGGCCAGTTTTCTTATTGTTATACTGGTTTCTCACCATTAATTAAGAGTGACAGACTAATACAAGTATGTAGAGAGTCAGGACTAACAAAATAATAGATATTTAAAAGTAAAGGTTAGAATTTTAAATGTATGTACCATGAGCTCCAAACACCACCATGCTGAACGTGCTTCCTGAAGGTCTTTCCCTATTCTACATGCAGATGTTCTGACCACTAGTACTTCACATCAGGACAATTGGTGCTGAAAGTGAATTTATCCACTTTGGGAAGGAGAGGAAGAGTGGAAGCTGCTTAAAAAGTAAGCATTGCATACCTTAAGTTCAGGATTTTAGTTTAACCTGAAATTGAGTATGTTTCTGAATCTGACCCAAATTCTTCTTAATATCCAGTATTTTATTTCATAAACTGATGAAAAAAGGAAGAAAGTCTCAGCATTTTACACTACCCATATGAAAAAAAAAAAATACAGAAGATAGTGGGAGAATTTAAGAAAGCTCATCAGTTATTAACAGCTCCAATTAGAAATAATGCTGAATTATGAAACTGGGTATTCTGAGGCTCAAGCAGGGGATAAAAACCTTTTGTTACTAGTTATTAAATAACAGAATTCTGATGGAAATTTAAATGTTATATATATTAAAACAATAATTGAATTTAAAATCTAATCTCAGATGAGAGTGCACAGTGTGTATAGATTAATGAATGATCTCAAATCATGGTCAAAGATGAAATGTATTTATTGTAATTGTCATTTATCTCAGGTCAAGGAGGGAAGACTATTTTATCACACTAATATTAATGAGTAAAATGTTTGTTTAAGCCATCATACTTAAATATTTTTCATTTTCATGACCTAAAGTTCACAGGATAAATGTTCTCTTTAAACACCTGATATTACACACATTTCTGCATATTTTACCTTTTAGTTTGGTCAGAGTAGTAGTTACTTGTAGCTTATGATGAAAATCAAGAAGAAGGGAGTATGTGAGGAAGATATAGGAGAAGAATGACAGGATTCTGTGATGTTAATGACTAAGAAGGGCAAGCTCATCTTTCTCTGAGGTTCAGATCTTTTAGCAGGCTTTAAATTATTATGATATTACAAATATGCTGTTACTATATAATTAGTCAATGACACATTTAATGGGCTATAAATAAGATAAATTGTTCATTTACCTTTATCAATCAATAATTCTTTAAGTCATTATATAGTTTGAGTTTGGGTTTTTTTAATCCCTGCTTGTAAACAAAAATTTTTAGGTCTCTTCCACATGAGAATTATTGATCTTGGTAAGACCCAGATAGGTTATAGCACTTGCAGAACATGAGCTACTGCTGTCCTCTGCCCAGTTTTTCTTCCCTTAAAACTGTTTCCATCTTTCAACTCCTTGGCCTTGTTTTCAGTACCTTGGTGCTACTGCTGCCTTCTCTCTCCTGTGCACAGGGACCAAAGACAACAGCTGTGTCTCAGCTGCAGGGCTGTGAGTTTGCAGTCCAGCTTTTCCTCACCATCCTTGGGACTCTCTTCATGGAGGACTCTGTAGTTTCATTTCATCTCAGTAACTCCTACCTCACATTGTGCTTCTACCTTCACTATAAATATTTAATAAGTTTAGAGCTGGTAGTTAAAAAAAGGTATGCCGATTGATGCTCAGTATTCCAAAAATTTTATTCTAGGAAAACACCATCTTAGATTTATGTATTATAAGAATGTTTCTTGCAGAAGGGAGGAAGTTCTGCTCCTCCAGTGAGCAGAAAAATGATGGAATGAGGGTAGATGCTGTTGTGATTTTGTATCATAAAATAGTGAAAAGACTTTTCTAAGAAAACAACATCCTGAAATCAAGTTAGTTGATAGTGATGCCTCTATAAGAAATTAGATTTTATACAATGCTTTGTCTTAGGATGCAGTGTATTTTACAAAAGCTGCATCACTGTTTCATACAGAAAAAGCAGAGAAATCACATGGCCTTTTATCTAATACTCTTCAGTAAGTCATTCTGCTTAGTAGGGCACAGTCTCATCAGTATTATTTCAGTGTACCATCCTTCAGGCAGCATGTGCTGAATTGTTATACAGATGTATAATAGAGCACCATGAAGATTATCAGGGGGCTGGAGCACCCCTCCTATGAGAACAGGCTGAGAGTTGGGGTTGTTCAGCCTGGAGAAGAGAAGGCTCCACAGAAACCTTACAGCGGCCTTCCAGTACCTAAAGGGAATCTACAAGAAATCAGGGGAGGGACTTTTTACAAGGGCATGTAGTGATAGGACAAGGGGTAATGGCTTTAAACTGAAAGAGGGGAGATTTACATTACTTATAAGGAAGGGATTCTTTGCTCTGAGGGTGGTGAGACACTGGCACAGGTTTCCCAGAGCAGCTGTGGCTGCCCCCTCCCTGGCAGTGTTCCAGGCCAGGTTGGACGGGGCTTTGAGCAACCTGGGCTAGTGGAAGGTGTCCCTGACCATGGAAGGGGGGGTCGACTAGATGATCTTTAGGACCCTGACAACCCAAATTCGTCTATGATTCTGTTTTTTCCGGAACTTCCATGTCAGCACTGTTTCACCTCTAAAGTCTTGGTTCAAAGAATGAAGGGCCTCTGCTCTATCCTCTAAAATATAAAGATACAGTAGTATCCTTATTCAGAAATGTTCCATATAAAATAAAAAACCATGAAAGGTTTGGTGTTTTGCTGTTGTTTTTTGTTTGGGTTTTTTTTTTTCCACTTATTATTTCATTGTTTGACTGGTTGGTGGGCTTTTTTAAATATGCACGTATCCAGTCATTTGTTCTTATAAGGAAAAGAGACAATAAAAAAAAAAATTTCAGATGACCTGCTAAGATCATAGGTGCTAATACTAAATAAAACATAAAATATTGCAAAATTATACTAATTGACCACCACTATCAGAAGGTGAATGGGAAGAACAAGGAATATATAAAGATGTCATATTGCTGTTCTTGTTTTCAGAATTACATGATCTAGTACAAAAACAGCGTAGAAGAAGGATTTGGATGATGTAATTCCCAAACTGCAAGAAGTGTAGTATACAGAATACATGCTAATTTGGAAAGTAAAGGGGGGTTGTAGAGCAACCTTTCCTTGCAACACAGACAAATCAGAATTGCTGAATATCATCCAGAAGAAATCATTAGTTAAAATGTTGAACCCTAAATAACTTTGTCTGTTTGCGAGTCTCTTTCTTTTTTCCTTTTTTTCCATTTTTTTTTCCTCCAAAAAGGCCATGTTAGCCTTCTAAGAGAAAGACATAGTATTAAATATTAGGTCTTTGCTACCCGGAGAGCACACCACACAAGGGATCCAGTAAACCATTGTAGGAAACCTGAAGAATAAACCCACTAATTTCAGAAAAAAAGGATAACGAAAGATGGAAAACTCTGTGATGTCTCTGTCCCGATTGTGAAATACAGACAGTTTACTTGGAAAAATATGAAAATAGTAGATTCTTGTATTGCTCCTCTTCACTTATTTCGTTTTCTCTGGAAAGTAGCAGATCAAGACAGTTTGGTGAGAGGTAAGAATGGATTCAGACACTGAAGTTACAGGTCCAGGTGCCCAGACTCACAGCTAGGATGCAAGATGCAGGGCCAGCTGACCGTTTTACAGACGCACTAACCATCTACCACAGTCTTCACAAAGTATGCAGTGCCAGTGAATAATCCTTTGATAACAGCTAGCTACTCATCACATGCATGCAGGGACTAAGAATTTCTCAGTGCCCGGAGGTGAGAAGAGCCATCTCAACCCAACCTCTGGTGACAGGCAGCCCCCTTCTTAGTCTTCTTTTAAGAGAAGACTCCAGCCAGACCTCATCTGGAAGACTGGGAAATAACTTTTCAAATGTTTGGTTGAATGTAACTGTATTACCACTGGACAGAAAAACAGGGTGGATGAGTCACAGCCTTGAGGGTAAAATGGTTTTAAGCATACTATTTTCCAGTCTCCAGTGTGTTCTGTGACAGGAACAACAGAGGATGTGAGGCAGATATTTTTTTGAGGGCATAACTGACAGTTTTGAAAGTTATATTCATACCAAGTTGAAAGAATTTGAAGGTGTTCTTGTACAACATATACATTTGGGGATATATTTGTGTCAAAATATCATTTCAAGTAAAATCTTGCTGCAGTGAGGGAATGGGCCTTTGAAAGTGTTCAGTCACATGGGACCCCCTCCAATCCCCTGCTTCCTTGTAACTGCAAGTTTGTCTCAAGAAATGGATGCTCTAGAAAATGTCACAGTGAAGTTTATAGTATCAGTCAATGGCAAAATGTCCAACAGTTTAAAAAGCAGCATTTATCATCTTGTAAGAGATACTAATCTTTCCCTCTTAAACAAAAAGCTACAAGTCATGAAGAAATCCTTGAAGAAAAGAGGGGTCTAAAAACCTTGAAAACACATAGAGAATCCTGAAGGCTCGAAGGAAGGTCTGCAGCAAACCTTAGTGAAATTGATATATACAACTCTTGTTATTTCCACAAATAAAATATCTTTAACTGTGCATGTCAGGTACTGCTGAGTTTAAATAAAAATAAAAATAAATTTAAAAATAAAAAATAAATAAAAAAAGAGGGGAAAGAGGAGAAGGGAGTAATTTATCAGAAGCCATGTTTGCATCTAGTCTATGGTACTAACTTTTCACTTAATTTTGAATGTATCATGCTAGTTAAAATGGAAAGGAAACAGGATGAATATCCTGACTTCTTTCTCTGATGCTGAAGGTCTGTTAAGCTATGGCACATGTTTTTGTCTGTCATAAGAGACGTTTTGTCATGACTAGACCATTTGTCTCTGGGACTCCTCTACTGGATCTCAAAGATGTAACAAATGTGAAAGAGAGCTCTCCAGCTTTTCTACCTTCTTCTCACCAATTCCTGATCCAAATGAAAATTACCAAGTTTCTTAAGTGTTGGGCTCTATAAAGTCATCCTCCTCTTCCTTCCTTTCTTCAGAGTGAAGCATGCATTATCTATAGCCCATCCCTGGGTTGGGGGCAGTGGGTGGCTCTCAGGAGCTGCAGACTTCATTTCACTGGCTCCATCAGTCTTTGCACCTGTTCATCACATTGCTCTATGTGATAAAAACCACCAGCAATAGTAAGGTGAGAAGGAAATATAACATGTCCCCTAGCACGTGGCATGATTTTTCTTGTCCTTCCTAAATGTAAATATGTAGGGTCTTAACAACATGGAACATTTTAATGAACCTACTCATAGCAATGATGATGTTGTTAATTGGTGCTGGAGACAAAATTATTACATTTATAGAACTGTTATCCAAGTGTACTTAAAAAAAAAAAAAAAAAAAAAAAAAAAGCTTTATGCTGGATTGTTATTGAAATCATGTCTGTTTTGATAAGAGAGGGTCCAATGGCCCTACTGTGATAATGTTACAGGGCATGCTTATAATGTGAGCGTTAAAGGGATTAAAACAACCATGCATGCATGCCGTGTTTCATAAAATATTAAAAAGTCACATATTTGCATATTATACAGCTGGTTGCAAAGCCATCAATCATCATATTATCTGTACATTGAGGATGATAAATGGTTTTCATTCTAATGAGAGAAACTAATCACATGGAGAAATGAAGAGGGCATGCAGCATAAAGGCTTTGGCACCAAAAGCTATAGATTATTATTAATATTATACATTTCTCTCTGATTTGGAAACTTCTGTTCTTCATTTGTACACATGCCTTTCTACATTCATGACTTTGAGAAAAGGTCAGGTCATTAATTTTTTTATTCTTAATAAAATGGCACTGGAAAAGAAGGAAAAGGTTAAAAATATTAAGCAACTTGAAATCAGCTTATGTGAATTTTTCTGAATTACCCAGGAGAGACCATTTATTTTCCATCCCTAAAATGTGGCAGCAGAAAAGCAGACAAAGGTTAAAAATAGCAAGGTAGAAGCCTCTTACCTAAGTAGTTTTGTAAGCTATCTAACACAGCTCTATAGCAAATCACTGTGCACTATATTGTTTGCCACTAAATGAGACAGTGAGCTACTTCTAAAAATGTTATAAAATATGAACTCTTTCATATGTCAGTAGTTATAACAAGATAACTACTGGCATTAAAAATAATTACAATTATTATGTTTAGGCTTCTGACTCTTACAGTCCAGTAGGGTGGTAAGATCACACAGTACCATGTGAAAGAAAAAAGGACTAATTTTCTAATGCGGTGAACTGGGTAGAGACAATTGTGTGGGAATGGAGAGGAAAAAGGCAGAGTAACAGAAATACAACTGTTCATACACTGGACAGCTGCACCAGTGAGCAATCAAGAGAAAAAGCCAGGAAAGTACTTTACAAAGTATCCGTATTTCTATATGTATTTTTCAGAATTAATCAGTGACTTTATATTGTTCCTCAGTGTATGTAATGCTGTGCTGAATTCAGAAATTTAGAAAAATCTTAATAATAAGGCCATACTAAATAACTTGCCATAAAAGTTTTCTCTAAGATGTGAAAAGATGAAAGAGTACAGACCAGACTGGATTGTGTGTTTCAACTTCATATTAATGAAGTTTTGTAGATTTACCTTTGTAAATAGAAATAAACATGTATGTTCCAGGAAAATGTTTGAAAAGAAAATTTATGAAGCTCTTTCTTGTTGCCATTTGGAAGTGATGCTGCGGAAATGATCTTAATTGATTGCTGCTCAACAGCTTTGTGCTGAATAGTATCAATTCCTGGAATGTTTTAAATATAACAGATTCGGAGTCAGCTACAAATAGGAGAATTCACATCCAAGAACTGAGTCTAATGTTCAACCAGTTTGGTCTGGTGTTTAATAATTTATGAGGTTTTAAAGGAACACACTTGGTGGGATTTAGGAAATATTGCTTTCCTAGGAATAGGCATTATTGTGGGAGAAAAGGTAAGAGAAAAAGGAAAAAGCCTTTTGGAAAGACTGCTTATAAGGTGAAAACACTGGTTTTGTTCAGCCTGTAGCACTTAGATGTGGCCCATCATGAAAACATATGGTACTTTTCCTGTGGAACCACTAGATGCCCGTGTCAGGTGAGGGATGTAACTGCGAGACAGAAGATGGGGCTCTGTGTGTCGCTCATGTTCTGAAGTGGACAAGCAAGTTTTTGATCAGGAATCTACACTGCTTTAGCTGGACCAAAGGGTGGCACTCCAGAAGGGTATCTCTAGGACAGTATTTCCAGTTATAGATGGCAGACTGAACATGTTGTTATACTTGCTGCAGTTCTCAGGTTACCTGCAATCTTCTTTCCATCACAATATCTTTGTGACAATCAGTGGGATTCATCTTAAAAAATTAATTCCAGTGATTTTTCCTCTTCAAACTCATCACTTTTCCCAGAGGAGGACTGAAATAAAAGCTTTAAAGTATGTGTATTGGTCTAACTTTGATCCAGAATAAGAATGCAACTAAGCAAGAACCTGGGTTTAAGCACCTGGGCCAGATATAATATGTGTCTTGGAGAACCTAGTAAGCCTCATATACTCTTATCTTCAGCTGGGAACTTTTTTGTTGGTCATAGCCTGTCAGAACTCTCATAGTATTTATTGTGTTACACCATAACAGAACCATCACTCTCCCTTTTTACTCTTTCTCCTCCCATCCCCAGCTTCTCACTGTCATTCAATATAGTTTCAAGTCTTCTGATGTTTTAGACACTGACCTGCGAAAAAGAAATAGCTTTCAGGAGAAAGGAAATTAAAAGATACTCATATCAAATAAGCAGCTGTTATTGACCACTATTACAGATTTGGTTTTCAGGGAAAATTATTTTTTAAACATTTGTTCATGTATGCATGTTTTCAAAGATATTTAAATGACAAGTAATAAATAGAATTTTAATATCCCCTAATTTTTGTCACAGCTTCTTCAAAGACTGTATATATTAGGTGTGGGAGAACTGGATCCTCATACATCTAAATGTCTCTTTACAGAGACATCCTTATTCAGCCATGTGTCTTTCTAATGTATTTCTTGCCTCTTCAGTTATAATACTGCAGCTGTGAAACATTCATTAGTATACTGATGCTTTGCTGATGTATTACTTTCAAAATATAAGATGTTGCAATGTAGCTACAGTATTTCTTTTTAAACTGCAAAGCTCAGCAATATTCAGTTCAGAGTAAGTGCAGAAACATCCACTTCTGGTTTTTGTAGTCCCAAATACAATTTTGCCTGGTATACTTCAGAAGGTTTTGTGGTTCACCATCTTCATTAAAGAGAGTGGTTATAGTTCAAGTGTCACGAGAAAGAAAATAAAGACATATAGAAAATTATAGTTAGTGAATAACTACACTATGGAGTTTATTTTAAAATAGTATGTGTTTTCTGATATGGAAGTATGTGCAAGGATGAACTAGGAGAGAAGAGCCACTGTCCCATGAGACAAAAATACTGCACGCATTTGCTTTTTCATTACAGAAACAACATTGGTGTTTGTGATAAATCCTCCTGATTAAACAAAAGATCACCCAAAAGTGGCATAGCTCCCTAGTGCTAAAAAGCGAATTTGAACTCCTACTCTTCAGGTTTAAAAGCAGAACAATTTGGGGGGTAACTTGAACATCACAAGGATAAAAAAAAAAAAAAAAAAAAAAAAAAAAAGATAATTTGCCCTGGCCTTAAAATATTCTTTGGCTTGTCCTGGGAAGAGTATGAAACTTAAACTGAAAATTTAAAAAGCCCTACTACAAATAACAAGTCACTGAAGGATGCCGGTTTGTAAATCTGTTTCTCTCAATTCAAACAGAAGCTTCAGTATTGAAGTTTCTTTATCCAAGACTCATCCCATGTTTATATGATCAGTCATCACTTACACTGACCTTCCGTATTTAATCTTTGTATTTTCACAGTTATCCAATAAGTTTCTGGACAGGAGTTTGATTAGTTTAAAAAAGGGATTAAATGGTGCCACCACACAGTGTAGCAAGGGGCCCTTTCAAGGAACAGGTTTCTCCAAGAACATACAGAAGTGTTTTTAGGCATGAAACATCAGTCTGTGAATGACAACAAATTTGGAGACTTAGAAGAGTTTCAATGTAATCAAGAGCTAGGAATTTAGAAAAAGATCTTAAGCCTTTTTACTTAAGAATGGTTGTGACTTTTTAATACTGCTTGCACAAAATGTGTATGTTATGTAAGCCTGTAATGCTCGCTGCCTGTAATCTTCTCTGCTTAATTGGTCAGCACATCTCAAAAGCGGTTTTGTTCAAAAGGAAAAAAAAAAAAAATAAAAGGAACCATTTAATTTTAGTAGTTTGACTATGGTTAGCTAACAACTGTTGGTTATAAAATAAGATTTTTTTTTTCCTTTTAAAGCCTAACAAAAAGCTCATCCACAGCAATGTAATATTACAATGTCATGAACACTTAAACCTGTTTGCATTGTCATTAAGAAAAATTGTGCAGCCTTAACTAACCTTTCTTTCTCTGTTGCAGTCTTTAAATCTGCAATGATTACCTTCAGTATACATCTATCCAAGGTTATCCAAAACAAATGCATTGTGTAATACTCTATTATGTACTTCATAAATATGGGCTTACGTAATGTGCATATGTATTCATATGTAGTCAACAGATTGATAGACACTTTAGCCATACCATAGCCAAACTGGTGAAGCTTTACATTGAACATAATCTGTACATGAAACCTTGGCTTTTCAGAGCAGTAATTTTTATTTAATATTGAATTACTTAGTGCCTTCAAGATCTATTTTTTCTGCCTATTTATCGCATGGCAATGTACATTAGCAGCAGAAATCAATTGGCAAAATGGAATAGAGTCTGAAAGTAAAGACAATAAAAACAGTGACCAAAACCACACATCTCCAGGCCTGTCACAAATACCAATCTAATCAAGAGGAAGTGGCACTGATAGGGCTTCTGGGTCACACTGAAGAATTAGCCTTCTGGCTTTATTAGTTGCTCCTATAACCCTTTTCATGCAAGTTTCCAGTCTGTTCATTTCCAGATCCAAAACTACAGACTGTAACCAATGTATTTCATTCATGCAGAAGTAAATCATTAAAACTAGCTTTCAAATAGGATGAAATGTCTTTGTTTGGAACATGACCTTACATGCACACTTTTTTATTAACCTGGGTATTTACGAGTAGAGGACACTTAGAGCTGGAAGACTGAGCAATAATTGTTATGATATCTGGTTCCTATATGTTAACATACATAGCAGTGTGAGAGAGATGGTGAAAATATCAGTCTCCCCGTGTTTGGGAAAAAAATATTTCAGAGAAAAAAAAAAAAAGATTGTTTGTGAAGAACAAAATAATTGAAATAACGTTCACTTACAACTCCACAATGAGTTGAAGGGTACAGTAATAACAAAACCATTACATTTATTTTCAGGGTTAAAATTAGGCAAATTCAGTTCTTGTGTGCTCAAGGCAATAACATCCTGATGATGAGACTGTGTTAATGAGTATGTGAAAGAGACCCACAACCTTACATTATATTTTTCCCCTAAGTTCTTGTATATTTCAGTGTACAGTGTACCAAGGATGTCATAACTTCCTCATTGATTTGAGTATGAGGTTGTAGTTCTTAATAGAAAAGGTAATTTCTTTTAAAATTAAGATCTCATTTTAATCTACGCTTTCCTGCCTCACAAAATTCAACCTTTTCTAGTAGATGGTAAATCCAATAATTTCAGCTGAAATCAGTAACAATTAAATCATCAGTACCTGCCACTTCAAAGTTTGGTCTCACTGTGAATAGTTCAATTTTAGCACTTATGTTTAACAGCACATCACTGTACTGTTAAAGCACTTCCAGTAGCGCAGTGAGTTCTGTGGCTAATTTCTGTTCCATGTGGTTCCCTCTTTCTAATTTCACCTACTTAAAGGAAAATGAATGCACAAGCAGGGTACCATAATTTGAGAGCTGATTGTTTCTTTATAAACATACCACCATACTTTGCTATTATTGAAAACAAGACTTTTTTTTTTTGTAGTTGGAATGGAAATCTATGAAATTTCTGATTATCCTGAGTTCGTATGGAAGTTTTCTGGGGTGAAAAAGCGATCTTGAAGTCTGTCTCATACACATGAATCTTCCATTTATAATTAAGAGTTTCAATGTCCCAAACCAAAAATTGGTCTAAAACTCCAAGTCATCATATTAATCCTGGGTTATTCATTAAATGCAAAACAGGAGTCAAAGATAGGCAGGATGAAATGCCACATGAGTGATTTGGCTGAGAAGTGGTACACTACCCAATTACAATAATTTCACATATTCTTATGTGGTACTTTGTTTTACAAAGATCGCAATGCAGTCTGATTCCACTATGTTCCTGTTCAGTTTCTCTAGCAAGTGAGAGACTAATGGGATGGAGAGCGTCTGTGCACCCTTCTTTTTTGTATTACTGCCTGAAGAAGACAGGCTCTTTCCCAAGAAAAAAGGCTAAAGCAGACCAGAGCAGTAATAAGTTTCAGATGGGTAGGTCTCAGAGGGAATCCCAGACCACAGGAAAAGAAGTGTCTCGGTTTAAATGGATTCTCTCAGGAGGTCCATTTTCCTACTCTGAGCCTGGATCAGTACTCTCGGTTCATCTTTGGCAGCCATACAGTTCAAGTCTCAAGCTTCCACTAAGGGGAATACCATAATCTCCATAGGAAATGCATTTGACAATAAACAAGCCTAAATATGTAATACAAGAATCTCTTTATGTACATTAAAAGGTTTACTTCTTTTTATATTTTATTCAAATTAAATAGCAACTGATCATTTTCATTTTTAATATTTGGAGGTTTTAATGTCCCTTCTTTCTTTCTTTCTTTCTTTCTTTCTTTCTTTCTTTCTTTCTTTCTTTCTTTCTTTCTTTCTTTCTTTCTTTCTTTCTATTTTTTAAAACTAAAACATAGATCTTTCAGTATTTCTCAGTACATCATGTTTTCTAACTTTTGGATCATTTTTGTGTTCTTCCCTGTGTTTTCTTAGAGTACCCCAAAAGTGGATGCTATCCTAGTAGATGCCAGACTGCTGACTACTACAAAGGAATAATATGTACAAATTTGCTCAAAATATTTGTCTTTATATGTGACATTTAAAGAAATAATATTGAATATAATTAGAAAATTAAAAAAATATGTTTCTCAACCTCTCAAACTTATTATTCCCTAGAATATACCTTCTCATGCAAATCCCACGTGATCAGCGCTATCACTGCAATATGAGTTATTTACAACAGAAAATATCCGTTCTTTACAACAGCTAGCCTTTTGCAATGTTATCCTCAAGGAATATTTCTCAGAGTTCTTTGTTTATGCTACAGATTGCCAATCAACCAGCTGCATGGAATGATATAATAAAAATGAGTTTAATTCTGGCAACTACCACAATAACAAGAGAAAACCAATTTCAATGGTCTAAAATGATTTCCTACAAATTAGTAGTACTAATCCTACTATGGATTAGTACTCAGAATTATTGGGTAGGCCCAAAAGTGTTGCAGTGTTACTTTAGATTTAGTAAGCTCAGACACATTGTCACTGATTGTACTTTTTCCATGAGGATGATAGCTCCAAGATGATCTTTACTGACTTTATTAGAGAAGTGTTTACACTTAACCCAAACCAGAAGGGCAGAAATAAAGCACAGCCTGTTAAATGTGAAATAATGTATTTCATCTAAGTCTGATGAAAACCTTTGCTAGGTTGTCTCAGCCTGACCTCCTTTCTTAGGAAAGTTTTTTTTTGTGACTCATAAAGAGCTTTTGCATTTAGGGCATTTCAAAGCTGCAGCTCATCAGGAGTCTGTTTAAATGCTTCTGAAGCAACTCTGTGAAGCACATGGACACAACTGGAAAAATTGTAGACTCCTTCAGAAGAGCCAAAGAACTAGGCTACTCTTTAACCAGCCATCTACCCCCCAAAAAAACCTCAGTGGCCTTTCCCAGTTGTTCACATCCTTAGTATCAGGTAATACATTTTTCTCAGCATCATGTGTGTACACTTGTGTTTCCAAAGAGGTTTTTTTTCCTTCACATTACTATACTGAGAGCCCCCATATAGCAGTTGATGTGAAGCCTCCCATGCAGTGGGAAGGTCACTCCATGACCCTACCAAATACAGACTCAAATATTTTTAATGGATGCATTTTCAAATCAAATAGATGGTTTCATCATTTTCTGACAATATAAATGAAATAAATTAAATCACACAATTTTTTTTAAAAAAAGTTATATTTTTCATATTACAGTTCATAGCCACATCATCCTCCGAGCTTGGAGGAGATGTGAGAGCTTCTTGGGAATGTTTAAATTCTGGAAGGAAACAAACTTGCAAGCCTGGGACCTAGGTATTTACTGATATGATGGCATTAGAAATCTGCAGATTAATTGGTTGTAATTTACTGATAATATGATTTCAGTGTGCTTGTGTGTGAGTTCACTTGCTACAGTTGTCTTGCTAGCAAACGACTGTGTTACCAAACTTTTTTGTCCAAAGATGCCCAAAATATGTGTGTAAATTTGCCAGATACTATTCATTTTCCATCCAGCTGTGAACACTCACCCTTTCCTACAATATGAAAATATGTTCTGTAAGAACAGGCAGGCAGAGCAGCACCAATTCTTACCACTGCTGCCAGCTATTCTTTCTCCCTCTCAATGAGAGAAACCTTTCCAAGCTACTCTCTTCCCATTAAAACTGAAATTTTCTCTCACGGGATGGTGCCCTCCACGTTCGCAGACCCCAGGTGTGCAGAGCACCCACTTCAGAACTGCCTATCAAGTACTGACAGTTGCTGTGATGGCTTCAGACTGGAGGAAGTTTCTGAACTGCCTAGGTATAGATTTAACACCAGCAAAGCAGGAAAGTAATTAAGCATTTGAGCACCAAGGTGGATACCTACCTATTGCAATTATGAGAGTCTATTATTTCCTATTTTTCTAAAAGTCCTACTGAGACAAGTACATTGTTCTCAGTGGGAGCAGATTACACTCTGAATTAATTACTCTCTAATTAGTAGACTATCCCCATGGTTTCTTGCCCCACACTTTCTCCTGCTGAATTGTTTAGCATAAAGCACTACATATCTTATAACACGTTTGATGGGTACTATTTGCATCAGGAACTGATTTCTTTTCCGTGTCTTTTCTTGCTTTGTAGCCAAAGCACTTACATGACCATGTATTACTCTGGCTTTCAAATAATCTGCAATCCTTAATGCATTTAGTTTCTTATTCAGGGAAACAGGAATGCAGCTACCTTCAAAAATGAATGGATTGGGCTTAGATAACATAGCAGCCAGATTCACAGAAAGAGTGGGGGCAAAAAGGAAAGTTTGTAATACCTTCATTTCAGCTGACTCCCATGGGGACTCTATAGTGCTGACTTGGGCACCTAACATTCCTCTACAACTTAGAGATAAAGTTAAGTGCATTGCAAAGGGATTTATAGCAGCTCACATTCTGTGCTGGGGAATGTCTAAGTTAACCCACTGTTAATATCAGGGAGAGGCACAGAAATTTGCCTTTCCTGGGAGATTCGGTACTTCACTCAGAGTTACCAAAGGCATTTCCTCCAGCAAGAATTCTGTTCTTCTGCACCCTGGTTATTTCTGTCTGAGCCAGATAAAGGTCAGCATCTTTCTTAAAGCATTGTTGGAGGAAGGAATGTCCTTTCTTCACACTTTATCTACATGATCAAGGTTGCACTATCCATGCTATATAGAGGACACTCATTTGCAGTGTCACCCTGGGCTATTTGCTATTCTGATGAGGACAAAGAGGGCTCATTATCTCCTTGTGTAGAACTGATCAAGTTTAAAATCATGAATACCTCTGCAGAAACCTTTTCAGATTTATAAAGGTATAATAGGCTTAACTGTGTATCTTGTAGATGACAGAAAATTACTTTATTTAAAGTATGGAAGTCTGCTATTAGATGCAGTGCTATTTACACCCATTACTGACAATAAGGCCTCATGTATGTCTCACTTGTGGCTGACAGTACTGGGTAGTCTCTTAGGGAGTGGGCAGAGAGCTAAAATGCCCTCCAGTCTCAGAGGAATGAATATCACTAATATAGCTCTGTGAATCATAAGCTGCCACTTTGGTTTGAAAACAACAAACAGTGGTGTGTTCTGTTTCTTCACAGCACAGATTTTAGGGTCTTCAGGATTTCCACTATCAAACCTTCCTTAGTATCTTTTAAGATTACCTTGCCTGAAGACGAGGTTCAAAAACCAGATAATTATATAGATAAATAATCTTGCCATTCAAACTTCAAGTTACCAGTGTTAACATGTTGCTGATAAAATAAGGATGTCTTGAGTTGACTTATTTCTGGTAGGAGCTAATGGCAAAGGCTGAAAGAAGTAATGAGCATTTCAATGTCTTGGCAGAAAGCACCATACAAGTTTCTCACTGCTCTAACAGTTTTAATACTCCCTCCTTTAACAACTTTGAAGTTTATTGATCAAAAATATTTTATATGAATTTGTCACTGAGATAATGTAGCTTAGAATTCCCTTGCTTTGTACGTATACGTATACGTATACATATGCATATACATATATATTGTGAGAAAGACAAAGGAAAAATCTCATTCAAAACATATGACCTTAAAATCATACACAAGATTTGGTCTGTAATACTTCAGAGCTATGCATATTTTTCTCATTGCAGCAGTGGGAAACTTGTCACAACCATACTACAGACTCTGCTCCTTAAATAAGAAAAATCTGAAATTTCCTTTAAATCTTCAAAAATATAAAGCTTATAATTATGCCACACCACTGATTTGTCTTCCTTTGCCCACAGAAAAAAAAATTTACTTTCTTGTGCTGTGCAGAAAACATTTTCCATTCTTGCACTGTCTGCAATGATGCTAAAATTGAGAAAGATGAAACATGCAGCACAAAAAAAAAAAAAAAAAAAAAAAAAAAAAAAAAAA
>NW_020799095.1:124524208-124549208 GCF_003259725.1 Athene cunicularia
AAAAAAAAAAAAAAAAAAAAAAAAAAAAAAAAAAAAAAGAAGTAAGAATTGCAGAAACCCACTCAAATCCTGCATTAGCCTGAGATATAGTATGATGGAGGACATAGGGACAATATTATGAATGGAATGGACAGGCAAAATATGCATGAGGTAGAGAAAGGGAAGTAAAGAGATGGTGGTCCTAGAAATGGATATTGGTAGCATTAGAGCAGCAGAGATCTTATGAATGGGACAGCACAGAGCCTTTCTCAAGCACATGTCTGCATCCTTAAAATGCAGAGGATGTGAGGCAGGTAGTGTGTGTGCTTGGGATGAAAAATTAGAAGACAGGAATGCAGGCAACCCCTGATGGATACAATTAGTTCAGCCTATGGATGTGACAATGTCTTTTGACCCTTTATCAATAACTGAGTGAAGCTTGCTCAGTGTAGGTAAATAGGTGTTGTAATGGGAAAAGATTGATTGCTTGACTGATTCTTGATTGATTAGGATATACTGTCTCAGTTGTCCAGCTTCTTCTGCATGACCAGTGGGAATCTCACACACTCCTCCTGAAGTCCTTACAGCTCTGTGCAAACACCTATGTCCAGCCACAGGAAAGCCATTTGCGGAATCAGAGCTTTTTCTGAAGTTTAAATCTAAACTTCAATCCCATACCCAATAGGATTCAACTAAACTCAGCTAATGGTAAGTCAGTGATCTGCATAGTAACTGGAAAGGAAAGCTCAAAGCTAGTTTGGTGCAAGTTAGTGCAGTATGATATGAACTGTATTCAGTTTTCAGGCTAGCTAGCAGCTTTCAGTGGTGTTTTTCTTCGCTTTTTTTTTTTTTTTTTTCCTTCAACTCTAATTTAATGCAGCTTTTCTTTTAGCTTTTCTTTTCTCCTGCATCTACTTTCAAGTCTCTTCTAGGCCATATCTGACTTTGTTGTTAATTATTCGCTCACAGTTGTGCTAATGGAGCTGTAGCAGAATGCAGAGCAGTAGTGCCAAACAGGGCCATCCATCTTCAGCCTCTTAAATTATGAAATCTCACCTACAAATAATGAAAATCTTCTATGCCCTACAGGTTCTAGATTCAGATTTTATTTTTTTACTTGCAGCTGAGAGCTAGCAAGTGCACAAAAAGAGACCTGCCTGCCTGTCAGTGTAATCATTTTAATGTTGATACAGAGAATAATATTAGTTATGAAAATAATACTTATTATATTAGTCTATGTTATAATTTCTTCTAACACCTAGACAAAACTATCCCAAGGAATAAGAATCCACCTGTCTGGGAGATTACAGAATTATTTTGTCATTATTTTATTTACTTGTGTGTTTTGTTTGCTTTTTTATTTACCCATTTTTTCTTCTATTTTATTTGACTGTGCTATGAGAGTTACAACCGATTTCAATGTTTTTCTTCTGAGAAGCAAGTAATAAACCATGTATTTGCTATTTCCTCTTGCTGAATCAAATACAGTGTAATGTTTACTCCTAATCATAGGTGGTACTTGAAAACAAAGCACAGGATGAGCAGTAAGTATTCTGGATGCACACTGCTGAGGTGAAAACATTGGAAGGTCCTTTGCTGCCACCATCTGATATAATATTCAATTACATTTGCTCATATATAACCTAGTACTGAGAACTTCAGGAGTTAGAAAGCCCGTATCGGTGAAGGAACCTATGGATGCTCCTTAGTACAAATGTATCTTAAAGTGAGATTCAGAAATTAAATTTGTGATAATTCCCAAGTTAAATGTCTTTACAATGAATAGCCTGGGTTGTCAGAAAGGAAGTCACACACCCTCAGAAGCCAGGAGGGGATTATGAAGGCTAACAAGAGAAGACACTAGAGTGAGGATCCCAATTTCTTTCTTAGATGCTACTCAGATCTCAGGCTTCAGATCCTGCAACAGATTCTGGATTAAGAAGTGGCTTTGTGCACAGGCAATCACCTCACTTTTTCTCTGGCATAAATGGTTAGAGGAAGTTAGAAATTTCCCAGAAGGTGAGACATGTAGTATCAGCTGCCTCCTCGGCTGAGCAGCTTCAGAAAATATGCCTTCTCCTTTCAAGCATTACCAAATACCAGGAAAGGCTGAGACAACCTGCAGACAGGACTCCTCCTACTGAATATATCAGGAAAGAATAAGGCATTCATGGGCTGAATTGTACTAGGGACGTTAATGCAATGGCTGAGACTATTTACATAATTTCTGTCTGTTAAAGCTTCTGGTACTCCATGACCTCTTCAAGTCACATCTTTTAATATAGTCTGCGATCTTTAAAAGTCAGGGTTAAAAGTAGGTTCTTGAATTATTGTCTAGTTATGCAAAGTATTTATTTGTTTTTCAAGTATATTGGACACCTAAGATGTTCCATGGTAGGAAACTGTAATCCTCTGAGTTAAGCCTGCAGCACCCAAGGAAAAGTTATTTATTCCACAAGAATCCGTTTTTTTAAATTCCAAAAGTGATTTTTTTTTTAACTTTAAAACATCAACTCATTTATAGCCCAGACTGCTTTACCCTTAAATTATGTGTCCTTTCCTTACTCTGTATGTGATGTGGGAGCAGAAAGTTTATATTGACCCTCAGTAGCTCAACATTTCAGCCAGCTCCATTCTGGCAGGTCCTCTATCCCCTGAGTTGTGTAGCAGCCAAATCTGAACTTGTGGTTCTAGTTACACTTTGCTTACAACATAGATGTTTGTCCCTGCTCTTTATTGAACCCTGTCTTTTGGTTTTAATGGTGAAAAGTAAAAGAGGAAATAAAATTCAAGCAGTAATTTTTGTTGGGAAAAAAAAAAAAAGAAAAAAAGAAAAAAAAGGAACTCAGAAAATGACAGGATGAAGCAGAGCAGTGAAACAGATGTTTGGCATCTGGCCACGGTGGAATGAACTCTCTCCAGACTGAATTCTGTATTTTTCTTTCACTGAAAAATAATTAACTTGTAGAGCAGCAGGTTCAGAGAGCCCTGAGTGTGGTGATTGAGGCAATTAGCCCCTATCAGAGTCACTGTTTCAAGCTTTCTGAAAAGTCAACTGAGTATTATTAGTTAGCCCTTTTCAGTTATATGAGCCAGACAACTTCTTTTCAAAAATAGAGTTGACGTTCCAGAGCATTTTTCTGTGACAGGGTGAATTCGGTAGTAAACTCCAGTCACAGCATGTATGAGGTCTTAATTGTGATATTTACAAAGACGGGAGAAGAGAAAATGTGCCGGGTTTTGGGGGGTTTTTTGGTGTGGGTTTTTTTTTTTTGTGGTGTTTTTGTTGTTTTTTTTCCTGATTGGAGTCTTTTTATGCACTGTTGACAGTCTTCTCCAATCATTGATTATTTGGGAACCTCTTTTTTCTTTTTTTTTTTTTTTTCATTTTTCCCCCTTGGTTCTGGTGTGACAGGTTTTCTGAGACACAGTGACATCCAGTAGCTATTCTAAGGCTACTTTGCTTTCTTTTCTCGGGTTCTTTAACAATGATATGTAAAATGTATGTAAGATATCTCCTACAAGGAAGAATAGATAAATTAATTTCCATCAGCTCAGCAGAATTTATAACTTTGACATTGGCTGTCCGCATGTAACCCCCTGACTCCATCCTTCAAAACATGAAAAAACAAGCAAGCCTTTCCTTTGTTCTGAAGTTTTTCCTGTTTCAGAGGAGTGAAGGCTTCGCAGCAAAGGACATTTCATTGGGAAGCACCTCAGCATCATAGTTCAAGTGCCATAAATGCCAAGAGGAAAGTACCTCATTCATGGTGCCTTAGAACTGAAATCTTTCAGGTTTTTTTGTTGGTTATGTGCTTACTCTTGCTGAGGCTGAGCTATTGGCTTACAGAGAATGGAATGGATAAAAACACAAAGATCTCAAAAGCGATTCAACAGTCCTACTTCTTGACTGTCTGACAACTGAATCACTTTCAGTCATGCAGTTTTACTCTCCTGCCAGTCACAAACATACTTGTTTTGTACAGAAGCTTGTAGTTCTGTGTGTTTGGTCTATCTTTGTGCGCTACAGCAGCATTGCAGCAAGGGACTTGAAGAGCATTTTGGAGATCTAGGTACAGAGGAACCCTGAAGTGTACACTGATATGTACAAAAGCAAAACAGTTAAGCTTACTGTGGAGAAATAGGTGAATGAGGAATGAACTACTCGTTCATTCTGGCAATTGTATTTTAAATTGTTTCCCTGTATATTATCCAAATGACTTCTCAGTGATCAAATGTCTTAACTGCACTTCATGTTTTCTTTATAGCAAGAACATATACAGGCTTAATCAAAACGATGTTTTATTAGTTGTGTTTTGCTCAGATTTCATGTGCTACTCCAGGATAGTGGGCTGCAAAGACCTTTTAAGATTCTGTTGGCATTCTGCAGTATATATTATATATAGCAAGAAGCAAATAATTTTTGCTACATATGTTTAATAGTAATCAACACATATGGTAATTTCTGGTCAGTCTGAATTCAGCTTTTACTTGCTCTGTGATCAAGCAACTGTGTCCTCCATAATATTCAGGGAAAACTTTCTGAGCTTTCATAAAATGCATTTCTTTTAGGAAACTTTCTCTGTTTGCAGCAATCAAAACTCTTCCTAGCTTAAAAAACAGACATAATGATTCTGTTTAAAGAACTGTACATTATTCATGTGATAGCATAGTTTATAAGTTACTGAAATTGGTCTTTGAATAAAAGTTCCTTAAATTCTGTTGAGACTAGAGGAAACAGAGGGTTTTGTTTAACTTCTTGACACAAGCAATTCTGGCACCCTCAAGGTAGGCTGTGAGTCTATAGTCTAGGCAAGCTCCATGGCTTGTTTGTAATTCCATGGTGATCCTAATTATCCAGATTAGCAAATTACTCAATTCTGCCCTAAAATTAGGGTTTTTTTTCAGATGAAAATTGAAGGAGAACCAAAACATGCCTATGATCAGGATCTTGTTACAACTCATGCCTTAAACTGAGATTTCGTTTCCATACTTCTGGAATAGACTGCTGTAAATCCTTTTGTTTCCATAATAAACAGGCACTGAGCTGTTCCCTGGGAACAGAATAAATTAACTTTGGTACATGTCTGATGCTCCTTAGGGTCCCTGGGACTCCAGCAAGGCAAGGCAGAGGAGGGATCCGTCTGTACCAAAGCCATACTCAGTTCTTTTCTACTTCATCTACCCACCCCTGCTCCAGGCACACAGAAGTGGTAGCCTGGCAGAAACTGCTTTCTTCCTGTTCAGTACTTACCATGATGAAATTCTTTGTAACCAAGACCACAGGGACATTACTGCTAGAGACTGTCTGGACCCCTGGAGCTGTTTTTTTATATGCAGCCAGCAATGTTTAAAAATGAGTCAAACCAAATATACTTCTGTTTATGTTTCTATGTATGGTTGCTAGCATCCTAATTTTTTTCATTAGAATGAAGCTTCACAGCTTACAAATGAATTCTTCAGATATGTCACTAGTGAGATCCCAGCTAGAACAGGTTTTGAGGTTCAAATATTGCTGCCTAGGTTCAGACTACCTAATTCTTAATATTCATGCAAAGAAACTGGTTGCTAAAATAGACATTAAATCCTCAATTCAAAGATATCCCATATCATCCTTTGTGACTTGTTTCACTGTAATGATTGTTGCCTTTGATTGTAAATAGACTCTACTTCAGTTTCAACACTGTTCTCTTATTTTGTAATAGAAATTTAATGAACCATGCAAATTTCCTAGAAATAAATCTGATCTTGCTGTTGTGATTTAAGCCCAGAGGGCAACTGTGCACCATGCAGCTGCGCACTCACTCCTCATCACGGTGGGATGGGGAGGAAAAAATATAACAAAAGACTCAGGAATCAAGGCAAGAACAGGGAGGGATGACTCACTGGTTATGGTCGTGGGCAAAGGACAGACTCATTAGGGGAAGAAAAAGAACATCAATTTAACTTGAACACCATCATCACTAATTTACCAATCAAATAGAGTAGGACAGTGAGAAACACAACCACATCTTAAAAATATATTCCCCCCCACTCCTCCTTTTTTCCTGGGCTCAGCTTTGCTGCTGATTTCTCTACTTCATCTCCCCCAGTGGTGCAGGGGGGCAGGGGATGGGGTTTGCAGTCAGTTCATCACCTCTTTTCTGCTGCTTCTTCCTCCTCAGGTGGAGGACTCCTCATACTCCTCCCCTGTTCCAGTGTGGCATCCCTCCCATGGGAGACAATCCTCCACAAACTTCTCTGATATAAGTCCTTCCCATGGGCTGCAGCTCTTCATGAACTGCGCCAGTGTGGGTCCCTGCCGTGGGCTGCAGACTCCCAGCAAGTGTCTTCTCCAGCACAGACTTCCCTCAGAGTCCCGGCCTTCTTCAGGCAGAGCCACCTGCTCCACTGTGGGGTCCTCCATGGGCTGCAGGTGGGCATCTGCTCCACTGGAGACCCCCATGGGCTGCAGGGGCACAGCCTGCCCTCTCACCATGGGCTGCACCACGGGCTGCAGGGCAACCTCTGCTACTGCACACCTCCCCCTCCTTCTTCAACTGCCCTCAGTGTTTGCATAGCCATTTCCCTCATTCCTCTTCCTACTCTCAGGTTACCCTTCTTAAATATGTTATCACAGAGGCACAGACACTGTTGCTAATTGGCTCAGCCTTGGACAGAGTCAAGTCTAACTTGGAGCCAGGGAAGCTTCTAGCAGCTTCTCACAGGAGCCACCCCTCTAGTCCCTCTCTAGCTACCAAAACCCTGCCACACACCCCCAATAGACTTGTCCTAAGTACCATTGTCTCCAGGTAAGGTAGAATGGATCTTGTTTTCCCTGGGAAGTATTTGAACATTTTACTGGTGATGTGTCTTTTCTTTTGCTAACAATGTAGAAGTTCTCTATCATTAACAAATATGCAGTTTTATTTTTTCCTAATTCACCTGAAAATTTGAATACAGCATACCGTCTACAGGGTTTCATGTCTTAATTCTATCTGTAGTGCTATGATGAGCATTAAAGAAACATTAGGAAAAAAAAAAACAACCAAACAAACAAAAAACTTTCCAACACCATTTGAACCATACCACATATATATTTATCTTCCTCATTCAACAGAATTCCCTCAAGCTTTTTTCTCTTCTTCAAGTAGATAACAGAGAATAGGGTGATTTTTTTTTTTTTTTTTTGAGACAGGAGCTTCATTATAATTAATGGGCATAATGCTCTTTTTGTGAATAACAAAATCATTCATAAATCAGTGTTTACCTTCAAGATTCAGAGCCAAATCCACTGCCATAATCTGGAAGTGAAAATGTTTGGCTACACTTAACAGTCATTAAAATGAACCAGAGAATGTTCCCAGAGTCAGGATCTAAACCGTCTATAGCATAAATCATTAGAATGGTCCCTGGGATGATTTTGACTTGAGCCAACTATCACTTACCTTGCAAAAACAAGGCATGGTTTGGGAATTAGCTTGATACAAGGAGCATTTTAATAGGTACCTGGATGCAGCCACCTTGTCTTGGAATAAAAGAGTTTAGTTGTATAGACATGGGCTATTCCCTGATAGCTTTTAGTGCAACAGAAAAATCCTAGATGGGTTTCATTTTCAAGTACCCTCTATGGGTTGTTAAGAGCATTTCAACATCCAGAAATTTGCAAACACATATCACTGCCACTAAACATCATTACTCAGGGGGCTTAGATGCGAGCTTGTCAACTGAAGTGTACAAAAAGAATGAATTCTTGGGCTTTTTAAGAATTTTTCTTCCTTAATAGAACAGCAACATTCACTGCATGGGATGGTATGCTAAAACCCACCTAATCTGTTGCAAGACTTGGGGGAAAAATTACAATACCATAGGTGTGGAGACAACCTGAACTTCTTCTAGCAAAAGAAGAATTAACTGCTGCTTCACACTTCACCAGTCAGCCAAGTCTTTGTGTAAGCGAAATGAATCTGAATTTATGTTTCTTTTATTGTGGGAGGTCTGTTCAGGTGGCCAGAGGAGAATAAGGCTGGCTGCCTGCAGAAATTAGAAAAATAATTTTGTGGATTGTTTTGGCAGCCACAAATCACCAGAAAGTCGATAGAACCTTTTTATCTGTCTACCAAGACAAGTGGAAAGACAGATAGAGGAGCTACTTTTTCAAGTGTATACCACCTGGAGTTTTTCTCTCCTTGGGGACCTCCCTTCAGACAGGGATGTGGCCACTACAGCTTGTCCATATCCTGTGAGAAGCATCTGGCAGCAAAATCTGCTGCCTTTATCTTCTGTGTTCATTGTGAGAGTTGTAACTTAAACTTTTCACGTATTTGTGGTTCCAAGCAATATGAAAAACAGCTGCTTTGCTGATCCATAGCAGCCTTAAAAACTTTTCCCAGATCTCATGTCTAAATTTTTGATGACAGTTGATGAATTTGATGATAAAATCGCTTAGCAAATGTCAGCTATTAGCCAAAAGAAAATATTCCCTGCATCTCCACTGGTTAACAGTTTGGCAGCTGAATCCAAAAAAATGTACAGCCCACCTTATTGCATTCTTTCTTGCTCCGAGCTATTTCTATTCTTCTTGTCTTTCCAGCAGTGTTAAAAGTGTATGACACTTTATACTTAAAAATTTTATTCTGTTTTGTTTTATCCTTAAATACACTGAAGTTGCAGCTCCTCACATGGTGACCACTATAGTATTTGCAGCCTGTTTCGTGTTTTTGTTTGATAGCATAATAACTACCGTTGACCACAAGATGGCAAGGTTTCTTCACTTTTCTGTGACGAGAAGACTATTTTAGGAAAAAGAAAGGGAAAGGGATGCGAAAAGGTGGAAACAGGGTCAAAGGACGAAATGCAGATAGGGACTCTGAGTCCCTTTGTTACATCTGGATTTCCAGTCTCATGAATAAGCAAATAAATATGATGGATTTATTACACGATGTCGTTATATAATGACATTTATTTTACTGAAAATAATTTATGAACATAAAAAAAAAACCCAAAAAACAAACAAACAAAAAACTAAACTGTCATACTAATTCAATCAGTTATTAGAATAGAAATGTTAAGCGAATATTAACAGACTTTCTGGATCTAAATGTATGAGATTCTGCCCAACATACATTGCATTTCAGAAAAGTTCCTTCGATTTACACAGAAAAAGGTAATGTATTGATTGCAAAATTGATGACAGAAAGATGGAGACTTTGTTGCTCTAAAATTTTACAAAAATATTCTTTTTTTTTTATATTATTTTTGCCTTAGAATTTCATGGGGAGGGTGACTACTGCTCTATCCTTCTTTTTTTTGCTGTTACATATCTAGTTTTTATGACTATTGAGTTATATAACTTTTGAATCTAGCATGTACTTTTCCACAAAAGAAAATCGGGAAGAATGACATTATTAAGCAACTTCTTAAATTATTTTGAGATCCTTTCATGATGACATCATTGAGAAAAATTTCAATCCTTTCCAAAATATATTTTTCTATTATAAGATTTTCGATTTGACTAGCAGCTACACAATGTCTCTCAAATTCTATATAGGTAGCACTCACCAAAGACTTTATCTTAAATTTTCTCTCGTTATGTCGCAGATAGAGGGACTTTTCTTTTGCACTTCACTCAGATTTAATTCTTAATTCTTAAAATGTATTCTCTCATATGTTGCCTATAATACCCATTTATTAGCTAAAAATCCATAGTCATAGGAAGGTATTCTATATTCTATAGGTATTTAAGAGAAATCTCACAATTGTTTGCCCTTGTTCTTGTGATTGTGGGAGACTTTAAGTTCCCAGACATCTGCTAGAAATACAGGACAGCAGAGAGGGACCAGTCCCGGAGATTCCTGGAATGTGTGGGAGAAACTTCCTGACACAGCTGGTGAGTAAACTGACCAGAGAAGGTTCCCTGCTGGATCTCCTCTTTGTGAACAGAGAAGGACTGGTGGGTGATGTGGCACTTAGAGGCCGACTAGGGCACAGTGATCATGTAACAATAAGAGTTCTCTATTCTTAGAAAGGCCAGGAGAGGGTGCAGCAGAACTGATATTCTGGACTTCCATAGACTGACTGTCTAGTTTAGGCAACTGCTTGACAGAATCCCTTCGGAGATGATCCTGAAGGGTATAGGGTTCCAGGAAGACTGGGCACTCTTTAAGAAGGAAATGTTAATGGGTCAGGAGCAGGCGGTCCCCAGGTGCTGTAAGAGAAGCTGGAAGCAGAGAAGACCACCCTGGCTAAACAGGGAGCTTTGGCTGCAACTCTTTCAACTACCTGAAAGGAGGTTGCAGAGAGCTGGGGATGAGCCTCTTTAACCAAGAAATAAGCAATAGAACAAGACGTAATGGCCTCAAGTTGCACCAGGGAAGGTTTAGACTAGATATTAGGAAGCATTTCTTTACAGAAGGGGTTATTATGTGTTGGAATGGGCTGCCCAGGGTGGTGGTGGAGTCCCCATCCCTGGAGGCGTTTAAGGGTAGAGTTGACATAGCGCTGAGGGATCTGGTGTAGTTGGGAACTGTCAGTGTTAGGTTAATGGTTGGACTGGATGACCTTCAAGGTATTTTCCAAACTAGATGATTCTGTGATTCTGTATACAGAAAATCTGTTCACTAATCAATCCTATTAAGAGACAGTTTCACTGCCAGGCCATTTTGTTCACCGCCTTCCTCTTCACAGACTCATATCCACACTCACTTCTTCATGCTTTAAACACTGCCTTGAGATAGGTGTTCATTGATCTCATCAATGCATCTAGAGAGATGGAGAAGATTGCTTTTCAATCCTAGCTAGCCCAGTGGACACTACTATCATGTAGGAAAAATATTAATCTAAAAACCTGTGGTATTGCCATAAAAAGCCTGGGATGTGATGGGAGCATTGCAGAAAAAAAAAAAAAAACCACAAAAACAAAAACAAAAACAAAAACAAACAAACAAAAAAAACTTATTGCCAGAAAATCTTTTATTTTTCTGCAAACCTCTTGCCGAATATTCCAGGTATTCGTTGTGTCTTCATTCTGTTACATTGTGTGTCTAATGTAAATTAGGAAGTGCTAAGTTATAAACTAGTTTTTAGAACTGATGCTGTCCAAAAAAATGCCAAATATTCAGACACAATTTTAAATTGATAATGTGTTTGCCTGTTGATAGCAACACTGTATTCTTGAGAAAGGGTTCTTGTTCAAATGAGGATTTTTAATCTAGTCTACTATGATCATTCTACAAATCACCAGCTGTAAGATTGTTTCAATTGAAACTAACGGGCTCTGGTTTCAATCATTCATGTACAGTTTCCATTGAAATCAGCATGTGACATGTTAGGACAGAGGAACATAAATGTTTTAAAGATGGAGTCTAAAATCTGGTCTTCAGCCCCAACTCATCTTTTTTTTCTGACTCCTTAGGATGTAACTTCTATACAGGTCTCTCTCTTTCACACTGTTTCATATTGGGAACATTTTTGAATTTTCCCCATTTCTGCCATAGTCCCTCTCACGGAAATGCCTGGAGTGCCCCACTGAAAAAAACATCCCTTGGACATTTTTTACTCATAACCAAAAACTGCAGAACAAGAACATAGCTTACTACCTTGAGATGTAGAACTGCTCTTTAAAGGCAGTAAGGATTTCACTTTGTAGTGAAATGGTTGGACTGGATGATCTTCAAGGTCTTTTTCAACCTTGATAATTCTATGATTCTGTGAAAACATTATTTAAAAGACCTGCACCTGTCAACAACTCTTTTTGTCTTTTACATTTGTTTCCTGACAGATATTATCTTCCATTTCAGTAAAGTGTACTTGTCAGTGTAGTCTCTGTGATAATTCAGTCTCATTCAAGTCTCTCTGCAGACATGCAGTTCAAAATATAACTCAGTTGCCTATTCGTTTTATCATCACCAGAATATTGAACTTCTACAACTCCCCAATTGCTTTTTGTCCTCCAAGGCAGGGAGGGCTCTGGCATACCAGTGTAGTTTTCTTCCCATGATTAACATTAGAAGTTGCCATTATCAGAATCAATATTTTTCATACATATGTCATGCTAAATTGTTCATATAAGCTGTAAATCTGAGCAAATTTAAGTATCTCACACTGCTATTACTGGGCTCACAATTGTCTGGAATTCCGTGCTCTAATAATCAATTAATTTTCTTTACATTTAACTGTTTCTATTACAAGTTCTTATTTCACTGGTTCTAACACTTCTTTTTCAACTAAAACTTCTAAAGAAACAAAGACATGCAAAAAGTATCAGTAATGGGAATTTTACCTGTACTCTGCACGAGATGGGAAGAAGAGAAAGAGTTGTCTATTTCTTGAGGTTCCCCTAAAATGATTGAATAGAAATCTGACTTCACCAGATCTGTGTAAAAAAGCTGCCTCAGATACTGAACAAAAAAAATCTTTGCTGGTTTTGTCCTAAGGCTTGTCAGAAAACTGCTCTCTGAATCTCTTTTTTACAGTATGTGTTGTCCAGTTTTTCATACTGTAAAACACAACATTTGGATTTTATGCCTTCCCACTTTGAGGCACTGCCCTAAGATGATAGAGCTCTTCAACTATAATGTTATTAAAAAAAGCCAGTACCTTCCTTGGGTATAAGGGTTTTTCAGATAGGCAAGAAGTACCCTAACTCAAAACCAGCAGATCAGAGAAAACAATTTCAATTTCAAATTACAACCCCAGGGTATAATTTGGCCATATTAATTTGAATTTAAGCGACCCAGTCATACTGATTCTGCAGCTGGCTACTATAGAGAATTACTTTTTCACTATTATAAATTAAAAGTGTCTACCTTAATTTATAACACAACTCCAATATTTTTGTATTGCAGCTTTTTTTTTTAATATTTATTTATTTTATTTTAATGCACTATCAACAATCAGAATCCTCTAAACATCTTCATTTCTAATGTATGATGGCAATATAAACAAGTAGCTCTATTGAAAACCCCCACATCCCCGCAAAGAAAAACACAAACATTTTAAAAGCAAGTGGAATTAATCACAGTTATAATTCGGACAAGTAATTTCTGATTACATCAAGTACCACAGGCACAAAGCTCGGAGGAACTCTTCTAGGAGAACTTTTACTTTGGGAGTTGCAATGGAAGCCCCTGTCAGCAGATGGCACTGGAGACACAGCTGTGAGACTGAAGTGATCCTCAGAACAAGAGTTCGGAGACTTAAATTTAGAGATTTTATTCTTAAACTTATGAGCAAAGTGTCATAGCTGAGGGTCACTCCCTCTGCCTTGTACTATAAATTCTTGTGAAACTGGGTCTGACCCATCACTCGTATAAGTGCAGTTTCACCGATCTCTTTTCCATAGATGAAATTCAGGCAGACTGCAAAAGCAAAGTTTGTTTTCTCACATTTTGAGCTGTTTGAGGGAGGAAAAAAAAAAATCCTTTAAAAAAATAGGGAATTTGATGAGGAGGAAGGGAGGAAAATCAGGAAGAAATATTTCTGGAGAGACTGACTATTATTTAACAAAACCACGCAAGTGTCAGAGAGATTTAGAGTCTGGTTGGGGGACCTACACAACCAGCTGAAAGATGGGTTTATTTTCTTGGAGATACTTGCCTGAGATGCTGAATGTTTGTTATTTTTTTCAGCACCCTCAAACTCAGGTCTTAGATTGCACTTCATTTAATATCTACATTCTCTGGGCCATTTGAGTCTCACTGAGAAGCTGGGAGTCCTTGTACCTTCAGGGCTCAGAGGATAGGCAAAAGAAGCTAAAATGTAGGAAGACACCCAAGGAAGACACCACCTTTATTTGAGTCATTATACAGGCAGTAATGAATTATAAACTGAAATAGGCTTTCTCAAAGCTGTACCTCCTGTTGATCTGAACTGCTGAAGACAAAATATCTTGGGTCAGATTGTTCTGACAAAATTTAACTCAAACTTTGATAACAAAAATAGATGTTCTGCCTCATTCCATCTTCTCCAGGACGCTATCAGTGTTCCTGTTTTTCTCTCTGGCTCATCATGTCCAACGACTTCCCCTTGCACTCACATAGTTTCTCTGATTATCCACAGGGTCTCATGCTTATATTTTAACATCTGGTACTTGAGCCTACTGTTATGTAGAGTTTTCTTGAGCATGTTGTTTCAGTTGATTCTTTGTGGATATTAAATACACATGTGGAAATCCCACTCCATTCATATTTCCCAGTTTGGAGAAAACGTAGGGTCTTTTCTTTTCTTTTCTTTTCTTTTCTTTTCTTTTCTTTTCTTTTCTTTTCTTTTCTTTTCTTTTCTTTTCTTTTCTTTTCTTTTCTTTTCTTTTCTTTTCTTTTCTTTTCTTTTCTTTTCTTTTCTTTCTTTTCTTTTCTTTTTCTTTTTCTTTTTCTTTTTCTTTTTTTTCTTCTTTTTTTTAATAATTTTTGTAATGGCTTATAGAAAATTGAGGGAAAATATTACAAGAGATTCAAGTTTTACATATTTGGTTATAAAAATATTTCCTAGTCAAAAATCTTAGACAAGAAAGGAGAAAAAGACATCTAGTGAACAGTAACAGAATAAGAGTATGTGATAGACAGAGACTAGGCATTTCTTATGGCAACTTTAATGATCAAAACATGACATGTATAAGAAAAGCAATAGATTTACAAATATTAGTGAGAGAAGAAAGGAAAAGAAAAAAAAAGGCCAAATTTGCTGGTGACTGTGCAGCTGCCAGACGGATACTTAAGGCCATATGAGAAGAATTTTCTGTGATAAATAAACTGAGAAAATAGTATTTTGTATCAATTTTGATTTTGATAATAGAAATAAGTGAGGAAAAAAATATGAGAATTTTGAAACTGACCTGGGAAATAATAAGTGAAATCTAATTACTGAAAGAATATGGATGAATATGAATGACAGTTCAGTGTCAAAACTGAGAAAACAACAAGCCCACTTACTGACAGTAAATGGTCCCATCTATCTTGCCCATTCTGGAAAATTTGTGTGATGGATACAAGTGAAAACTTAATGTAAAGAAGCAAGGAGTTTCTTTAGTACTAGAGTTGAAGAGCAGTCTTAACTTGCAGGAGAATCAGTACAATATATCATCTCTACGAGACCAAATGTGCAAAACAATTTAATGCAGAGCGCTGAATGTTGAATATTGCCTAGGTGATTTTGTACAACCGGCCATGGGCCACAGCTTAAAGAAGACATCAGAAATCAAATCCAAACAAAATAGCCAATGATCACTTGCATATAATTTGGAGGGAAATCATCTTTCACCATTACTTTATTTTTTGGTTGATTTGCCTTAAATTCATATTAGCATGCTCAGATTACAGATGTTGAAGCTCACTCAAGTGTAATTAATGGCTAATCTGGGTAGGAAATTATAACTACATTGGTGATAACTCTCTATAATTGTCTGCAATCTTTTAAGGAAGGAACATTATCATCTTGGTCATGACTGTGTTTTGATTTAGAGTATCTTAAATTTGCAATTCATGTCTCTTTCAAATACATCCTTATGTTTCATACCAATGGTGGATCACCTTTTCAATTTTACATCTATTTGAACAAAGCAGTTTGTTCATTCATCCACATTGATCACTTTAAAATAAAAGGTTAGATGGGCCAACTCCACCTATGTTCTGTTAGTTCCTTTGTGTGAGTTATCATACAGATCACTTACACAAAGATAGTATGGTCCAAATTTAGCATAAATTACCTTTCTGTGTCTTCCTGCTTTTTACAGATTAGGTCCATCTGACACGTAAAATCAAGTTTGGAAAAGTTCTTGGAGGTTGGAAGAAGCATGTGTTTTTTATATAGCATCTAGTTCTGACACTTACCTGATAGAAGTAATATTGCATATAAAAATAAAGATAATTCTTAATTAGTAAAGTATCCATTTATTCAAATTCCTTAACATTTACTGGGAGAGATTGACTACTTGTTTGCATGGTTGGGTTTCTTTCTGGTTTTTAATGATACCTTTGTAGACAAATTCATATATTTGTTTTATATTGCTATATTTTTAAATTGGATTATTATGAAATGATGCCAATATGTCTAGTGAGGTGAGACATTAAAATGACATTTTTCTTAGATGGAATGGAGTGATCTCAATGTGTAATAAGGTGTGCTGACGTTTCAATAGGTGTCATTTCTTTTAAAATGTTAACCCTCTTTTTTTTAGTCATCTATAACTTTGCAAAACAAGAAAACATGCCTGCATTACAAAAGGAACTTTTAAAGTTGTATTTGTCATTATGACAATTTAATTCTACTTTCCTTTTATTTTGCTTAATGTCATGCTCTATATTTGTGAGTATCTCAAGACAGATCCTAGATCATGGTTTAAGGGTACATCACTTTATAGGTGCAGTTACTAAGGGGAATCCTAAAAGCTCCTTTGCTTAAATTTAGACACCTATTTTTCAGCAGTTTTCTGAAGGCCTGCACATTAGTGTATTCTAGTGCAATTATCCTTTGAAATACTGACTCCACTGAGAATTTCAAGACTACTTCCTATAAGATGCTTTTAACAAAAGTGAAAAGATTGGGCAGTGAAATAGTATGATTAGTCATATGTTTAGCCAGAGATACCAGTTACATATCAAATTTATCCCTCTATTTGAAAGATTAGGCTATTAAGTTCACTGAATTGGAAAATTAAGAATTGTGAGCCAAATGTTCAGTTAATTTAAATGAAAATAATTTTGATGATTTTCCTGGATTTATGTTGCATGACGTAGAACCTCCCACATCATGAAATTCAGTCATCCATGAATGCAGGCAACTAAGGCATATAATAACCTCTAATTTAAAACAGCTGAAAATTCTACTATTTTCTTCATCTTGAATCCATTAATAAAAAATACTTAATTCTTGAACCTCACTCTGTCTTTTCTGTATGATAACTTATAAGAAACATAATCCTATTTCCCCTTCCCCCAAGTCAGGTGTTTTAAAGATTATTAATTTGATGTTATTCAGAAGTCATTCCTCTATTAACATTTGATATATAATGTCACTAACATTTATTAGTCTGAATGAGGGTTGTTCAATAGACCTGTGTCTTGCTAGCCTCTTTTAAAATGTCAATCTCTTTAAAAATAATCATCACATGTTCTGTTGCTGTCAAAACAATGTGGAGTTTGTGGCACTGTTCTGCAGGGGGGGCTGTAACTGTGAGAAAATCTATCAGAAATACGCTTGTCAGGACTACATTTCTGAAATGGACCCTTCCATCCAGTGTACTGATTTCCAACACCTGCCCTCCCCATTTGGGTCACATCTGCTATATTTTTGACTGCTGTTCAAAATATTCAGAGGCAGAGTGTTGACAAAAGCCATATGAAACTCTGAAAATAAATATTTCAGTGTATTCGGTTTTGTTGTCCACAGTATGTCTTGGAGGAAATGTCACGTTTTCTGCAATAATTTTCATATCAGTTAACCCTACCTCAGTTTTTCACATGGATTTCTTTTTACATTTACTGGAAATTGCTGACAATGTCAATTATAGCTTTTCTTGTGTGTGGTTTAGATTAAAATTGGAGCAGTTTAGTTTCCTCTATGTTTGACATGAACTTACATTGCTTCTGCTTTGCCTTTTCCAAGCACCTGGGAATGTTTGCCAGGTAGAATCAAGTCTGCTCACTCACTGGGAAAATCTGACAGTATAATTGGTTTTTTTCATTTAGTCATAGAATCATAGAATCTTTTATGCTGGAAAAGACCTTTAAGATCATCAAGTCCAACTGCAAACCTAACACTGCCAAGCTACCAATTAGATGAAACCCTTAAAACTACAGTGAAAGTGTCAAACCACCAGGAAAGGCGACAGACTAAGTTCAATACCAGTCAGAACAGCAAAACAAAATCTTGTCATGCTTTTTTTGCTAGTGTTTGATTCCAAGATCAGCAGGACCTTTATTCTCTAAACCTCAGTTTCTTAAAGATCTGGGTCATAAGTACTTTATCACTCCAGAATAAATACTGTTCAGGACTTATCACTTTGTTATGTGAATGGAATAGTCCAAGTTTTCCATTTAGAAGACAGCAAAATTACATGGTACTGGGTTTATTTGACAAAAAGTAAACTCAGTCTGGACTGGCTTGGGTCTATGTTTCAAGCAATAATGTGTAGGCGGCCTTAAATGAAAGATTTTTGACTCAGTGTAAAATGTGGACCATTCATAGCTTTTTTTATGGTGTGTAAAAAAAATTTCAGATTAAGGTTTTGTCTGTTTTAATTAGTCTCCCACAAAGTTTAATGTTCTTGTCATACTTCAGAGAAAAGGTTCTCATTTTAGTGTACGCTAATTATACTTCTCCTTTCGAAAATCATTGCTCTGAGGGAGGAAACCCTTTTTGAGAGGACTTGTAATTTTTCTTATCTTTTTTAAAAGTCATTATAGTCAACATTTATGACTAACCTTGTGCAAGCTTCTTAAGCTACCTTACTCTTTCAGTAATAGCAGGAAAGAGGTAGGCATTCAGTGTAACATTAGTTAAACTGGATCCTATGAATATTAGTTTCAAAACAATTTGTTATGCCTTTTATATTCTCAGACACGAGCAGGAATTTCAGTCTAGAGATAAATGGTGAGTAGTAACACTGCCTTTCTTAAATCCTTCTCTTTCTTACTTTGCTACAGCAACACAGATGGTCTTTCTTATCTATAAAGCCAAACTTCATTAAAAATAATAAGCATGGTTTGTCTGGTGCAGCTGAACCAACAGCAGAATAAATCCAGAACAGAAATTTTCAAGAATGTAAGTGATCTGGGGACAGATTTTTCAAAAATTACTTTGGATATCCCAGTTGTGTCCAGGACTTCCGCATCAGCATATCCCTACAGTTTTGATATCTTCTCTGATCAGGTGATCTCCAGAAGCTGCTATTCTCATGCTCTCTGAAATGGTTTTACCCTTCCAAGGTGTCACAGAACAGGGAATAGAAAATTTGGCACCTAAATTCTTCAATGCCTAAGATTTTAGACTAGAGTTTAATAAAGCATCTTGCACACCTCTGTTTCTCATTTGCACGTAGTCACTTAACTATTCACTTTGATGAGAAAACGTTTTTCCTGCTAAGTCCACACGGGGATAAAAATCTTCTTTATTTCCCCACGCACTGACATCTCTCTTCAATTTGGTTTCAGGTCTTTGAGAACACATTTCTGTTTTCTGGATTTCAGTATCTCCTTGAAAAGGGTCACTATGTGTGTTTTTAGCAGTTAGTTCCCATTATGATCTGATATTAAGTAATAAAACCTGGACGTGAGAAGTACTAGTCTTTCCAAGTTCCTCTTACTTCTTGTGGTTTTGAAACATCCCTAACTAGAGAATGTGTTTGATTTAGAAGTACGTTATCATGCAAAAGCATATTCTGATGTCCTTCATTACTAAGAATTCATTTATTTCTTTAAAATATTTGGTTTCTAGCTATTAGCCAGATTTTTTTAAACACAGAATGTGTTTCAAAATTTTGACATCCTTTTCTGAAATGGGTAAACAACATATTTAAATTCTTTCATTGAAAAAGTAGAGCTTAGGGTGTTAAATGCTACATAGCACTATTGTGCTATAATACCAGTCTTGATTGAGTTTATTTGACCTTAAAATATAACCAAAGAATTTCGCCAGCTATGATCACAGAGAAAATATCCTGTGTCTATATGGGATACCACTGACTCAGAAATTGTCTTTGATTTAGTTGTAATGTTTAGAGAAGTTGCCATGTATCAGGCATATTCTAAAAACTGAACCTATGAATTCAGCTGACTGAAAGCACATGTAATCCCACCACATACATGCAGTCTCATTTACACTAAGGCAAAGGTGCTTTTTTTCCCCAGCCATCAATCTAATTAAGACAGTGAATAGGATACATTAATAAATTTATCTAATAACTTCTTGTTAGCACTTTCCTCACCCTGCTACACCACATAGGCACATACACATGCACATAAGCCCTAAAACAAAACAAACAAACAAACAAACAAACAAACAAACAAAAACCCAAACCAAAAGTAGGAGCAGTAATGAAGTTGTAGTCACACTAGTATTTTGCCCGAAGTGAGCAGAGCCCTGTAAATCAAAGGATGTTGTATGTGTGCCGTTAATGTTACATCCTTCAGCGTGGTCTGGTGGTGAATTGATATAATACAGCTTTTTTCATCACTCCAAAAATCAATCTTCTTCTTCTACCTTTTGTCTCTGTTAAAGGCCTTATCCTCCCTCTAAAGCCAGCCATTACACTGATTGTTTATGACTAAAGTTGTCTTGAGTCCTACACAATGAGAAAGAACGTTCCCATACAATGAGAAAAGAAAGTGCAACACTTTCAGCTTTCTCTTGATTGTTGTTATAAAAGCATTAGTCTGAAATGAAAGGTTGAAGCAGCAGCTGTTCATTGGCTGTACCATAAAACATCATCAGTTTGCATTGTTGTGAGCCCTAAATTGACATTTTAAGTGCCTCATTTGTTCACAAGAGGTTCTTTCTCAAGTTCTCCATGTTTTGTTTTGTAGACGAAGTGAGACAACGTTCACTAGAGTGAAGAACTGAAAATGCATTTTGAACATGTGTTAAAGCTGTTTCAATAAACATGTAAAAAAAATTTAAAAGGATCTCATAGTGCAATGGTGATGATAGCAAATAGTTTCTTCAAATAACTATGTCTGAAAAACCTGTTTGAGGTGTTCAAGTGCTTCTGAACCCTTAAGCGGAATCAAAATAAATGAATTTGAGGTGTAGTTTTGCAATATTCTTGGATTATCCAAGAATGGATTCTGTGCTGAAGGTTTGTCCCGTTAAATTTACTATGCTGAAGTGTCTCATCAGTGTGATAATTAAAAGAAATGTGAAAAGGAAAACAGGGCAGCATTGAATTTCATATCACTAATCAAATTGAAATGGATATCATGTGTTTGCAGAATATGACACAGTGGGTGTAATTCCCATTAAGAACAGCTTTCTATACTGAAGTGGAATGATTTTGTTACTTAAGCAGAATCAAGATAGATTGAAAGAAAAAGTTGTCTCTAAAATCTCTTATGAAAACAAACCAATATTCAAGATTTTGTTTCAATAGAAATTATATGCATAAACATTTTTTATTAAATCCACAAATGAGCTCATAGTACTCTATTAAAAGCCTGACTATTATTTTTTAATTCAGCAGATATGCTTTTGTTCCATGTCTGGTATTTGTCCACCCTTTTATATCTGCAGTATCCTATAAGATCTACCAGATCTGAGATGATGGAAAAGGGTGCCTGCTACAGGCATCCCAACTTATTTCAGATTTATCAGCAATAATGAACAAAAAATTTCTATTATTGAATGACTTTCTGACAGTTTTCCACTAGGATTAAAAATTTACGAACTGGATAAAAATTATTACATTTTGAAATGCTGATTCTAGACACATTAGGATTGTTTCAATGACCTAGGCTAATGAAATGCTCAATGTGCTACTAGCTAGCACAGATAAAAATTGTTAACATAAATCTAATAGCCATTTTTGTACAATTTTGCATTAAATTAATCTGTTTCCAAGTACAGGATTGTGTTTGTGTTGTATTTAAGAAAATCTGTGAACTGTAACTTTAGTATGTTGTGTAAATCATTAAAGATCATGATCATTGAAAAGATTACTGTAAGGTGAAATATAGGGAAGATTTTCCAGTAATATGGCTCATAAATTGAATTACTAAAAAATAGTGTAATGATCAGAAAAACACAGATTGCCTCTTTATACATCATTTGCAATCTGAATTATATTAATGTAAATCCTGAAGAAAAGATGGTTTTGAGTGGAATCGTTTATATTTGGAAAACAATTTGAGACACAAACCTTCATACTCCTTTTAATGGAATGGAACCATGTTTTAGTCCTATAACCTGAGAAGTTTGAAGCAGAACATCTCTTAAGACTGTCTAAATTGTTTAAAAGATGCTTAGAAATACCATGAAAGTAACTAAGAAGTATTGTTGCTGGATGGTGACAACCTCATCAAGATGAAATAAAAGAGGATGAAAAGTCCCAGCCAAACTAGCAACTAAAGCATGTAGCAGAACAAATGAAAAGCTGTCAGGGCTAGATAAAACCTGACTAAAATGAAATTAAAGATGAGATGAAAAGAAGTCAGGACTTAGGAAAAACAAAACAAACCATTAAAATTGCTCAAACCCAAAAGGAAACTATCCAAGAACAAACTTGTCAAGAAATGAGATGGATTAGGAAAGAAACTGATCTAAGATAGAAAGAACAAACTTGGATCTTACAGAGTGTGTAAAGCAAATGAAACGAGTCAGAATGGCATCTGAGATTGATTTACCATTTTTCCACTTGCCAAAGCAGAAGGAAAGATGTGTTTTTCCACTGTGGAATCTATCATTTAGAATATCTAACTCTGAGCCTGAAGCTTAACTGTTTTTTCAAACATTTCACAAAGGAGTATCTTATTATACCTGGTTTAAAATAATAGCTAAATATTTCTCAGATGGAGGAACAGAAAGCTTTATGTTATCATATTGGTATAAAGAGACCTTTACTTACTGTGTACAGTACTCTTTTTTTTAAAAAAAAAAAAAAATATCTCTCAGGCATTTATAACTATATTACTCATTTTTTGAACTGGTAATAGAATAGAATTGGCCAAGTTTCACTCAACGGTTTATTAGACAGTATAAATAATGAGAATGAAGTTAAAGTCGGGAAAGTATCAAACCTCTCTAAAGCCCCTGTCAGTCTTTGGGACTGGGGAGAAAGCTGCAGAGCATCTCTTTGTGTAAAACCATCATTCTGAATTGCAAAGTGGAAGGTTCAGGCTTCCAGCATACCTCTTTGTTGTAGTTCCTCTGAATCTGGTGGAAATCACCCAAATGTGGGTGAGGACCTGGGCAATTTGAAGGGTACTTGGTTAGCAGACCAGTGTCTGTAGCTGGAAAGATTCAAAGCAGAGTTCAACCACAGGTGATCTCATTCATTCCCAGTTGAAGAATCCACTCCAGTGTCAAAAGTAGAGGTTGGTTTCCCAGAATTCCTAAAGTAGGTACAGAATGTTATATGCTTTACACTCGCTGGTGTCAAGTCTCCCATGTCATGTTAATCTCTTCTTGTTTGAAATGTGCCATTAATATTAAGTGGGCTGGAGGGCTAACATGGACTGAATCTTGTCTAGTGCTGAATTTTATTGCTATTCTATCTGAACATATGGTATCACAAATAAAGCTTAGAAGAAATTACGATGTCATCTTATCCATCTTCTAGGCAGGCTCCTCTGAGATACTTAACCTATTCTAAAATTCTTTAGCACGTCTTGGGAAATGTATAGCTACCCTTACAAATAATAAATTTAGTTTCCAACAACTAATTTACATATCTGGTAACACAGTGTATGTCCGTGACTGGTCTAACATCCAGAGACACAGAAAATGGCTTATTCACTAGCTCTTCCCCTTTGTGTGTGTGTGTGTGTGTGTGTGTGTCTGTGTGTGTGTGAACCTTTCATGTATTTAAGGACTGAAGTCATGAAGTACCTCTGCTTAGTTGTTGGGGTTTTGTTTCTAATCTTCTGTCATTCTTTGAAATTCCTATGTTACTAATAGATAAAGATTTTACTTTCAGACATGCAGATGTCAATTCCAACCTTACACTTGCAGGAAGTGACACTGTAAACTTTGGAAATTTCTAGTCACAGAAAAATAACCAAATACATTTCTAATGCTCTTGGAGGAGTGAGAACATGCTGTGAACAGGGCAAGGGACAGGAGAAAGAACAAGTATGGGTTCCTACCTAAGAAAGAAGGTGGCAGGCTTTGTTTCATAACTCTTTGATCATATTGCTAAATGATAATAACAACGTCTGATAAAAAGACTTCAATCTAATGAGGGAAGCTTGATAGTGAATTCCTTAAAGATTAAAGATAAATGCTAGTATAACAATGAGACAAATGATATTCTAGTGAAGAAGCTTCATTGAAAAAGAGAAAATTGCCTATGGTAAAAGTAGGACCGGTACCTTGGGGACTTTCTCCTGCTATCTAAAAAGGAATTTTTTGTGGTGAATTGTCATTACTGTCTGATAGAGCTGAACAAAACTAACACTGGTCAGCAGAAACATAGAAGATAATAGAGACAAGAAACAACCAAATAGCTTTCTAAAAATCAAACAGCTCCAGAAAAAATTCATCCTCTCTGATTTTTTTTCTAAAGTAGTAGATGATGGGAATGCTGTGAATGTAACAGATTTCATTCTAATGCGGCTTTTGATGAATACTTGACATTTTTGTGAAATCTTGCAAACCCTATATTCTTCTGCATATGAACACTTGGGCAGAGTAAAAACTAGCTGAAGTAAAAGAAGTCTGTTAAAACATTTTGACAGGCTTTTTGACTTTAGGAAAAGGAAGTGCTTCTGATTTGAAAGTATTATGCTGCATTATTTTGCTTTTATCCACACAATTTTTTAATCCACACAATCAGTTGTGGATTGTGTACTAGCAGATAGTGGTGTCTTCAAGGATATTTAAAAATTCTCAGTCATACATCTTACCATTTTCTCTTTCTGCATAATTCTGACTGCAATCAATCACAGTCCAGCCACAGGCAGGATTTTTTTTCCTGTTCCCCACCTGGATTTCAGTGGATGTCTGTAGGGGTTCTCCTCCACATGGATCCATCAACTCTTACAGGGTCAAAGCCTGAGAGTTCAGGTTGGGAACATTTTGAAACAATTACCCTTAGTATAAAAAAAGCCAGAGAATAATGACAGTTATCAAAGAGATGATAGACTATAAACTTTTTGGGCTGGTTTCTGTTGATTAAATATTTGCATAGGGCCATTTAAGATAGTCTTGGCTTCAGCAGAGTGCTCTAGAACATTTTAAGTTTCCCACAGGTCCCTGTGTGGGTGTCTCAGATGTCATAAATCATCAAAGTAGTGTTAGACATGAATGTTTGGGCAGCTGAACTGAGTCCTTTACTCTGCAGGTAACCTTTTAATAACAGTTTCCTTCTTTGGCACTCTCATCAGTCTTTATTTCTGGT
>NW_020799095.1:124554208-124659212 GCF_003259725.1 Athene cunicularia
TTCACAACTTAAATCAGGAACACCTTGTGGAGGACAGGAGGAGATGGCAGACCAATGCCTGGAGTGCAGAGGCTGGTGTGGGACTTCCCTGCTACACAACTGAATCAGGGGTCAGAAAGTTAAACCAAAGATGGAAAAAATAAGGGGGAAAATAGGACTTATTTTTTGCTTTCATCATTTTCATGTTTTCAGTGTTTCATGGGATCTTTATTCATGTCAGCAGTGACAATCAGAGCACAGTAGCCATTGAGGAAAAGAGCAGTTACTTTAGAATATTAGGAACCATTGATAAAGTCAAAGATTATCACAAGTGCAGCTATAGATCCCGCCCCTCCCCAAGGGGTTAATTCCAAGGCATCAATCCCAAACTTGTTCATGACAATATGAAGAATCCTGTCAACATCAAACGTTGTCGACAAAACCTTGAAATTGTGCTCCAAATGTATTAATGATTTCTGCCATGGCTTGGTTACCAGATCCATGTAAAATATGTGTTTCCATTCCATATTACAGTTTGCTTAGCTGAAATAGTCATTGCTATTTTTTATGCTGACATGCTGTGAACGGTAATTTTTTTTAAAGTATCATCCAGATCTTGTGAAGATTCTGCTTCTTTTAAAACCAACAGATGATTAGTTGTATTTCAGGGGCTTTTTAAAAAGAGTAATGAGAGGGGAAATATCATACTTTTACTCTGGAGATTTCTCTCTCCTCATAGGAGACATTTCACAACTTTACCTAATCAAGTAGATTACAATCTTCACCCTCAGTCTCCAATTTTGTTTGTCCAGATCTGGGTTTCCCTGAATGCAGAGTGATGGAAAATGTAGTATGTACTTTTATTAAAGGGTTAAATAAGTGATAATAAAATGAACATAAAATAAATAATTTTCAAAAGTTATGCAGGTAGCTGCTGCAATGTAGAATGTATGTGGCTGTCACAGGTGGTCATAATATTTTTGGTTTAAACTAGTGCCCTGTTTAGACATGTGCTGTCCACAGGTGTCACCTGATGTGTTTTTCAAGTATCCTTGTCTTGCTGAAGAAAGAATTCTGTGGGTACTGATAACATCTAATGAGAAATTCTGTGAAATTCCAGTTTGTAGGATTATTTTGTCCTATCAGCATTCTTTGATCTATTGCTTTGCCTGCTATATTTTCTTTATTGATAAGGTCCCAATTGCCATCTTTTCATCATGGATTTGCTGTTCTCATCTTCTTTGTCCACATTTACAGATAGCGTAATCACTTTCAGCCTTAAAAAATAGAGTTGGCATCTGTTGAGTCTTGTTATATTACAGTTTGATCAGCCCATGATTACTTCCATCTTTTTCCTCTTAGGGCAATAAAGAACCCTCAGTACTGAGGCTGCTGCTGCTCAAAGAAAATATCAGCCTTTAATACAGTGTGTGCTAGGAGTTAGTGACTGGAAAACCAAATCTCACTGGGGAAAACAAGTGTAGTTACTGACCCAGATACATATAAGAAAACTCTGCCTCTTTCTTTAAAACATCAGAGACCCAGACAACAAGGGAATTTCTCTTCAGCATGTTATAGAGACAGCTTTCTTCATGTAAAGCTATCCTAGAATAGCCCCAGGATATTCTATTGCTACGTACCTTTTGAGGAAGTAGAGTTCAGCACAATTAAGAGTATCAGTAATAAGGATGAGCAAGAAGACACTCATGACCTGCAGGAGTACAGATGTCATTGAATATTCACATCACATGGATAACATCTTTATACCAAAAAAAAAAAAAATTACTACTCAACAAGTAAGGGGCTTCAGGGATAGTAGCACTCCTCTCATAGCTCTGAAGGGAATTCATTGTGACCTGAGAAAGTTGGCTTGTTTGAAATTATTCATTTCCCAATGTTAACTAAACAGTAAAACTTAAGACATATGTCCCTCAGTGCAGCATGCAGGGTAAATAAGCTAGAATTTTTCCTTCCACACTTTTTCAAATGTCTGTGTAGACTTATAAACCAGATATGTTTTTTCTGCTTCTAGACTGTACGAGTGAATCAAAAGTAATAAAAGATAACTATTTCAGAAAGCATCTTTTGAGAGATTAATAATATGACCAAACTCTGTATGCGCAATTTATCTGATGCGTCCCACTGCTCGGTGGGAATCTGCCTCAGGAAGAAAAGTAGGATTTTTGTCCCTGTAGAGTAAATGATAGGAGGAAATATTAAAAATGAAAAGGAAAGCTTGGGGAATCAAGAACTTACAATATATCTTAGAAAGGGGAGAGAAAGAAATAAACAAACAGTTCAAGCACAGATTCAGAAGTGACTTCTCAAAATAATGTCTGAGAGCAGAAGTCAGAACCTGAAACACAAGTGGAGAACATAACAAAGAGATCCAGCCTGTCACTTAAGTTTTATGAAGGAGAAATTTAGGGCAGCAAACTCCCTTAGTTTTAGCTTTGGATTCAATTAAAAAGTTACAGTTTTAATGTTGGTCTTTATTTTGCTAAAGTAAGTTAGTAGAATACTGGGCATTATACAGCAATTCAACAAAAAAAAACTATTGGAAAGCTCGGGAGATCTCATAAAAATACGCCAGCTATTGCTAAGGATGGTAAAAATGGAGTTACTAAAAAAGATGATCACATACAAATCATGTAATTTGGATTATGGGATTTGAAGTGTATTAGGGGAATTAGCCACTGATTGTACCACACCAATGAAAGTTTATATTTGAAAGGTCATTGAAAACAAAGAATTTATCAGAAATATAAATGAAATACTGGTTTTCTCACACACATAGAATTCCAGATCTCAACTTTGCCCAGGCTGGCATCAAATGCTACTATGTCCATCCATAACACAATTTATCATTAGTGAAACAGCACTTACTCTGTATCGGTTAGTCTTCTAAAAGGAACAAAAACTTACAAGTTCTCGGACTGTACTCCAGTAATGACCTGAGATCTGGAAAAAGTAATAATAGTTTTAAAAAGTCTAGTAAAATAACAAACAACAAGTTGAAGATAATCATAGTCTAAATTGAACAAACAGAAGGCCAGTGGTTAGAAACTAGAGTTAGATGACTGCAGGCTAAGTTAAAATATAAATTTTCTGAGTGTAATCAGTCACAGAGATAACTTACTAAATGTACTTTCAATTTCTGCTCTCCATCACTTAGATTTTGAATCCAGCTTTCCAACCTATTTTAAAAAGTCTATTTAATCATGTACTATGGACCTAATTACAAAGTTTCTATTCAGAACTAACAGTATATGTGCAAGCTTAAAAGAGTATTATTGTCATAAAACCTCTAAAACCTATAAAATTCGGGAAATCTTGAAGACCCTTCCTCTATTAAAATCTCTGTATTCTACTGTAGCAGTGCCGTCTACTTGTCTACTCAGAAAAGGGATAAAAATCCTTGAGGGGTTTGAACACGGAGAATTTTTACTCTTAAGGGAAAATCTGTTGTTGTTTTCTTTCAAATAAAGTACCAACATTTTTAAAAAAAAGACTTGCATGACTGCATATGTAAGCAGTACAAGTTCTAATTTTAAGCACACTCTTTATTTTTTCATAGCTGACCTAAATTTTTTCCGGTTGCCTTTCAGAGCTGGAAACACCTCCATCTTACCTTCAGTACAGGTATTAACTTCAGACAAAGTCTGTGTCTCTGCCTCTTCCCATAGTCAGAACTACTGGCAGGCAGAAATCCCAAACTTTCCAATATGTGCAATCTTTTCTCAATAAAACAATTAAAGTTTTTATTATGAAATTAAACATACAAAGTGAAAAAATCAGAGGAAGTCTAATAAATATTTCAATAACATACCTCCTTATACCTTCAATAACATACCTCCAGCTTCAACCAGTGATAAGCCCAAGCCAAGTATGTGCATATTGACATGTTCACAAGGAAAAAATCATGAAGTTTTAATAAATACCTTTCAAGTCTCTCAGATATCCAAAATACCTTTCAGGTCTCCCAATTATCCAAAATCTGACAAACCATTACAGGGATATTTACTGGTTGTGAAGCACCAGCCAAGACCTAAATGCTACATAAACTCTAACATGGTTTCAGTAGTTTTATTTTGAGTTTCTTTGACAGTAAAATCCAGAAATATTTTTCTGAATGTTACTTTGGAAAAATTTTCCCTCTTCCTTCCATACACAGCCCTGAAAGGACAGAGATCTGAGGTACAAAGTCATTACTATGAAGACTGTGAGCACACATGACTAATATTTAGACTTCAGTTCCTATCTATGGAGCATACAGGGCAACATTTTTAGTTTTGAAGAACTTACATTTTTGAGCTTAAATTTCTGTTTTCCTCTGGTCCAACTGATTTATTTTGGGTTTTTTGTTGGGTTTGGGTTTGTTTTTTTTTTTCCAGTTATTACTGTGTTAAACATTCTGAAAAATGTGCTGTATTTTCGCTTTATTTTGTGGATTATGGTTATAGATTTTTCTGCTCCTGATTAAAACTAAAGTGTGATCTCTTCCTCATTGTCCTTTGCAGAAGCTTGCCATGATCTCTACAAACTATTTTTTGTTTTTTTCTGGAGCTTCCCACAAAATAAAGTCTGCCTAGTGCTGCTTTTAACCAACCAACCAAAAGATAAAAAATAAATAAATAAATAAATAAATAATACATATTGTGGTATAAGTCCTTTTTTTTGACCTTGGTGAATTAGAAATTGCCTTAGAAAATCATCCAACTGTAATTCTTTAAATAGAAGGCCCATTGTTCTCCAAATTATCGGTATCTCTCTTATTAATAGTTTCCAAAGGCAATTCTATTGCTGATTTTCATTCACCTCCAGGTCTGTCATAAAGCTGGGTCAAGTTGTAACCTTCTAGCTTGATTTTACTGATATTATTTTCTTAGGACTGCACAGCTATTTGCAACACTTTGTTTTTGTCATATTTTTATTGTGTTACTGCAGGGCAGCATGTGCTATCAGCACAGAACTGAAACTTAATTCCAGAGTCTCAACACTCATCAGTCTGCTTTATTATTCTGAAAATGGTCTTTCAACTTTATGAGCCATGGTTTTTGACTTAAAGTCCACCATTTAAAAAAAATAAAATTCAGGGAGAGTGGTAGGGTAAGGGAGATACCTTCCTGCTTGCCCTTAGTGGTTGAACAAAAAGCCAAAGAACCAGTGATTTAGTACTGGTCACTTGTATAATGGGATGCCTGCTCTGAGAACCAGAAGCATACGTTATGATTGCATTTCTGATATACTAAATACTGATTTGACTGGCTTTCCCAATAAGTATAATTTTATATCTTACCTTTAACATACTTGATCAGGATTATGTCTTATAAAGACAGACTTACACCAGCATGGATCTAAGCTGTAGCACTTTTTTTCTTACTCAGATATTCCTTAAAATTTAAATAGTTTTCAAGCATTAAGATATGTTTGTCTACAAATCCCTTTCATGAAAGCAGAAAATCTGTCAAGCTTTTTGACATTGTCCTTACATCCTTGGTACTCACTGATCTGATCAGCTTTCTAGGAGGAACATGCTACAGTATCAGGGTCCACAGTAATCTATATTTTCATATATATGTAAGCTGTGATGTACCACACATACTGCATTGCACTTGACAGTGATCAGCTGGTGCAGATGCCACAAGTAGGAAAGAAAACTTTTTTTAAAGTAGGTTCATTGACAAGTAGCTAGAGGCATTCAATGAGTAGATCATATACAGTCACCAGTGCATTCTGTAACAGTTTGAGAGTAATTGTGCACATGCAATAATTTTTTTTTTTCAATGAAATTTGGGATAAAAAGCCTTCTGAGCATGGTTGCAGAAATCAGTGTATACGTCAAGTATATCAAGTGTCAAGTCTTGAATTTTTAGTAAATCTTGGTTGTCATAGACAAGCTGTTGTAAACACTCATGTTCAAAATGAGCCTACTTGGGTTGTCTTTGATCTCTGTCATGAAGTAAATATTTTCCTTCTGTTTTTACACATTTTACTTATACTTGACCAAAAAATGCCAGACAATAAATTATTTCTAGTCTACAGAGGTATGGATATTAATATATGTGCTTTTATGAAATATCTCCTGTATGTGACAATAATCCCTTCAGTGATTAACTGAAAAATCTTTTTTTCCAAATTAATATTGTGATAGAAATTCTAGCAAGATTTCGAAAGTAAACACAAAATCTTTAATATTCCCTAAATTGGATTTATGCTTTGATCAGGGTCTTTTTAAAAAAATGAGGAAGAATTTCTCATGAAATGCAGGTTCTATTGGATGGACCTGTCCATGAATGCTGCATGAATTTCCACTCTGTAAACGTTTGTGTGGTCACTATAAAATCTGATTTCTTTCATCCTTTTCATAAAAATATATTGGCATGGATATTTATATCTTTTTTTACCTTTGCCTGAATATATATGCACATTCTTACTCAGAATGCTTAGTGCCATTCAGTTTCAGCAAAACATTTTATTGGCCAAAAATGCTATTAATAATTAAAACCTAATCCCACAGAATGTACTGTCCAAATTCAAATAAAAGATATCTACTATGGAATTAACTATATTTTACAATATGCTCAGCTACTGCCCACAGATTCTTTTAGTTCAAATAGGCAACTTGAAGCACATAAACTCTCTCCAGAAAATTGTACTTTCAAAAGAAGTTGTAGGTATAAACACAGAAATACAGATAAATGGGGAAAAAAAAAAAAAAGAGGAAAAATCATGCATGTAACTGGCTTACAATTTTTGCAGAGTTTTACATTTCCTTTATGTAACATTCTTCCTGCCAGCAATATATAACCCAGGAACATGATGAAGAAGTGCTATATGATGAGAATTTAAAATTGAAGGGAAGTGGCTGATATATATAATTATAACTTATTTCTGACTCATTTAATGCAGTTAAAAACAAAGATATTCTGTGCATAGCTAGCTTACATGTATAAGTGATATACACTATCCATGGCTATCTGCAGAATTTAAGATATGCAGCAGAAAGTGGGAGGGAAAAATGTCCAGTGACAATTTGCCAGCTAATCTCTGATGAAAGTCAGTTCCAGCAAGAAGACTTTTAACAGCATTTTGTGCCTTTGAACATCTTCTTCAGGTGTTCTTGTTGTTTTATTGATTCCTTTTATAAGAATCTAAAGTATTGACCATGTAATACTGAAATCAGTGACAAAAATTCACGTTGGCTGAAATAGTGTTGAATCAAGGCTTTATTGCTTAGAAAAGAGCAACAATTATGTTGTCCTAAACACTGCATTCACAGAAAACAGCTATGTAGCATGCCTCAGGAGCCCTTCCTTTGAGATTTAACTCAGATTTGAAGGGAATGTCTTACAAGTGAATGCCCATTTATTCTTTTTCTTCAGCCGCTTTGTTGGAGCATCTGTTGAAGCTTCCACAAATGTGTCCAATTTACTACCATTTGCTGTAGTGGTTTGCTGAGAAAAATTAATACGAACAGCTACTGTTGTTGCACACAAGCTACCACACAGCCATTAATGTTTTGGAGTTACTTTGAAGTACCTTTGATGTTGTACCATCAAATGTACTTTAGACTCCCAAGTAATGGGGAGTCCCATGTTTTTCTTACATGTGACTTTTTAAAAACTCCAGGATCTACTTTGTATGTAAAAAATTTTCCAGGTAATTATTGCTCATATGTAGAGTTACAAATACACACTAAGACATCATTTAAACTGATTAGTGAAGTCATTTCTCCCCAGGTTCTAGTCTAGTTAAGCATATGGTGGTCCCATCCAAGTCCATGCTCAGGTTTTCCTTTCTGGAGAGCAGAGTCTAGGAATGGGCAAAAGTGAGGACATCCTTGGAACTCTCCCCAGCAGGGAGTTGGGATGTTGGCAAGAAAGCAACCATGTGTTGTGCTCAGAAGCACATCTGGACTCTTTAATTTAGGCCATGTAAGCATCTTGTCATGAACAGTTGCAGAAGCCAAGTTGCATTTACATAGTTGGCAGATAATTTGTTTCATTGCAAAAAATAAATACTGATAGTATATTATGAGATACATATTTTAGACAATCCTTCTTGGGAAATTATGTAGTTAGGCTTTAAGAATATACGATACAGAAGATTGATATTTTTTTAAAAGGTGTGGGTTCGTTTAGGGCATTAACTGAATCTTCAAAGATCTGCCCCCCAGTTTGGTCCCTCTTCACTAATAGAGGTAAAAGAAACTTGGGAAGTCAGTTTTGTATGTCTTTTATCAGACAGGCATTGAAAAACAGCAGAAAAGTGTGTGCATGTATTTTCATTCTCAGTTCTGAAAAGTCACCAGCCCTATCAGTTTAAAATACATCTAGTAAAGGAAAATGTTGGGTTTTTTTAAGAACCACTTATTTGGCTGTGCTTCAAGCAAATACAAATTAAGCAGTCAGTTTATAATCCATGTCATAAGTGGGGTTTTTTTTAAGGGAAGATGTAACCCATTCAGAATACAGTCATACTGCTCACATACTATAAATTTTCTAAACATAAATTATTCAGAAACATTAGAAAATTTATGTAATTTAACACTTCATTGACAGTACATGAACATGGTGCTCTGGGCTCTAGAAAATATGTAAGAAGAGCAAAATGGTTTATGACAGAGCTCATGTCTATATTGAAGTTCAAAGGATTAACACCATCCTATCAAGGTGAAGGTTTTTAAAAAGACTATTTAGTGGTCTTTTATGGAGATGCTAGAGTTAAAACATAGTAGTGATCTTTCTTTCCATTTAATGGTGTCATGGCAGAGTCAGTGTGATATATTGAAGGATTTATCCCAGTGGTGAATGAAAGTACAAGAAACTAGAGAAATTCTTTTGCTGTCCTTACTAACTTGTTAAACACAAGTAATAATAATAAAGCTCATTGAAACGTTCTATAGAGAAGCTCACAGTTGTAGGCTATATAAATAGAATATTGTCTGAGGCTGCGATCTCTGGGCTTGATTCTAGACTCTTAATGATCAAAGGTAATAGTAGAATAAGCTGATTAAAGATCATCCTCAGAACCAGAGGAAGCCTCATCCCACATCCCTCCCACTGAATTGCATCCTTCGCAACTTTTCTATAACTCCAGTAAGATATAAAGCACACACCTCAAACATGCTTTTATTTTATTCTCTTAGTAACAATCTATTTCTATTTGTAATCCTTTAACAAAGAAACCATTTATCACTTATTTCCTCAAAACTATTCTGCATAATTAAATGCTGTTTGATCTTTTATGCTTTAACTTGCATTTCTTGTTATGTGTCTTACAATAAGTCAGTCAAGTGTAGGGAAAAAGCAAAATTGGTGAAGAGAGGAAATGGAGCTCAGTTCCATTCTGTACTGAGAGCATTATGCTATTTTGGCCAGAAACCTGCAGTTTGGAGAAGTAACAGTTCCCCTCCTGACTCTGTGAAAACAAAGTTGAAGCCAGTCTTGGAAAAGGAAACAGCATCCCTTTTTTTCCCTCAGAAGGAGATCACACACTTGCAGCTTTACCAGTGTGCTCACTGAGAGGATTTTGGGGTAGTTTGCACAGTGTCCTCTTTTTTTTTTCTCTTTACATAGCAAAAATATTCACAAAATTGGAACAGCACAAGCTGACTTCATGAAAGATTATAAATCTGCATTACTTCTGCTATGTTCCTCTTCAGCTCACAGTTTTACCTAAAAGGACCAGGGATTCTCTGCCTGAAATATAGCTCAAACAGCTGGAAAGTCAGCAGGTTGCAATGAACCCAGAAATACTAAAGATAGCTATATCTCCTATATGTCTTTCATAAATTTTAATTAATTTCCCCAGTGGAACAATTTCAGAGCTACTTCAGTAATTCAGGTGATATTTATAAGGCCTGAGAAAGTTGTACTCTGAAGAGATTCATTAATTATGGAGCATAACTTCATCAGTTTTTTCCTGATGTGCAATCAACCTGCTATTTATCATGCCCTTAATTTTATGGCATGTTAGGCTGCTACACAGTCTTAAATGTGTGTGCCTAATTAATGCTGCCTGATTTCATCAACACACATGAGTTACTTCTTCTGGCACCTTTCATTCATTATCAGTACAACAATATTGTTCAGGTGTGGTACGTAACAAGTATTATTTTTTTTCTTGACACGCAAATTGTAGCCTTATCTTGTGATGTATAACTACTAGCAAGGTCCTTAAATAGTGAATGAGACTGCAGTCCCATGTCAAAAGACCAACCAAGAATACATGCAGGTCACACCTGTTTCACTTCCACAGCTGTATAAATTTGATTTACCACAAAGCTGGTTAATTATTTGGATTGCTGAATTGGTCTAGTCAGGAAAATAGAGAGTATTAAAGGACATTGATAAGGTTGGGATGTGCCTGTGTGAATGAGTAATTAGCTTGATGCATGCATGTTTTAATCAAAGCCATTTCTAGATAGTACTTCTGCTTGTGCATTGGAAGACATATGTTTCTTCAAAAAAAAAGAGTTTAAACTCCTCTAAGAAGTGTAATTTTGGTATTTACCATGATCCTGACAAGTGTTGCTATTAAGTTTATCACTGTGAGTCTGTGAGTCCCCTGGATTTAGGAATGCAAGTCTCTGTGACAGACTGTAAACCTGTCAGGCCCTGGATATATATGGTGAAGTCCATGAGTATCACCGAAGCTTGCATGCTAAACCTGTCAGCATTAACCAAAGAAGCAAAAGGCTAATCTGAATTATAAACTACCCATTTAAATTCAGCTTAATCCTTCTCTGCTTGAAAAAATGGTCATAGGTAATATTCTTTATAATTTCAAATTTTAAGTATGAAATCACTACAGTTTATTGGGGATATACCCTGAAATCTGTATACAGTGCTTAGTGCTAAACTGGTTAGCACCAGACTAGACTGTCAACAGACTGACACCTCAGATGTTAGATGCAAATGAAGTTTGAGAATAACCACTGTAGATTACTAAAAATATTGGCTCCAGACTTCCAAAATATAAAATTGTAGATTTTTTTAAAGCAAAACACATTATTACTGTTAATAAAAAATAAGATCAGAAATGTTCTTTTTGTTGTATAAATCTTGAAATGAATGAAGCTATATGTAGATATATATATACATCTCCATGTTTTGTGGCTGATTTATTATCCAGTTTGTGCCATTTCTAGTTACACTGGCTGGTACAAAATCCTGTGAATATATTAATCCCTCTGTATCAGAACTAAGCTGATTGCTAGCTGGGGCTTAAGATATCCTCTTTGTAGCAGATATGTGCTGACAGTATTTATCATCAGAATCCCCGTACAAGGTGTTTATCATGGGCCATGTTCTTCCAGGGTAGTGCAATTTTTCCCATTTGAACATAGCCACTTGTGATAAACACACCCTGTGCAGGAGACAAAATCCTCTATCAGATCTCCATGTGGACACACTCAGATGCTCTTTCTGAATAAACATTCTCCTGCTCTGAAGTTCCAGTGAAGTTCTGAGAACAGAAGTTTTTCCGGGGTATGCTGACAGTCTCATGGGGAGTCCTTCTGATGTAAAGGAGTCTCCATTTCAGGAGTAAAGTGTTTACCAGTTCACCAGTGCTTACAGATTCGTGCTCCAGGTCAGCTATGAAGTTAATTCGAGATGGAGTAGCAGCAGAGGCAAGGAATTTGCTATGCTTATGTCCTTGGGTTTGGAAGACCATTTGATCTCTCTTTCGAGAAGCTCATTGCACTATTGGGAAGTATTAAAGGTGTGGAAGAGGAAGGAGAAAGATGAGAAAGTAAGACGTATGCATCACTTCATAGATCAGGTGGGAGAGGGAGCAGCATTCTCACTTTATGGGTGGTAGTCAGCAGCGTCCCCCCTGTATCCTACAGATCACAGCTCTTTTCCCCTGAGCTCTGCCTTTAGTCAAGGTTGTGTTGATGGTCTCAGAAGCTCCTTCTGGCTTGCGTAATCCTACCAGCAGAGATCCAATTTGCTTAGAACTAACAGTTATTACATTAGTTATGCAATTTGACAACAGCATGGGAGTCAAACTATGCAAAAGCTTTTTTCCCATCTGTACTATACAATTATTATCTCTGTGATCAGAAAGCAGATATCTCATTCAGTAGAGCAACTTGTGCTGGGAGATAAAAGTGCAACATTTTTAATTAATTACCGTGCTAGAAATTTGAAATTAGATATAATTGGTTTTGACTAAGAAATTAACTGTAATGTGGCTTTCTTTAGGTCATTTGCATTAGAAGGGTAGGTTTCTGGTATATTGCAAGTTGTTTGCCATCCTTTTCAGTTACAGTGATTTTACAAAATCAAGTTTTCCTGAGGGTAGAATCTATCAATAAAATATTTTCACATGGTTTAAAGTTTCTCCCAACCACCACTTCATACGGTTGAGTGGTCTTCGATTTTTCTCAGGATCATGATTTTGCAACTGTGATGAATTCTTACTATTTCTTCTTTTTTTTTTTTTCTTGTTTTAAAATTGTATTAGAACAAGTTCAGGAAAAAAAAAAAAAACAAACAAACAAACAAAAAAAACCCACAAAAAAACAGAAATTTGCTTTTATGATGTTATTTTTAAATGGCAGTACTGAAAAAAGGTACTGGAACAGTAATACTCTTATGGGTTTTGAAATTACTGTATATTTTTAATATGCAAGCATTACACACTTATATTATACAAAAATTTTCTTTAGATGTTTGCTGTCTGTAAACTAAAGTGTCTCAGTTGGTAGTAGCAACAGCAAGAGCTTTGTGTAATACAATTGCTAAAAGGCTGAGTTCTGCCTACATTACAAGTTCTGCCATCACTATAGATAGTTTTAGATTAGCCTGAATATCTATTCATTTTGTGTTTTAAAGTTATAGCAATAAATGTCAGTTTGGATACTTTAAACTTGATATTTATATCATCTGACATTAACGGCTGCTGTTAATGGGGAGGACTTGAATATTCAAGCAATAAATATTACAGAAGAGAACTCACTAGTCAAAGCTTTTATATGGACAATATTGACTGTCTAAGTCTTTTGACTTCTTTCCTCAGAGGTACTTTTTCTGGCAATATGCACAAAGTTGCTTAATTCCATAGCTATAGGCAGGATTTCAGTTATACAAAGACTAAAAAACAGGTTAAGGAAAAACAGTGATTTGAATGACACCTGCTTTTAAATTGTTATTTCTAAGATCAGTTGATCCCATTTGCATTTTTTGGAAAAAGGAAATAATTCTTTTACCAAGCAGGATCATATCCTGTTTACTTCTTTTACAGAAAGTTTGTCAAGGCCACAGTCTATGAGTTTGTATGTGCTATGCCCTCTTTCTTGTTTCATTTTTCTCCTTCCTCTTTCCTTCTCACTCAGCAACACTTTATATGGTAAACAGACAAAAGAATTATCATCCTCTCAGTCAAGGTCATATCAACATGACAACCATGTTATAGTTGATCTAAGGTACCTCAAGTGTATCTGGATATTCTTTGTCCTCTGTAGATTAGTTGTCCTCTCTTTCATTAAATATCCCTGTGAAGACTGATTAGTGCAGGCCTTCCCTTGTTTCCTTCTCAAAACCTCCTATTTATGTTCTGTAATGTTACTTGTATCTTAAATCTTCCAGAAATAATAATTTCCGGCAAAAATGGTCAGAGTATTTATTTATTACAAATTTACATACTTTGCTGGTGGTCTTATTGATGATAGATGAAGGTAAGTATTCACCCTGATGAACCAGTATTTAGAGACAACTGACTTGATTTTCCTACATCATCTTAAATTTTTTCTTTATACTGAATAGGAATCAGAGATGGATAGAAATCTGATACATTCACAGCTAGTGAAATAGGCACAAAGACAGGTACTAAACGTGAGAAAATTTTTTAACATGTAAAGATTTTTCAAGCAAAATTGGGGAAAAAAGTGCAAACCGTGTCCAGATAATAATTCAACCATTTTAATTGTTATGTACAAAGTAAAATATTCAATTATTGGGTGTATTTATGCAACTATTTTGAAATCTTAATATTTTTACTAGTAACATGTTCAAGATTACAGCCAGTAATTATTCATTTACTCTCAGAAAATTACAGGGCAACATATAAACTGTGACATTTCTCTTCTAAGAACATGTTATGCTTGATTTTTAGGATACTAAAAGAAGATCAGCTAGTAAATATGCTATGTCATAGCACAAGGGGCATTCATTCAGTCAGGACGAACATGCCCAGAGCACAGCCTCAATGTGATGTAAGTGGGATTGACAGGATTAGGTTCAGTGTCAAAGTGTGAAAAGGCAACATTTAGAAGAAAGTGACACTGGTCAAGCACATTGTATTACTGATCGCTAAGCTCAGAGCTGCAAAATCCACACTTTAACACTCACCAGACAAATTAAAACTTGTTTTTCATATCTATGTCATTCATTTTTTGTAGGAAGTTGGAAGGAAATGGCAGTTTATTACTGCATGAGGCTGTGTTGGCTATTCATAGCTCATATACTTGAACAGCTGGATACAGCTCAATAACAAAAATATTTATATTTTATTCCTTTCTTTTTTCCTGTGGTATTTCTTATCCTCTGTAATTGTTTACTGCTTCTTCTTGTTTGCCATTATGGACTTTCTAGAGCATGTACAATAACTCACTGTATTTTTCTTTCATCCTGATACACCACTTTCCTCCACTGCTGAGATGGTAGAAAGTAATCATTGTAGCGTATAGGTATAATTACTCTTTGTAATTTAGGATAGTACTCACAAATTGGTTTACTGAAGTGTTTGATAAGACCACAGATATGCCAAGTACATAAAGGCCACTTTTATGTTCATGAAGCATGATATTTAAGATCAAGACTAGCTAAATGTGGACTTTTGAACAAAGTTTATAAGATAATTTTTGTCATATTTATTATCTTGTGCATACAGTAAAGTTGATGAGTTTGAACTTGAACTGCTTCTTTCTCTTGACTGCCTCTGTCTCTTCCCACCACCATTACAGCTTTTAGATTACCAATATGGTGAGTGGTTTTCCTCTTTCTTGACAGTTAAAGAAACAATATTCTTAATTCCATGCCAGTTTTACAACACTACACACAGTCATTCTTTAGTTTATTACTGTTTCTTGAAGCAGAAGTATTAACACAATAATATATGCCTAAACTTGATAATACCAAGCAACAGTAAAACTTTCTCCAAATTTCAATTTCACAGGTACAAGTATTTTAGATATTAGGAATAAATGAAGAACCTGTTCTCTTCTTTTGAACTAGTTCTGTTCCTAAGATAACTAAATGACATGCTCCACTACCCATGCTTCTTATGCCAAATGGATTTTCCCTTCAGCTTTTATAGTATTAATATCCATAATTTCTCAAATGTACACCTATAATTTGGGATTTTTGTTACTTTCAGTGTGCCATTTTGGGAAGACTTTGTCCTTTCCTTTGGTCACCATGTTAACAATTATTATCTAAGGTTTACAGGTAAAGTAAAAGCATATTCAGAATGGAATTTAGAGACCAGTGGTGTCAAGATGAGAAAAACAATTACTGTTAGCAACAGGCTGCTCATGATTAGAAGGGAAAGAGTAAGACAGCAGATTCCTAATTTTCCTTTTTAATCTCCTGTTCACAAGGCCTTCTATTTATTATCTTGTTTCTAATTTTTTTCAAAATGGCAGGAAGAATCATATATGTCATATGTTGAGTCCTGATATCCAAATAAAGACCAGCATTTGACAGCAGTCCTAGTTAAAATGAAAAGTGCAAATTGTTGTTTCAAGAAATTATATCTACATGAGAAATTCAAGGAAACTCTTTAAAAAGATAGATTCCTTGTTATTTATTAAACTCCTAATCGCAATTGTCATTTTCTTTCCAAAGTGTTTGCAGATTTGACTTTTTTCCTGAAGACTATTCTTGGTTCAATTATAATTTAAAAAGAATTCAAGTAGTAGCAATAATCCATTTCCTCTCAGAGTTAGAGCTGAAAGAAATAAAATCTAGTCTCCAACTCTGTCTCCCTTGGTGTGGAAGAACTTAATTCCAAAAGCACAGTATAGTTTTATACAATAAAGTGTTGGGACATAGTTGTAGAAGTAAAGCCATTATGACATATTTCATATAACTCGGAGAACTGAAGAGAAGTGCTGTGAGATTCAGAAATGGACGGTAGGAGCAGCTTCACAGACGTTGTGCCATAATGGACTGGAAGTTGAGATAAAAGAGCACCCTTGGCTAGTTAGCTTTCTTTGCTACCAGCTTTTGGATTATCCAGCTCCCACATGTTAGCACTGGCTCACTGAAGATGCACCCCAGAGACAATAAAACCCCTTGAATTTTTCACAAACCTATGTTGACCTTATCTGTGCTATCATATAATGATGGGCATGATAACCTATTTAATTTGTAATATTCAAATTTTTTGCCAATTAGTTTTCCAATTTCATATGGAGCTGTAAGAAAGAGTGAAGGAAAAGATAGAATGGTGTTTATTTTTTTTAATATTTTTTTAAAATTGATTGGCAGTTTGTATTTTAGAGTAATTAGTTTAGGGATGTGCATACTTAACAAATTAAATTACAGATCTTAGTTTTTGGTCCATCAGTGGATGAAGCCATTGGAACAAATAAAAACTGTCACTCCCAAAAGTATTTTTAGTTTTGACAAAGTTACAACCTAGTTGCAGAGAGATAATTCTGATGCCATAGTTTAAAACAGCTTACTTTTCATCTCTTGGGTTTGGATTGTAACTCAGGTATGGCCACTTCAGTAAAAGGAAGTTGCTGCTGTTGATCTGTGAAAAAAATACTGATTTTACTACTGAACCATGTCATGCAGTGATAACATCAATAAGTCAATATTTCAACTGGCATTGGAGAAACCTGTATTAAATGTTCCTGGTCACAAGTGGTGTTCCTCAGGGCTCGGTGCTGGGACCATTTCTGTTCAATATCTTTATTGATGATCTTGATAAGGACATAGAGCGTATCATCAGTAAATTCGCAGATGACACCAAGTTAAGCGGGATGTTGGTCTCCATGAAGACAGGGAGCCACAACAGAGAAACTTGGATAGATTGGATCAGTGGGCCAATGTTAACAGGATGAGCTTCAACAAGGCCAAGTGCCAGGTCGGGCACTTGGGCCACAACAACCCCCTGCATCGCTACAGGCTTGGGGAGGTGTGGCTGGAGCTCTCTGGAAGACAAGAATCTGCGGGTTCTAACTAAACAGCTGAACATGAGCCAGCAGTGTGCCCAGGTGGCCAAGAAAGCCAACAGCATCCTGGCTTGTGTCAGAAATAGTGTGACCAGCAGGAGTAGGGAGGTGATAGTCCCCCTGTACTCTGCACTGGTGAGGCCACACCTGGAGTATTGTGTCCAGTTTTGGGCACCTCAATACGAGAGAGATCTCGAGGTGCTGGAGCGAGTGCAGAGGAGGGCAACGAAGCTGGTGAAGGGCCTCGGGAACAGATCCTGTGAGGAGAGATTGAAGGAGCTGGGAGTGTTCAGTTTGAGGAAGAGAAGGCTGAGGGGAGACCTCATCACTCTACAACTACCTGAAAGGACATGGTAGAGAGGTTGGTGCTGGTCTCTTCTCACAGGTGGTTACCAATAGAACAAGAGGAAATAGCTTTAAACTGCAACAGGAGAGGTTTAGACTGGACATTAGGAAAAAAATTTTCACAGAAAGAGTGGTCAGACAGTGGAATAGGCTGCCCAGGGAGGGGTGGAGTCACCATCCCTGGATGTGTTTAAGGGTCGTTTAGATGAGATGTTGGGGGATATGGTGTAGGGGAGAACTTTGTAGAGTGGGGCTGATGGTTGGACTTGATGATCCCAAGGGTCTTTTCCAATCTAAATGATTCTATGGTTCTGTGGTTTTGTGGAAGCACCAACGTTTCCCCAGTGTGTAATCTCCCACTGTCACGTGGTGTGATACTGTTGGACACAGCAGACACCATGGTGGCACATGTGTGCCGAGGGGGACATATGACTGCTCTGGGATGGAGCTGCCAGAGGTCCATGTGCCTGGAGTGTTTGCATGTCAGAATGGGTGTGGAGTATGAGAGGTGTAGTCCTGTGCATACCAAGGAGGCACTATGTATTTCACAGTGGCACAATAAATATGAAAGCTCATGGCCCAGTACGACCTTGCTTATGACAGTCTTGGGTATAACTATTTCCAGGGCAGCCTGTCACACCTGTTTGGTCTTCACAATATAGATTGACTGTAAGAAAGCTTGGGTTTTATGTAGCTCACTAAGAGAAAAGACTAATTTTTCAAAAGTGATTGGCATAAAATGAGTCTTGTTCTTGGGAATAAAAAAGGAAATAAAGGGTACTGACTTTTGCAAGTATGAGATCAAGAGAAAGAAGGGGAGAAACAGCTGAATTTTCAAAGTAAATAAGAGATGAACTGTTCTCAAAATACAGCTAGTTCTATGGTTCTGTTTTGTTGTTTGAGTGGTTTTTAATACTGCTGCATAAACTTATAATGATTAATAACTTGCAGAATTTTGTCCAAAATTCAGTTTTTTGGCTATACTACCCACTGGTCAGCAGTGCTATGACTTCCTTATTGCCTGTTTCACAGAAGTGTGGATCATTAGCTTCCTACTGCTATTCACAGTACAGGGACTTAACACGGCAAGTTTCTTGTATGATTTCTATTGCTGAACAAACTAGTAGCTATTGACATAACTTAAGTAGTCATAAATACACCTGGTAAACAGTATAATAAAATATTTTATTATTTTATTTTTGAAATGAACACTGTATTTTGAATTTAGATTAAACTTTAAAAATTGCTGCCAAGGTGTATTTTCTTCAATACACTGTATTTTGAATTTAGATTAAACTTTAAAAATTGCTGCCGAGGTGTATTTTCTTGGACACATAAAGGTAATACTGTATTTGAACTTTAGATAGATTCCTTTCATTGCTGGGATGACAGTGACTGAACTATAGAAGTGACAATATGAGCAAAAGACCTGTGATTCACTTCTTCCCAATATCATCCTATATCAGAATAAATGTTCATACTTAACTTTAAGTAGAACCAGCAAAAACAGACTACAGAAAGATCCCATTCTATTCTGCAGATACTGCATCCTGTAAAACTGCAAAATTTTGCTAAATACAGATTCAAAATTTAAAATATGACTATTTAATATGTATTGGTACATTAAGTATATTTACATTTCTAGCATGGTTGCTTTTCCAGTGCTTTATGTCTTTTGTATACTGATTGCTTTTTTAATTTTTTCTTTCAATTTAAAAAGAATAAAATAGAATTGAATTCAGCTAAAAATGTGATAACTAGAACCTTTCCTAGATTAGAAAAGCTTGGAACCTGGTAATCTGTGTATGGGGTAGGCTTTTCATATGCAAATGCTCCAGCAGTTAATTCTCTTGTTAAAGCATAAAATACACATTCAGGTATTTACAAATGCAAGATTACATGCATGCACCATAGAACTTCATCATACTCTTTTGTGAAAATCAAGACCTCAGTTTCATCCTTAGAGTCCTAGGGGATGTCTGTGCCATGGTAGATAATTTCTGCATCCATACTACTGTAATACGCTGTCACACATGCCAGAAAATTTTCACAGGCAACCCACAGACTCATATGTGAGCTGCCTGTGAAGCAATCAGAGCTATGGAGAAAGGCAGAAGTAAAGCAGGACATGCCCGGTTTATGAACATTATGAGACCTGAGTGGAATATTTATATTCTTAATGGGCTGGTCTTAATTCACTTGCCCTCCTGTTCCCCGTCTACTATACAACAGGCTGTATCCCTCTCTGACAGCTGAAGTCTATGTCAATGACAGCACTAATCCCTACCATGCCTGCCCTCGCTCACTGTTCTGCCACGGCAGCAATACCATTTCCGTTTTAGCTGGCATCCTAGCAGAAAAAATATGTGCTGTGCACCATCCATCACAACTGTCCTTGTCAGCATGTGTCACGAGGGTAACGTATCCTGAGGAACCTTTTGAACCCAAGCCTGAGCCACTGTTATCTGCAAGTAGATTTTGTTTTCCTTTAGTGATATTCCTTCATACTCAACTGTATTACTCACCTTCCCAGAACTACAACATGTATCAGAGAAACAAAGCACACAATTTATAATTTAGAGGCTACAGCCATACATTAACTATTCGATGTAATAACTTGTGGGCATGTTTATGTTGCACATCTTGGGAAGAGAATTATAGACTTTCAGTATCTGAGCAGTGTTTGGGGAGCTGTGATCTCATAAGTGCAGTAGGTTTAAACCCTGTTTTCATTTAGGAGAGGTGTCAAATATTAAACTAATTATTTGAATGTAAGTAAAAACAGATAAAGACCTTTCTCGGTTACTTGCTGCAAACAGAAAGTTAGACCAGCCTCTATTTCCTAAATGAAAATTAAAAACTGTACTGAAAGAAAACATTAATCCACTTCAAATAGTGATGCATGTCTCCCACATCAGAATTTGGAAATAACTTGAAATAAGCACTGGGTTTCTGGTAGGTAACTGATGCTTGATCTTGGCCAGTATCCACTTATATGAGCTGAAGATGAGAAGCATTTCTATGCTCTGATTCAGGATTTTTTTCTATTAATCTCAGTCCTTCGAACACTTTGAAGTGTTAAAAAAGAAAAACTTCTGGGGAATAACACCAAAATCCCACAGCATTCTTCTGCAAAATTGACTGCTTGTGGCTTGGATGGGCACATGTTTGCTGGGTAAAAACCTGGCTGGATGGCCGGGCCCAAAGAGTTGTGGTGAATGGAGTTAAATCCAGTTGGCGGCCGGTCACGAGTGGTGTCCCCCAGGGCTCGGTGTTGGGGCCACTCCTGTTTAACATCTTTATTGATGATCCAGACGAGGGGATCGAGTGCACCCTCAGTCAGTTTGCAGATGACACCCCGTTGGGTGGGAGTGTTGATCTGCTCGAGGGCAGGGAGGCTCTGCAGAGAGACCTGGACAGGCTGGAGCCATGGGCTGAGGCCAACTGGAGGAGTATCAATTCAGGCCAAATGCCGGGGGCTGCCCTTGGGCCACAACAACCCCCAGCAGCGCTACAGGCTTGGGGAGGAGTGGCTGGAGAGCTGCCAGTCAGAGAGGGACCTGGGGGTGTTGATTGACAGCCGGCTGGACAGGAGCCAGCAGTGTGCCCAGGTGGCCAAGAAGGCCAATGGCATCCTGGCTTGTGTCAGCAATAGCGTGGCCAGCAGGGACAGGGAAGGGATCTGATCCCTGTACTCGGCACTGGTGAGGCCGCCCCTCGATTCCTGTGTTCAGTTTTGGGCCCCTCACTACAAAAAGGACATTGAATGACTCGAGCGTGTCCAGAGAAGGGCAACGGAGCTGGTGCAGGGTCTGGAGCACGGGTCGTGCGGGGAGCGGCTGAGGGAACTGGGGGGGTTTAGTCTGGAGAAGAGGAGGCTGAGGGGAGACCTCATCACCCTCTACAGCTCCCTGAAAGGAGGTTGCAGAGAGCTGGGGATGAGCCTCTTTAACCAAGTAATAAGTGATAGGACAAGAGGTAATGGCCTCAAATTTGCACCAGGGAAGATTTAGATGAGATATTAGGAAGTATTTCTTTACAGAACGGGCTGTTAGGCGTTGGAATGTGCTGCCCAGGGAGGTGGTGGAGTCCCCATCCCCGGAGGTGTTTAAGAGTCGGGTCAACATAGCGCTGAGGGATCTGGTGTAGTTGGGAACTGTCAGTGTTAGGTAAATTTGTTGGACTGGATGATCTTCAAGATCTTTTCCAACCTAGATGTTTCTCTGAAAATGAAGAATATATGTGTCCACAGAAAGGGTTAATTGTCATTATTGATCCTGGAGCCATTATGGTAGTAATTCAGTATCCTACTTAATGACATAAAACGAAGTAATGAACAGAGTTACTACAATTTATTGTTTCCCAATGTTCTTTTCATTTCTTTGTGGATCACTGTATATAAAAAGAAAATGAGCTGGAGATAGAGGGGCAGCAGCAGCTAAGACAGTAATGCAGTCCTGTGTGGAGCATACTGACTGGACTGTACAGTACAGATAACGCAATGCCATACGCTCATGCACACAGACGTTCTCTGTAGAACACTTTTTACATACATACAGCTGCAAACATCACACAATCAGCTGGAATTTCCCATTGCCACTTTTGGAACACCTCCATTACAAGATGTGACATCCTGAATCCCTGGGAGGCTTTGTTGCTGGATGTACTTTTTCCTTTTCCCTAAAATAAAACAACTAGGTTTACAGGGGCCATAATAAGAGGCAAATGTAAAAAGTCACAATGTTCTTCTTACTGGAGTTTACCTGACTCCTCCTCAGTAAGTTTTAAAAAAAAAAAACAAAAAAAACCCAAACAACAAAACAGAAAACAAGTCTTCTGATTATTATAGAATACATGATTGAAGAGTGAAAAGTAACAACACTGCCCTAAATCTGGTTTTACACAGACTTAAGTTCAAGGTTACAGTAACACTGATAGCTTTTGAAACTCTCATCCAAAGTTTTCTCTTTTCTTACATGAGCACTGGTTTTTCAATCTGGCCTAATTGCTTAGAAAATAGTTACAAATATTTTTAAGTATGCAATTATAAATCCTTATAAGATTGATAAGTATAATAGTATCAGGCATTATGGAAAGGGTTGTAAGGTTGAGGTTACAACAGAGTGAAGGTACAGACAGCTAGCTGTAGAACATTGGGCCAATGTATATCAGGCCAGTATATATATTTTTAGGGTTTAGCTGTATCTCTGGCTCTGCTTACAAGCAAAATATATGTCATAATGTTAACAGCAGCGTCTGATAAGGAGCTGAATATTAGGAAGCGAAAGATTAGGAGACTGTTGATGCAATGTTGTGTTGAATCACATATATTTTTATTCAAGGGGATTATTCAATCCAGTGTTTTTCTCTGGACACTTTTGTTTGCTGCAATGAAAGATTTAGGGATCTTTCTTTAGACTTAAACCAAATTAAAATAACAATGCTAAGGCTTTAAAAAGTCTGCCTGTATCTTTCCTTGTACTTCGTTCCTCATTTTAAATGACAGGCATGAGATTAGCGGTTTATGCAGTATGTCCAGAAGATTAATGTTTCCAGGTGAGCTTAGAGAGTTGTTTCATTTGATCAGCCACTGGAATTTCTCATTGACCTGGGGGAAAAAAAAAAAAAAAAAAAAAAAGAATCAAGCAGTTCTAAAAGCTGTAGGTATCAAGGTTTAAGATAGATCTATGGCACCAGTCTTCTCTTAGCAATAATGATAGAAAACAAATTCAGATATGACATTTCTGAGACTAAGGAATGTTTTGTTTGCTATATTAAAGCAATTGGCTCCAACATCCACTTCAACAGAAATAATTTAACTCCAGATTCAAGAATTCATTATTCCTCAGTGTTCCTTTGCAACCTTTTATTTTCAGAAACGGTGTGATAAAGATAAATTGCAAAACTTAACAGAAATTGTTCCAGTTGAAAATACATGCTTCTACTGTGAATATTTTCACACGCATGTATACATGTATACATATATATATGAGGGAAAAGGAAAAGGCAGGAATCTTGGGTAGGCGTTAGCAAGCTGTGTGAAAATTTTTATCTCAGAGGGTGGAGGTAGGGGTTGTATCTGTTTTAACTTCATGACCAAGTTGCAGAACACTATGGCTTCCAATGAGATGACACAAAATGAGGATTCTGGACTCCTTAGAGAAATCTGATATAAGTCCAAATAGCCTTCGAGGAAGAGAATGTCCAATAGGTGTTTATTGACTTGCCTAGCTCTATATATTTCTTATGCCAACTGCAATAGAGATTAGTTTTGGAAGCCTTTTTACAAATATTTGTGCTGTGTGTTTATGTGCAGTTTTCTCAAAATAATCACATTCTGAAGAAATAAATTGGAAATGTCATGGTCATAGATTTCTGGGGAAAAGAATTAACTCAGAGTGGAAGAGTTCTTCGTTCCTCTGGTCTCTGAGCCAAAATGACATATTTTCTTTGTGGGTAATAGAGATCTATTTTTTGTATGGCAAAGATAATGTAGATAGAAAATGTCACTGAGAAACATGGAAGAATGTGGATCCAGTTTATGTAAGAGGATGGTGAATGACCAATTTGAGAGCTTCACTAGCACTGTGTATTAATATGCACAGTAATTTATACTTTTACTTCTTTAAAATTAAAATGGAATATGTCATATGGTCTTTTGTTAGTACCTTTGATATTCAAATTCAATTTCATGAGTTTCAAAATAATTATTTCCTAATATGATTTTTAGTAACTTATTACAATGTTTCCTGGTATTATTTCATGTCATATGTAAATGAATGTCATTAATAATATGTAGTACACATTAAACCTCTTGTGAGTGAACTTTTGAAGAAGCATATAAAGTTCAACTGCATGCCAAGACCAAATGCAGGAAGAAGGATGATATTTTATGTTTAGTGAAAGGGTTTCTGACATGATTTCTATGATTTTGGTTATTACTGATGGATAAAACATATAGTGGTTGAAAAAGGGGTTGAGGGGATAAAGAGTGGGGGGATTATAACATCAAGCCACAGCCCACTTCTTGTTGAGAAACGCTTTTCTTAAAAAAAAAAAAAAATACACCAGTGTGATACATTAGTAAGAATAACAGAGCAATTGGACATTCATGTAATTAGCAAGGTTATTTGAAGTTGTAGTGAGTTCTAGTTCCAGTTAGTACCAGGAAAGATAAACCATCATGCTTTAGGATTTACAGTAGTTCTAAACTACTTAGCATTTTAGGAGGAGAATCATGCTGAGATGATAAGAGAATGGAGGGTGAATTATCTTATTCCTAACTAGCTTGAGGTTCTCACATTTCCTTTCAAAGCATCTGGGGCAGCTGGAGGCAGAAAACTACAGTACGTGAACTATCAGTCTGAGAAAATATTATGTTTTCTCTATTCCTATCAACTATTTTTAGATTTTCCTTGCGGAAATGACAAAGAAACCTGAATAAAGCAACACTGCATATGGTTCATTTTGAAGTTTGTCAGTATTTCCAGTTATTATATGTCCTGGCTTTGCAATTGTAGTTTTGTTGTCAAATTGAATCCAGTGGGGAACTTCATGCACTGGTAATGAGAGTTAGTATGTGACAAGAACCCAAGCATTGTTAATACAGAAATAATGGATTTGGCATAGTATTTGTTTGTAACTAATCTGCACAATAATGTTTCCTCCCTTGTGCCAAATTTCAGTGGAATTATCTCCACTTCTGCTGTCATTTTTTTCAACTCAGCCCTGATCTGTTAATAAACACCGTAGACGTCAGGGTAGTGAATGTCACAGAGCGTTTCCCTTTGCATCACTGTTATATTGTTTTACAATACTAAAACTGTGATTCTGTTAAGGGAATATTTAAAGTTTTTACCCGAAAATACATGACCTAATTCTGTGGCTGGCCATCATATGTTTTACAACAGTTGTGTTACAAAGACAAAACTTTTCAGAACCCTAATATGTGAAATATTGGATATAAGGAAAAAAAAAATTTTGCAATGAGGGTGCCGAGACACTGGATCAGGTTGCCTGGAGAACTTGTGGATGTCCCATCACTGGAAGTGTTTGCAGTCAGGTTGGACAGGACTTTGAGCAACTCCATCTAGTGAAAGATGTCCCTTGCCCATGGCAGAGGGGTTGGATTACATGATGTTTAAAGGTCCCTTCCAACCCAAACCATTTTATGACTCTACGAGTCTGCAATTTGGGACAAAGTTTTCATAAAGTTAGCACTAAAAAAAATTACTGTATCTCAAGGGAAATGCTGTAAGACTTGTGCTATGCAATTCCAAAGTGTATTTCAAGCTTTGTATTTTGAACATACTCTATAGATCCCCTAATCCAGATAAACCTGGAACATGAAGAACCTAGGCAGAAATAGGATATATAGAAAGGAGAATTGAACAGCTGGAAGTATCTGAGAGTCATTGTTTTGGGAAGGGGGTTTGTTGAAGTGAGGTGGAGTCAAGATGAATGTTTAGATCACTGCAAAGAGAAGAACAGTGAAGAATGGAGGTAGGGTTTCAAGACAAAGAATTAAGAAAAAGTCAGGTGTGTTTTAGAAAGGAATAGTAATGGAAAGTGGTGGAAGTGCACTTGGGACTGCAGAGGTCCATTCCTGTCTCCACTGCCAGCTTCCTCTGATCTGTGGATGTCATTTTTCAAGACACAGTGAAATCCACAGGGTGATTTCTCTCTGATCTGTTGTCAGCCTGGATGAAAGCCTCCAACCTATGGGAATACCCTCAAGGTCAGATCTAACTTTGAAGGTTTTGGTAGCAAAGTTCAGGGTATCAAAAATGTACCCAACCGTCAGGGATGACTGTTATGTCAACAAACCCCAGGAGCAGAAGCAGGTACAGTAGCCAACCCTTCAGAGAGACACATTTTGCCCTCCTACCTAACAGCACCTTGAAACTTCCCATCCAGATCCTTTGCCCCACACCATCTCCTGCCGCTTCTGCCCCATAACCCTGTGGCTGCTGCGTCATCCTGTCCAAGCCAGGACAGACTCCAGGTTCGTTGTGATGTGCAGAATGAGCTGTGAATGGGAAAGCACAGAAAGCCTTGGGAACATTCACTTTTAAAAATTATGAGGAAAGGCACTCCAAATGTAAGCAAATTTTTTTTAAAACCCAAGAAATATGGTTAATAAATGTTGGTAATTTTTGGCAAAATATAGTTATTGTGATGGTTATTTAGGAAAAATACTTTTTGTTTGTGTTTGCATTAATAAAGTTAAGCGTCTGCAGGAAAAATAGTGAGAACGACAAAGAGATTGGAGCACTGGGATAGTGGACTCATTTGTACACTACTGATTTCAATTGTCATAAAAAACTGTTGCTTGGGGGATGAAGCTAACATTAGTAGGAAAGTTAGATAAAAGGCTGTGGGGCAGACAAAGTAGCCAAGTATTAGAAGAGAGAAAGAAAAATATATTTTGAGGAAGAGTTGAAAATTACTGAGGTTCAGGCTATGTTCCCTAGAATAAATCATACTGAGATCTGAAACAGGTAGATGAGGGACTTTCATACTATATCCCCATTACACTGTTTAATGTCACTGCTTGAGGCTAATTGCAATGCTGAGAAACTCAGACATCTAGTCAACATTATGCTTCGTCTGTGTCTTATGGTAATAACTATCTTTTGTTACCAAAGAAAAGCAGCAGAGAGTTTGTTGGCTGCTGCCCTGTAATGACTGTGCTTGATCTGAAAGAAGACAGGTGCTCTATTTTCTGTTTGTAAACAGCATGATCAAGAGAAGGCAAAGAAAGCAAAGTGCTCCTTGCACACCTCACAGTCTGCATAAAGCTGTAACTCAAGGATCAGTTCTGTTTCCCACTAATAGCAGCAATGAGAAGGTACAGTACAAGCAGGTATTGAGATCATATGAGAGTCCCAACTTGAACTTTTTTTTTTTTGACTGGCTAAACTTACTTTAAAACAGTTGTCTTTTTTTCCTTGAAGGTAACATAAAGTTCCTGATGTAGTTTTCATTCCTATATCCTTCCTATATCCTCATGGCAACCTTCTGCCTGCACAGAACTGGCCAGTCCATGTGTTAAATAAGTATTTGGCAGGTAGAAATCTTGTTCTCTGAGTGGGAAACAGAGCAGCTGAAAACTTGATTAAATTAAAAGGACCTTCTTACAGGAAGACTATAATTGCCTGCATCTGTAGTTTGGCTCTGGTGGAGTGAAGTACTCGTATGACAGGCAGCTTCATGGCTGTGCATGGTACAAATCAAATTAGAGGTTTCCACAATTAACACCCAAACTCCCACAGCTCTTACAGCTGGTCTGCAGATAAGTGGCTGTGGCCTTATAGTCCCTTCTAGCTAAGTGAATCTCTTGCCCCTGCAAAACAGCAGCATGGATCTTCCAAAAAGCCACAAGCATGGTGCTGAGAAGGAGGAGGTGTGGAGAACTGTCAGCAACAGGCTTTCTTTCCATAGGAAGCTCTTCACCAGACATGCCCCTTTCTCAGTGATGTCCCTTCCCCTGCAGCCCAGTACTCCCACCTTCCCCCAGTGATTCCTGCCCCATCACAGTACTTAATCTACAGGAATTCAAGCACCAGCAAAGAAGCAGTTTGTCAGGTCTTGGACACAGACTCTGCAATCACAGTGGAATTGATGAGCAGTCTTCATGAGGCCACAAATTAGCATTCTCCCCTTCCCAGGCAGAAGTGATGCCTCTCCCAGGGCATAACGTGGACTACTGTTAGTCACATACCCAATGGGGCACAGTGACCATGCCCTTACTTGGGTGGGAAGTGCATGGTTGGCAGCAAGCAGTGAAAAAACAAGGCAGGCCAGTGCTCCATGTCAGCTGTGAAACATGTCAGCATCTGATCAGAAGCTAAGGGAGAGACTGTTGTTGCCAGTACCCTAAAGGAACAGTTTGTAATGGATGTATAGACAGGACAGGATTTCCCCTTTTAGCTGTCATCTGTCCTCACACCAACCCAGTTCCCTGGGGAACAGAAAGAGACTTTCCAGCAAGACAACACTCCTGTAACTGAATGGTGTTAAGAATGATAGCTTATATAATCCTATAGCCTCTTTTCATTTTAGCAGTATTTAATGAAAGAAGAGATGGTTGAACAAAGCAATTTCATATACTATTCAACAAGCAGCTCCTTCTGTATGAAGCATTAACAATAGCTGTCATCTTTGTACAAAAAAAGGCTTCCAATTACTTCAGTGCTAAGAGAAAATCCAAATGCAGCTGAGAGCCCCACAAGAAAATTATTTTTAATACCATTATGAAAAAGGAAAATGTGCGACCCAGACCTTCATTTAATATTTTACTAGACTTGAAAGTTAATTTGAGTTTGTGTTCAATTTTCTGGGAAGTTTCTTCTTTAGGGCTGTGCAGTTTGGGCACAGAATTGAACAGAACTGGGAACTATCCTCTCCACTTATTTCACATGCTAGAGACAGGGAAAAGGGAGGAAATGACATGTAATTAATGTAAAATATAAAGAAAAAAGCAAGTCTATGGTGTAAGAAATGTCATATAACTTCATTAAAATTCCTTTAGTACACAGCAGGGAGATTTATAAGACTGGTAGAAGGAAAAGTATAAAAGACAGACAGATTAGGTTTAGCTCTGCTGGTGTTCCCTTATACTATAAATCATATGACTAGAGGCTGTCTCTAAATTGCATCTACCTCTTGGTCTTTCTCTTCTGTCCCACATATATTTTAGGTCATCTGAAAAAGTAGAGAATGCATCCTGATCTCCCTATATCCATAACTTTGTCCTGGGTATAGACTGTGCATTCATTGTGTAAATTCTTTCTCTGTACATTAGTTTTATTTATAATTTCTTCCATTAAATGTTGGTCTAAAGCACAGCTGGTCTGGAAGTACACAATGACATCCTTTCTCATCCAAAATTTTAAGTCAAGCAAATGTGGCATTTTACAAGGAATGTATCATTTTCTGCAACCATTCACAAGAATGGGTGGAAGAGCATCTAACGAAACATTTCTTAGAAAATTAGCTGTTGAGCTACAGAGGTCCCTAGAGTTTTTCTAGCTCCAGGTCTTGCTTGGTTCTCAGTCTTTCTGGCATGGAGCCCATGCTCAGAAGCCACATGAATAATAAATTTAGGTACTTGGAATCATTCTCTTTCACTGGGTCTTATGCTGAAAAGCAGAGTGGCCACAATTAAAATGCCAATCAATGACCCTAGTTCATGTCAATTCTCCACCTATACCTAGAAATTTCATGGGAGTGTACTTAGTAACTGGGGATGAGAGTCATGCCAGAAACCACTCTAGTACAAGAGATAGCTGAGTACTAGAGCCTAGGAAGGGCACTATTTAATTTTATAGTATAGATGTAGCCTGACAAACAGATCCTGGATTTGCAGCAGAAAGCCTCAAAGTCCCTGTTTTCATGGATTGTTTTAGTGTCTGTTGAAGCTTCCAGTTTCAGGCATTTGTTTTTGTGAACCAAAATGGTTGATTGGTTTTGGTTGGGTTATTTTTCAATAAAACTTTTTAAAGAATCTGAAGGGCAGGTATACTTAAAAGTAGTGAAATAATTCTAGAGTATGAGTACACTTTAGGTATTGTTGCTTACACTTACAAATCTTGTTTAAAGGCAACTGTTGTCTTCAGGACCAGATTCTCAGATTGCTTTGTCAGCGAGGCAATGAACAAAGCCAAGACTAGCTGATATTGCTTTTCCAAAAATGAGAGGCTCATGAACTAGGGTCTCCTTGGTCCTTACTCTACTGCCTAGAGGAAGTAGGTGGGCAGCAGTAGGAAATGGTGATAGGAGAAAGGTAGATCATGCTGTGTTGAGCTGCTCTTTTATACAAATATATGTAGTTACTGAATACAATTACTGTTCTCTCTAAATGGTTTGCATATTCTTTCTTCAAGTCAATATTTTTTTTCTCATTACTAGATAATTTTCAGTATAATTAGAAATAAAATACCATGTTTGAAATTATATTCTGCTGTTGACACACAAACTTGAATGAAACCTAGATCTCATACCTTAACTAACCTCTGCTGTGCTAACAGGGATAGAACTGAAGATGCATTTCTTCTAATAAACAAAGTAATCTCTTTTGATTCTGAAAGCACAGAGAGCAGGCTGCTGCATTACAGTGTGCTGTTGTCTGCACAGTGACCTTTGTATTCACAGTGATTCCTTGATATTTTGAATTTCAGTGTTGAATTTATCTTAAAGTTGATGTCTAAGTAAACATTTATTATATATGAGCAGAGAAAATAATGTGAGAGTCCCTGAGGTGCTCCATTCCCACGTAGAAGCACAGTGAATGTCTGTGTCCTTCTCCAAGTTGTCTGGTTCATATTCATGTACAAGTGCAGTAGCTAATTTTACAGCATAAGGAGTGATGCCTCTCTGCATTCCTTGGGGTGGAATCGTTAGCTCAGGTAAATCTCTGTGCTGCAGCCAACAAATTTAATTGACACAGTTTATGACCTAGTAGATGTAAATGTCTGCTGTGAAACTAATGATGGATGAAGCCAGAGAACAAGTTATCTCACAAGATTTCCAGTTGGGCTAGAAATAATCTATCCTGTGAAATGTTGACAAGTTCACTTCTAACCTTAGTTAGAAAATTGAGGTTGGAGAGATAGTGCTGAAAAATAATGGGGTGAAAATCTGTTCTAACTTTTCAAACAATTTCCTACACCCATTCTTAACTTACTACAAGGTGCTTGGGGAGTTGCAGAGCTATTCAATCACTTTCATATTAACAGAAAAGCCCCATGTGTACAGCTTTTCTATCAACTATTTCCTGTGTTAAAGAGAAATTCTGGCTATTACTGTCTGTATAACATAGTTCACTGTTTTTGGCTAGTACATTTAGAGATTTATTTGAGTGCAAGTGAATCTTAACTGATTCTGAACATCTTTACAGCTGTGTTTTCTTTCTGGCAGTATTTGATTAAAATGAGGGGAACACATAATAAACAGCCCTTAGTCTTCTACACTACTTGTCTTTGTTAAAAGCGGGTGTTGTAGAGCTGCAAATGTAGGTCTACAAGAATAATCATCAAGATAGTATTGATCTACCCTGAAAGGATATGAAAAAGTTTTAGAAGTCCTTTAGTGTTCATATGCCTAAGAATAGTGACCTGGGCTGTAGCTCTGAAAGAGAAGATGAGAGACATGAAAAATATGTGAAGATGAATCACATAGCCTCAGGTATTTCCCAAGAACAGATTATAATTCTACTTCTTTTCCTAAAATCTGACCCAGTTGTAGTAGGAGATGATGAAAGTCAATACAGTCAATGACCTTAAAGCTGACATATTAAAATAGTGTGAAAAGGTCTAATTATCGTAAAGGTCACAGGATAAAAATTTCATTCCAATTCTGTTACTTCCAGGAGCCAATGGAAATGCAGCACAGCTATCAAAAGTCCTCAGTGGCTTTCAGAAATGCTTGACGTTTACTTTGTTGGGTCAACATTAGTAGAATTTATATTTCTTTAAATAAGGGAATCATAGCTGAATTTTAAACAACCATGACAGAGGAAGATTAATATATATTTAATAAAGCACTTGCTAAAAATTAAGGGCAGAAAAGCCTTTCAAGGAGGTGTGAAAACTGTCTCCAATATTCAACCAACTTCAGAGAGATAAGTAAAACAATAAATATAATATTTTTTTGAAAACTATGATTTAAGAGTAATCTGGCTTCTACCAAAGGAACTACAATCAGATTTAATTCCAAAATTATTTATATGGAGAAAATTTTACCAAAACCCATAGTTTTTATCAAACAGTTCTACACAAAAACATTTCAGGACCTTGTATATTTTTAAATAAATGTTTTTTCTAGCTCAAAATACCAAATTTAAATATAAAATATGTTTAAAATACTTTTAAATGTTTGAAACATTCGATTTCCAATGGAAAAATATTTTCTATCAAAAACTTTGAAGTACATACATTTTCAATGTTTCTGATTGTTAAAAAAAAGTCAGATGGATTATTTTTTCCACTTTGTGTGAAATAAAAATATCCAGTCAGTAAGTCTCAGGCTTTTACTGCAGCTTTTGAGGTCAAGAATAGCTTAAATAAAAATGCTTGAGATTTTAGCATCAATGCGCTGGGCAATGATGCTTCTTCATTCTACAACCTCAGCTTTCTACTTCTCTTTTCCCTCCATTACACTCAATTTCAGGTTAAACATAGACTTTACCACAAACATGTGCTTTCTTGAAAGTCTTGATTACCAGGTAATTCCATGGTATTTAGGATATGTTGTTCTGTCACAGTAATTTTATGCTAAAATAAAACTGATGATTTTGTCAAATGTGACTCTTTTGTATATTAGTGAAACTGAGGAGAAGTTTAGCTGCAGCATCACTCAGATGGCATGGAATTTGTTTCCCAATCAGAAGTTTTACTTTATCCATGTGATTTGACGTAATGTCAACTTTGCAACATTCAATCAGAGGAAGGGAGCTTTTTAATACAGGTTTGTGTTTATATAGACAGCTTCCTAAGCTCAAGCAAGGTATTCTACATAGAAGGGTCTGTGTTTCTTTCTTCATGGGTAACTGTTACAAGCAATCAAAATGATGGACGTGTATTTCCTGGTATGCCTTTGATCATGTTTCAAGAGAAGATAGTAATTTGAGAACCAGTATGACTACTGTCTATATAAGCTTGACATATTTTTTAATTTCAAGGATAAATACACAGACATAATGTAAGTGAACTTTTTAAAAGCATGAACAATATTTCTGGTGTTAAGAATTATAAGTACCTGCATAAGATAAAGCATGTAAAAACCCAGATTTTTCTCTTTCTCCATACAATTTTTAAAGCCAGTACATTTCTCTAAACAGAACCGAAAAGAAAAAAAGAAAAGAAAAAAAAAACAACAACAACAACAAAAAAAAAACACACACAAAAAAAAAACACGTATTTAGATGTATTTGGGGTAGGAAAAAAGATAGTCTCTTATTTGGTTTTGAAAAGTCTCATTTTGAGTGGATAGTGAAGTGGCAGTTAACTATCAGTGTGCATTTCTCTAGATCCTAAAGGGGAAATCTTCAGAACCATTCTAGTCCTCCACAACAGAATTTGACTTGAGATCATAGTTTGTCTCAACATCTAAGTTACCATTTAAATCTCCTCCTGTAATAGAAATGCATTACTGGTTTCACCTTTATGAGTAAAAACTCATGTATGTTTAAAAAATGTCATTTCTTTCTGTCACTAATAACTGACATTTTGCCTAAAATCTTCATGCATTCATTACAGTAAGAATTTTTAGGGAAGTTTTATAGCATCAATTCAGAAGTGCTAAAAACAAGATAGGTGTTTTATGTATGCCGTCGATTTTCACTATTACTCATTTTCAGTGTCTTGAAGGTGACTTTGCAAATTAACTTTCAGACATTTGGCTTATTAATATCAAATGTTTGCTTTTAGATATCAACATGGCAGGAGAACCAAAACCATACAGACCAAAACCTGGCAACAAGCGACCACTTTCAGCACTTTACAGGTAAATGAGATTTCATTTTAACTTACTACAATTCCATTTTTATTAGAAAAAAATATAGTAACCTGAAATGTATTTACCAATGTCACTGTGTATCCCATGAATGAGACAAAGGAAATTTTTTCCATTCACTCTTTGATGCTTGTACAAAATATAATCAAGCTCCTGTACACACCTGAAGTTTTTGAATGTGAGTAAAAAAGCTGGTATTGTAGTGTCTGACACTACCTGTGTCTGTTGACTCATTCCAGAACAAACTGTTCTAATTTCCATAGAAAAAGACTGTCCATAGAATGTCTGTCCTAAAAAACTAACAGGCTAGTTAGGAGTAAGCCCAGCAAACAAAATTCCTGACTGATACTTAGATGCAATGACCATAATATGCACATAAAGCCCCTCTTTTGGTTGGAAACAAACATCAGAATTTATGTTTGCTATAAAAAATGAAGTACTTAGGATATTTAAATGCAGGCATTCAGAAGAATAGATAAAACTACATCAGTTGGACTAGAACTTTATTTCATAGTTAAATATTTTATATTTTACTGAGGTCAAAAAGCTGGTCTCTGCCTTCTCAGTATTCACACCATGGATGTTATTTGTCAATGCAAGAACAATTCAAGGGAAGGGGTTGCAGCTATAAACTGTAAGAGTATTACACATAGAGTCTTGCTGTACTAAAAAGTTATTAGAAAATATGTTTGACAGAGACACACCTTTAGGTTGAAGTAGCAGAATGCAGTCGCCTTAGACAGCCTTTGCTCCAGGGGTGCTAAAGCCAATGGGGTTGTGCCTGGTGAATGTTAAGTGCTGTAACACCCCACCCAAGTGCTCAATCTGGAATTCAAGCTTTGGGTTAAATATGAATGTCCTGGTTCAGCTAGGATAGGGTTAAGTTTACCCAGCAGAGAGAGAGGGGGAAGGGATCTCCAGCTGGGTTATTCATACCATGCTGGCGTCAGGTCTGGGCGAGGGTGGGTTTTGGTCGCGGGAAACACCGGGCTGTCTGTATCCATTACGGTATCTCTCTGTATATCTTTTGTCTTGTTTACTGTTTTTATTGCTTACTGTTGTTACCATTGCTACTATTGTTGTTCAGATTGTTTATCACACTGCTGTATTAAATTTCTTCCTATTTTAACCCGGGGTTTGTGCCTCACTGCCAGCCTGACCAGCTGAGGGTGGTGGAGGGGCAACAGCAACATGGTCTCCGGTCCTGAAAGGGCTTAAACCAACACAATGAGTTGCATTAAAAAGATGTCTGTTTATTTATTTTTTTATGTAGCGGTAATTTAATTTTCCCTCCACACATCCTTTTACTTCTTCTGCAGTGAAAATGGAAGAGCAGGAGAAGAGAAGCAGACTTTAGGCCCATGTGAAAATGTAATGTTTAACAAAATTATAATGAAGTACACAGTAAAATTGTAAATCTGTAATTTATTAAACCTAGTGACAAAGAGAATAGTGTGGTGATCTATGAAGTGTATATTAATGTCCCCACTTCTAGTACTAGATTTTATTTTTTTTTTGGTAGCGTTCTATTCCAATTTTTAATCCTTATGTTTATTATTTGGCTATGGCCTTGTTCTTGTGACTTTTTTATGTGCAAGGATCAGTGAAATAGCTAATAATTTCACAGCAAAACAACTGGTTTCTCACTGAATTTTGCGTTAAGGGTGAAAACCAGCTTCTAACAAGAATGGACTTCTGTCCTGTTCAGGAGGACATTGACAGTGTCTTTCTCCTATTCCCAGCTGTCTTTTTTCATACAGCTTGTACAAACGAAGAAACCCCCACCTTTTTTTTTTTTTTCAAATCAATTAAGCTTAGTGAAGCATTACAAGTTGTTAGGGGGACTGACAGGCAAACATGAACACATATATTTCTGCTCAATAAACCTCACTTCTCATAAAAGTACTGCAGAATTTGTGCTCCAGATCCATGAAAGGAGTTAGGGGTGATTTCTACCATGGCTGAAATGCAGATAGACTGGCTCTGACACTAACAGCTCAAAAGTTAAATCGCACATACTTGAGCAGGACTTTCTCAAGCCTGATCTGATTTGAAAGCTTCAGATGGAAACTCAAGGGTGGGATCTCAGAATGAAACAGCCAGGAGCATTTTAGATCTGAGCATGTGTGCTACACAGTAGTAATGTGAAGTTTTATCATATAGTTGCTATCATATAGATTATTTCTGTATCATAGAAATAATAGTAATATCATTTTTGGAGAAGAGCACCCCTGTATTATCAATAGGTTCAACTGCAAGGTATAAAACTATAGTTGTTACTGGTATCCATGGTCTACTGTGTCCCTGTGTCAGTATTTCAAAAGATTTTTGAAGATGTTCTATGGTTTCTGGCATGTATACGAACTTCCACCTCTGAGCTTCTGAATGGTTTCTCATAAATACTTGTTCTACAGACAAGACAGGGTAAGAGAGAGACCTGTGAAAAGTTTTACAGGAACTTTAAATAGAAAAAATATTTTAGTTTATGTCCTTTCACAGTACAGACTCTTTCTCTAGAAGATTATGAGAGGCTTCTTTCAGCAACTAACAGAAGACTTCGTCTGATGGTAGTGGAGAACTTTCACAATCTTGGTGTCTGTTAGCATAATAATATGTGAGGAGATAAAAGATTTATAGTTCTTTACAACATTGATAATATCTACTTATTTCAAGACATTGTACTGGGTCTGGCTGAGATGGTGTTAACTTTCTTCATAGGATCCCATATGGTGCTGTGTTATGGATTTGTTACTAAAACAAACCAATGTTTTGGCTGTTGCTGAGCAGTGTTTGCAGAGCATCAAGGCTTTCTCTTCTTCCTATTCTGCTTTCCCAATGAATAGGCTGGGGGCAGACAATAGATTGGGAAGGAATACAGCTGACACAGCTGACCCAAACTGTCCAAAGGGATGTTCTATGTCATATAACATCATGGTCAGAAATAAAATGTGGGGAGGTTTTTCCTTCCAAAGTAGCTGCTCCTTGGAGACTGCCTGAGCTGCTTGTGGGACGTAGAAAGTAATTGTCTTTGCATCACTCGTTTTTTTCCCTCCTTTCTTTTCGCATTACACTGCATTAATCTTAACTCATGAGGTTTTTTCACTTTTGCTCCTCCTATTCTCTCCTTCATCCCAATAGCGGACAATGGTAGGGGAGTGAGATAGTGATTGTGTGGGTGCTTAGCTGCTGGCTGCACAAGATGGAGAATGTTAAGAGGGAAATTGTTACTTTAGAGTTGATTTTGACTAAGAGAGGTATTGGTTAAAAATTTAGTTATCACAAAATATTCACTGTGAAAAGGGAGGACTGAGGGCAGTAGAAACAGGATAATAGATTTCAGAAACGACAGGTTTCAATGAGCTCAAAGAAGTGATAAGCAGGTTATCTTGGAAAGAAATTTTAGGGACAAAAGGAGTGCAGAAAATCTTGCACTGACTGTGCATAAGGTAGAACAGAAAATTGTCCTGAAGCAGAAGTAGTAGCATAAAGGAATAATATCTCAGCATCATTTCTTTAACATCCTGAAAAGTGAAAAGTAATTGTACAAAATGTGGAACCAAAACCCCATGACTGGAAGTGAGGAGTAGAAAAGAACAACAGAGACATCTAACAGGATGTCAGAAAGTCTAAGGCACATAACAGTACAAAAGGCAACAAAAAGATTGTCATTAAAGTAACTTCCTTTGCGTTTTTATACTGCTGTTACCTAGTGGGAAAGAAGATAGTAGATAATACAGAATAGTCTCTTTTGCTTTAGCGAAAAAGGTTAGTTGACTGGCTATTTAAGAAAATCAATATTAACCAGAGGGTACGCAATAAAAGAATCGGCTAATCAGTATTTGAATAAGTGAATTCAATGGAAGTGGTATGATGAGATTCACCCTAGAGTGTTTAAAGGACTAGCTCTGTGGACTATTAGTGATTGTTTTCAAAAACTTATGGAGGTCACATAAGGTAGAAAAACAATAGGTATGGGCAGGAGTTATACCTATTTTTAAAAAGAGGAAAACCCATAAAATTATCAGGTCAGCCCAGCTTTGATTCGCAGAAATATACTGGAACAAATTATTAAACAATCAATTTATCACCACCTAGAGGATAATAAGATGGTAAAAAAAAAAATCAGGATCAAATTAAGTTGAAGCAATATAATTTCCTTGTCTGACAAGATACCTGATTTAGTGGGTAAAAAGGAAACAGTAGATGTGCTATATGGTCATTTAAACAAAATTTGACATTTACCACATGTGTAATTTTCATAAGCATATTCAGGAAACTTGGCAGAAGAAATTTTCTTAAGGAAGACATCCAATAGCAAAACAGTGACTGTGTACAACATAGTATTAAAGATAACTATTGTTTGTTCAGTCTCCTTTGTTACAGATTTTTAAAGAGTATTCTTGCATATTTAAGAACACTTTTAAGGTAAACAAGTAGGAGTGCTGCACATGGTTGCATGATTTTATTTATTGTGAAGTGCTTGAGGCTTCAAAGCTATTCAGAGTACTCTGCATCTCTGAGAAGAAACCTGCATCACATTTATAGCTGGATATGCACGTTAGTAATTAATCCAGAGCAAGCTGTGTCTGTGATGTGTTACACCCATGTAATTTACTTATGTGTCCAAGGTATTAGATCACTTTTGCATGGAATGGTACAAGAATACTTGGTCATGCCTCAGTTCAGGATATACTTTTTTTTTTTTTTTTTAACCTTTATATTTGTATATTCTGTGTGGAAATAGTCTCATTTAATCTCGCATATGTGAAATTTAGCATGGGCCTAAATGTTAGACACATAATTTTTCAGATATAGGAATAAATAGATGCAAGACAGATAAGCATATATAATTTATTCTTTGATTTATACATGTAGTCATTTACATATCTAGAGTCTCCTTTATTCTCCATTTTATTATTCCATTTATACTTTTTCTCACATATTTTTGATGCTAGCATTCCTGGTGCAGTTCATAGGAAAAAAAAAAAAAAAAAAGGATGAAGTTAAAAGTGATACAGAGAATTTAAAAGGTATCATGGACTTGATGTCAGCAAAAAGTTTTGTCATTCATTAGACTAGAAATTACTTCCACTTCTTCTTCTCACCTAAATGTAATTTAATACCTTAATTCCTCCCATATGAAAATCCCATTGATCACAACCCTTTACTTCTGGAGAGCAGATTTGCACTGCTTGGAATAATCCCATGGGACACTGTCCCAGAGAAAAGAGGGGACCAGGATAGGCAGCTGATTTCCAAGGATCACCTCCTTCAAGTTCAAGAACAGTTCATCCTGATGTACAAGAAATTAAGCAAAGGTAGCAAGTGGCTTGCACAGATGAACAAGGAGCTCCTGAAAAACTTAAGACATAAAAAAGAGGCACAAAAAGATAGAAGTAGAAACAGGTGGCCTGGGAGATATACAGAGACACTGTCCAGTCGTATAAGGATGGAGTTAGAGTGCTGTGGGAGTGCGCCAATGTCGTTGCAAGACCACCCAATCCATAATAAAGGAACTTCCATTTTGGATTAGGCCTTAAAAATACTTGGAGAACAGAAAGAATTAGGCTCTGCTTCAGAAAGCTGCTCAACACATTATTAACTTTAAGCACACTCACTGAAAAACTACAGACATGCCTAGGGTAGTGCTCAGGAAACAATTTAAATCTAACATAGCTGTTAGCTCCAGCCACATTCCTCCTGATTTGCATTGCTGTTCAGTATGTGAAGGGGGACTTAAATCCCAGAAGGTTCCAAATTGTTGTGAATTTCCTTTCTTAGCACAGCACTTCTGCAGAAAACCAAATGTCTGACAAATCTGCATCTTAAAATTATTTTACATCTTGTTATTTAGGTGTAGCCTCAAGCAGAAGTTAATTTTACTGGCTAATTTTCATATCTTTGAAACACAAGGTAAAGATTAAAGGCGCTGACACAAATGTGTTAAAGCACTCTTTGGGACCATTGTTATAGTAAAATAAAGGATCACACTTTGTCTTTTTTATTTAGTGGTGTTTTGGTCACTATTTCACTAAAACAGTTCTATGTCAGCATATGGATGTCCGTTTGGTGTTCTTTTCCTCTGTGTTTATGCCTCAACATACCAAAGCAGAATCAGCCACAAATACTCTGATGGACTAGCATTCTGTTGCTCTACATCATAAAAAAATATTTTAGCTATTTATTTATAATTTCAGTCCACTGCCATGTTATATGAGGTGTTAAATACATGTTCAAAAGCTTTTTCTCTGCTTCTGAAGTCTTTATTGGGGCTATTAAAACAGGACAAGTATCTCTAGTTCTTAACTCTGGAGGTTGCTAATAGCTCCATCCCCAGTTGCTCCAGGAGTGGGCTGAAGCCCCAGGCCAGGCAGAGCAGAGCCACCTGCACACACTGCCTGTGGCGTGCATTGCCTCAGGATGGACTCACCATGTCCCCTCCGTACAGCTGTTGGCATGGGGGTTGGCTCCAATTCTTCTCTGGCACCCCTCTATAGCAGTAACAAAGATGGGGGAGATTTGAGAAGAAGGGGGGGGGGGGGGGGCACTTATTTTAAATCTCTTGAAATAATGATAAGACTGTGCTACAGGCTAGCAGAATGGTGGGATTTTTAGTGGCATGAAAATGAGTTTGGCTACTGCAGGTCCTTCTGCATGAGGTGGTGGTGGGGACCTGCTGGAGACCATGTGGGGTATGGGGAGCCAAAACTAGTGCAGTAATACTGATACAACTAGGAAGGAGTTGGGAGCAAACTGTCCCAAATCATATCCAGATCTGCTTTCTGAGAAAACTAGTTTACCAGAGAACCTCCCAGGAGTGAACTAATATTTGTATAATGCAGGAAAGCAGGGGACTAGGGTTTGGAATAAAACTGGGAAGGCAAGTTACTTAGCACTGCCAGGGTATCTAGTCACTCTCTTTGCTCTACACAACCTAATATTGTATTTGACCTATAAACATTTCCAAGATCAATTTAGCTAAGATTAAGTCTCCCTCTGTGGGTTATTTTTACCCTTGCCAAACTCCAAGATTCCTTATAAGGCCACAATAAACAAAACTGGCCTTGCCCCAGTGACACATCTTGAAGGTCCAGTGAGGAGTTATTCAAGCCCCACTCCTCCCAGTATTCCCAATGCTGGCTGGGCATGAAGATGCCTAGCCTGGGATCCATACAGCTGAGACGTGTCCTGGAGTGAGGTCATTAGCAGAATGGATTTAGTGGATGGATTAACAAAACCAGGAAATACTGAGTGAAATCAACTCTCACCATGTTATCTTGGCTGGTTGGATCTCCACCCAGTGGTGGTTGAGTTCCTGCAGCACTGCCTGTCTATAGCACACGGTGGTCCTGGCAAAGGCATCCTCTTGAGGGCAAGTTCTTTGCAAGCTGGTCTCTGAAGTGTCAGGCTTACAGTTCAGCACTCCCTGAGTGGTATTAGATATCACAGTCATTTGCCATTCCCAACCACTTCTCCATGTAATACAATTGAAATGTATATTCAGTATGCTTGATTTCATATGCTACTAATTAGCCATATTAAACAGCCTTTACTATACAATTTCATAAGTCCCATGGACTCTGGAGGAAATTATTTTATTTAAATGTCTCCTATTAATATACTGGAAAGAGATGCTCTTTTATTTACAGGTGTTCTGGTTTTAGTGAGTGACAGGGGTTTTTTTGGTAGCAGTGGAGGGGGCTACAGCAGTGGCACTCTGTGAGCAGCTTTCAAAGCTCCCCCTGGCTCCAAGTCAGACCTGCCTTTGCACCAAGGCCAGGCCAATTCATTGCCCCTCTGCAATAACATATTTAAGAAGGGAACGCTTGGAGGAGTTATTGTGAGAGAACATCTGTGTGATCACTGAGGTCAGTGGAAGAAAGGAGAAGGAAGATGGAGGGAGATGCACCAGAGCAAAGACTCCCCTGTATCCCATGGTGAGATGACAGCGCCACCCCTCTCTGCCACCCATGGGGATCTACAGTGGAGCAGACACCGATTTGCAGCCTGTGGGACACTCCACGCTGACCCACGTGGCTGCACCTGAAGGAGGCCAGGGCCCTGTGGGAAGAAGTCCTCCCACCAGGAGGACTGCAACATGTTACCCACTGGGGGTAACCCACATGCCAGTGGGAGTAACTCATGTCAGAGCTGGTTTGTGGAGGAGTGTCTCCTGTGAGAGAGGGGCCGTGATGGGACAGCAGAAGAATGCCAGCAGTCCCCCACCATCAGGACTGACTGCACCCCCATTCCCTGCCCCCTGCGCCACTGAGGGGAGTGGGTAGAGATGTCGGGAGCAAAGCTGAGCCCGGGAAGAAGGGAGGGATGAGGCAAGGTGTGTCCAAGATGTTGTAATGCCTCTCATGGTCCTACTCTATCTATTAAGCGGTGGTGTTGTTAATGTTTGTATTAAATTTATGTTCTCTTTTTTACTTCCCCTGAGTCTGGGTTTTGCCTGTGCTTTAAAGGATGGCGTCATCCGTCTTTTTCCTTATCCCAAATTTCCTGGGTCTTTTGCTTCTCTCCTCTGCTCTGGGGTGAAGGTGGGAGTGAACAGCATCTTTGCTTATTTTCCCCTTCTCAGTGCTGGGGGGGAAGGGGGGAGTGAGAGGCTGCGTGGTACTTATTTGCCTTCTGAGCTCAAACCATGACAACAGGGTATGATTATATTAAAGTTTTATTTTTCTTTAACAAAAATACCAGTTTCCCCACTACATTTTACTTTTATAATCTCCTTCACAAAAATGAATGGATTATGTCACACATCTTGCATTTCCTTCGGCTTTGCAGTTTCACTTTGTAGCAGGGGCTTAAAGAACTGCTTACAGTCTCTCTCTCTCTACTTGCTCTCTGCTTCTCAGATTTATTTTAAGATACCATTTATAGAGTCTGGTGTGCTTTGGTTTGCCTCTCAGTCCATAGAGCCATACATTATTTTGTGGGGTTTTTTGAGTGCTCCCAGGCACCTTTCATTTCAGGAGAAAATGTGAAAGGCACAGTGATGGGCAATGTGATCACTTCTTCCAGGATAGGCGGCTTCTTGAGATCGTTCCTCTAATTTGAAAGCATAACATAAACTCAACCAATTCTGTGCCAAACAAGCATTACTATTCTATTTGAACACTGCAGCACTTTGCATAATTGCTGCTGTAGTGGGCCATTGGCAGTGTATTAGCAATATGATTTAACCTACAGCATATAATAAAAATAACTGCAGGTATAAGGATCTTTCTTGATTGAATATTGTCATAGTTTTTCAACAAGTTGCTTCTTCATTCTTTCTTCTTCTTAATGCATTTGTGTATCCATTTTTATCACTGGTTTACAAGAGCCTGCAGATACAGTCCAGACAACAGAAAATAAAGCTGATCAATTATTTTCTGATACTTTACATTTGCATTAAATTGTGATTATGCCTCTTACTTTATTCTACATACTGAATGAAAACAAAAAATTATGGAACATAGCCTTTTGAAGAATACATCATATTAAGATTACATAGTGTGATATTTCTTGTGCTTCTTTTGTAAAGAAATGTATATTCTTGATGCCTTTGATTACCTTTCTTTATGAAGCTGTTTTATTTTAGTACAATAGAATTAATCTAAGTGTCGCTCTACAGTTCTTCTCCTGACAAAAGATCTAGCTTCCATAAAAAAAAAAATTCAAAGCTTGTTTAAATGGAGATAATTTTAAGTCCAATAATATACTATTTACATTCATTTCAACAAAAAATGTTCTCAGTGATCACATTTGAAGTAGTCATTATTCTAAAGAAAAAATGGTCATTTAGTCTGAAATTCTCACAAAATTCTCAACAAACAATGCAAATTTTGCTTGCGTCAAGACCTTAAGTAACATTCTCAATGTTAAACGGCACAAATACAAAGCTACAGAAGATCCAGTGAATCAGTGCTGCCTGCATTTTTTGTTTATTTTCTTCCAAGGAAAAAACCCATGTCAAATAACTAACATATGAATAAGAAAAAAGTATTTGCTGATGGAAGGCAACATATGCATCTCTGCATTTCTGAATTATGTTTGTGTAACTGCAATCAGGTTGGTCTCCGAGATATATAAAGTACAAATCCATGTGGGAAGGTTTGGGAGAGCCAGCTGAGGACATGTTTACCCTTTCACATTATCCAGAGTATGAATGTGCAGCACCTGATAAGTGTAGAGAGGGGAAAATAGCAGGGCAGGGGAGTGTGTCTCAGTTACTTCATCATATTCAGGATAATGTTTGCTTCTAGAGAAAAATCACAGTTAGAGAAAAAATTAAAAAGACCAAAATATATCATATACACTTGCTTAATTTGTTCATTCTGTCATATTATTTTTAACTTGTGTAGTAACTCCAGTAACAACTAGGAAAACAAAACTGTCTTTTCTTTTTTTATTTTTTTTTTTCTTTTTAAAATCTTCCCCTTCACTATTTTAAAAATACTGCTAATTCCCTTTTAGAATCTGTCACTACGGCAGATCTTCCTTCTCAGATTATCGGCATATCCTAAATCTTGCTTTTTTTCTCATGTTTGTATTCACATTCAATGGGGTCTTTTAAGCTATGGTCTTGACTTAGATCCATTTTGAAGCATGGACCTGTTGGAATGAGTTCAGAGCAGGCCACAAAGATGATCAGGGGGCTGGAGCACCTCTTATGAGGACAGGCTGAGAGTTGAGTGGGGTTTTTCAGCCTGGAGAAGAGAAGACTACAGGAAGACCTTATAGGAGCCTTCTAGCCTACAGGAAAGCTGGGGAGGGACTTTTTCAAGGGCGTGTAGTGATAAGACAAAGGGTAATGGCTTTGGACTGAAAGAGTAGATTTAGATTAGATGTAAGGAAGAAGTTTGGCACTGGGAGAGTGGTGAGACACTAGGAGAGGTTTTCCAGAGAAGCTGTGGCTGCCCCCTCCCTGGCAGTGTTCCAGGCCAGGTTGGACGGGGCTTTGAGCAACCTGGGCTAGTGGAAGGTGTCCCTGCCCATGGCAGGGGGGTGGAACCAGATCATCTTTCAGGTCCCTTCCAAGATGAAACATTCTATGAGTCTTTGATTCTGTGTCCTACATAAAGACTAGCACCTGTTTGTTTTGTTGTTTTTTTTTTTTTTTTCCCCTCAAGTTATTCTTTAGACAACACAGACTTTTCTCAGTCTATTTTTTTCTTTGTTAAGAGGAAGTCTGTGACATCAGCTTACACATATATACAGAGGAGATGCATCCCTTTTTCTAGTCAGTACTTTTCCTCTTGCTGAAGATGATATATCACTGATGTTGTTTTCTTCCACAAAAGCCCAGACACCACAATCACACTCATGTTCAAAAATTAGCAAGTTTGGAGAAGAATAGCCTGTTCTCTTATTATTGATTTTTTTTTAAAAGGTGTTTAATCTTTCATATTTTTTTCATCTCCTATGAAACCTGAGCAATATACTATAGCTAAAGTAACTAATTGTAAATTTTTTTTTTTTCATGTTTTTTAATCACTGTTTATATCACAGTGGAACAGAAAACATATTCACAACTTTCTAATGGCACTGAAACGATTATAACTCCTTTCTTCTCCAGGAATTTATGCTGTTAATATGAATGAAAAAACCTTTGGCTTATAATTCAAAAAGTAAAGTCCTAAAAGATCCAGAGCATTGCTGGTTTTGCCTGCAGGCAAACAGAAATAGTACTTTTAGTCATTCATTCAGTTTAAATCTTGACAGTCTAAACCCTGTTCCTATCACTTATTACATGTAACATTTCCACCCTTTGTTCTGCATGGCTTCTTGCATTTGATTTAAGAAATAATCAAATTTGGATTCAGTGTGTTCTGGCAGAAAGACAGTATCTTCTGTAGATATTCAGATGGTTTTCGTCTTAAAAAGAAAAAGGATAGTGCCTACAACATATTAAAAAGAATCAGAAACAGATGCCATGGTAATTTTTTCACATTTGAGTTTTAGTGAAGCAGTCATCATAGAAATAGTATCTGGTTTTGCAACCACTGCTGTTTGGTAACTGTCATTAACTTTACAGAGGTCTTAAAAGTAAGGACATAGGGTTCATGACACAGAATAGAGAAGGGCCTTTCCTAATATTGCAAATACACAGCAGGATTCTTCATTTTCAAGAATTTAGTAAACCCTTAATTGCAGCAGTAATCAGAGATGTAGGAGAAGGCTGTGCCTCAGAGCACCACTTTGTGGACTCATAAATAGTCATTGGTTTTCACATAATGTAACACCTCTAATTGTATAGAAGGCTGTAATTCAGTCTGGGAGCTGCTGATGTAATGCAGGGGCACAGTTTAGGTGACTTACAAACAACAATAGAAATATGATGATGTGTTATAGATTTAGTATTTCTTGAATAAATAAGAAAGGCTGGATAAATGAGAGGCTCTAACTTGGTTTATATTTTACAGTCCTATGAATAGTATCAGAAGAAGGGACTTAAAGCATATTTACTTTAAGAGAAAATGGATTGTTACGTATAATTACAATAGCATGGAAGGTTATGCTATGTACAATAGCAACAAATTAATATACAGTGAATTATTAACAATTACCCCAAAAGTTAATTTCTTGGTGAATTCTGATAGTCTTGGAGTATACTGTATGAAGATATTTTATCCAGCCAGGCAGGACTGACACTTAGATAGTGTTGTTGGTGCATAATGTCAAATATGATTTTATTTTTTAAATAATTGGTTACAAATTGCATGCCTTTCTGGTAGATTATGTTGCTGGTATTCCCAGAACTTCTGGCAAAAGCATTGGCAATTTTACTGAAAAGTAACAAATGTGCAAATTTATTACGAGTCCTAAGAAATGAGCAATTTCTAATATCTATTGGCATAAAAATGTATGTTGTATTTTTCAGTCTTGCAAGAGTGAGATTATTCTAGGAAACAGCATGACAAACATGAATCATACATTGTCAGAACAGTGTCCCTCCTGTAACTACTTTTAAATGTTAGTAGTGTCATTGAGGGAAAAGGAGATTAAGCCTCTACCCTTGGGATCCTCAGAGGCAATGCCTGCATTAACCTTCATCTATTTGTGACTACAAATAGCCATGCATTAAAGTAGTATTGATTGTGCGCATTAGATCAGTCAACACTGTTTTGTTCAGCCCACCCTGATGAACTCACTCTAGACATTTTTAGACCAGTACGTATTGACCTGAATGTTCTTACTTTGATTTAAAGCAGAAGGTCAGCTGACATCAGCTTCATGCAAAGAATGATTAAAGCTGCCAGAAAGAGGACTTTAAGGTAGATAGCAAAGTACACCACTATTATTTTCTTTAAAAATTCTTTCTTTTTCTGGGAGAAGAGATTTTTGTAAAATTTAGCAACCATTAGCATATCACAGGGAAAAACAAATTAAAATTGACAGTGATGACACGGAGCTACTTTCATTCTCCAGAATTTGTTTCCTTTGCTTACTTGAATAAAGTTACCAAGTTGAGCATTTTTTAGGTTGGGAAGGGGATCAGAGTTAGGAGTGTTCTTAGCTGAAGGAAAATGAGTTCTTATTCTTGATTCTTGCAAGAATCTCACCTTCAATCTCAGCATTCATTTCTACATGACAGGAAACATCATACAGATGGGGTATACAGATCAAATTCAGTGAGGTTTACTCATCACTCCATTTGGCTTCAGGAGACTTCTCTTTGGTGGTGTGGGAAGAATCAGTAGTCTGTAACTATCTAAGAAGGTGTTCATATGTAGAGTCTAAATAAATTTCTCTCCGAGTCACAACTTAGTTTTTCTCAGACACACCAATATTTATCTCAGCTATGAGAAACCGTGCCACTGTTCATGTTGTCTTTGCAATTTATGAATTCATAGAGGAAAATACACTAAAGTCAGGTACCAACTATAATCAACTACTGAAACTCTATTAGATGGATATGATATCATATTTTTAGTTCTGGGTCTCTGAAAATATTGTATTATTATACAGCCTTCAAAAGTTTTAGAGCTCTTGTGCTTTCCTCTTTTCGCACTGCCTAAAATTTAGGCCACATATTAATGAGGATTATCAGAATCTACTTCCTTTAGTGTTCTTCCCCATGTCTCCCTTTCTTACCACAACCCCAGACCCTTCCATCCCATATGTTATAACAGCAGTGTACTTAGTATCCAACACAGCAAAGTACATTTTTACTGGTATATCAAAACCAACTTTTGTGTATGCTGGTTTATGTTTCATCCTAGCCTCTTGCTGTTGTGAAAATTAGCATAAGGAAGAGGTAGTCTCTTTAAAGCACTCCCTCCCTGTATTGAAAGCTACCTTTTACTCAGTTTTTCAACTGTCAATTTTTAGAAATAATTCTGGACAGATTATTCAGTCATACTCTGCTAACTGATAGCTAAAGATTATATGTCCTATTAATTCATAAGGAAATAAATCCTAGAGGTCCCTGAAGCCTGTACTTATGTCAAGAATTGGATGACTACAAACTATGTAACAAGATTCATAATTTGCTAGGAAAGTAGCTAAATTTGTTCATATGTTATGTACCTCTTAACAAAATTATAGAGTAAGGCAGAAGAAATTAAAAGGGACACAACTTGCTTTATCTTGGTCTGACTTTGAAAACTCCCATAATAGTCTATCTGGTTGTGCCAGCAAGCTAGATTAGACAGTTTGACATCAGGTACTGCAGACAGTATCCTATGCTAAGTGTTCCCTGAAAACCTTTTCCTGCACAGAGTACTCTGGCACTACCCTATCATGGGCTTAGATGCTAAGTAGAACTGGCTAAATAAAATGTACTGCATCAAGTCAGTGATTTTTACAGGTTTTTCTTTTTAATTAAAAAATTTAAAATTAAAAAAACACCTTGATCTTTTTGCACAAGCCTTTTTGTTGTCCAGACATAGAAAATGCTTAAAAATTATATGATATATATGCTGAGGCATTTCATTCTTTTCACTTCAAAACTCTGAAAAGGGTAAAGGCAGCTCTGTCTTGCAGCATATTAAATGCAGAGTAACTGCATCAGTCAAACCAAACCCTAGGGTAAGACCAAACTCTCATAGACAGAAAATGCTCCAACCACTCTGTCTCGTGGGGACCAACCATAATTTCAGTTTTCTGTACCACCAGAAATTAGCTTGTGTAAGATCCATGTCACCTACAGATATATTGGAAAATTAACTTCTTTAGGGTACATTTTTTTCCTCATGGGGCTGAGGAGAACCTGATGCTTCAAGAAGTGATCTAAGTTTTTCTCAATGTTAAATAATTAACCTTGTCAGAAATCATACGATATTAGAAAAAATGTGTCTTTTTATGTCAGTCAGAATGCATAATGTGTCACAATACTTTCATAAGGGACTAAATACATTTATATATATATATATATATATAAGGATTATATAGAGACTGGTAGCCAAAAGGAAAACCATATTTAACTAAACCTCAGTTTATCCCTAGAGTACTAACTAGTGTAGTAGCTTACTTATTGATTTAATTCTTCAATAATTAGTAAAATCTAGTTATAGTAAATAAGTATTCTAATTGTGAACATTAATCAAATTTGAATTAACTATGATCTGAGAGTAGAAGACATGAAGCATGCATTGACTGATGAACACTGCTCATTGCCACTTCAGTGACTGAGAGGAGCTAAACAAAATGTAGAATGAAGGAGAACCTGAAGTATTTCTGTGTGAGTTGCAACGTCAGTTTTTACAGTAATGTACGACGTACTGGCATCAGCTTGTGTTCTTCACACAATAGTTGTGCCTCAAGCAAGATGTTGGGACACGCCAGTAATTAATATAGGCTGAAATGGAAGTTAACCTGAAACAGATATTGGAAAGCACCTGTATGATTTAGGACCTGCTTGGCAAGCAGTGATTAGCTCCTGAAAGCTAAAGACTTCATTCAAAATGGGAATTTGATGGAACCTGCAAGACATTACATGGCAAAAAATATTTCTCAGGAGTGAAGCATCAATAGCTTACAGTCATGATTATTTAGTCTGGTAGACTGTGTACTTGGTTCCTCCTGTGCCATCTGGTGTTTGTCGCAGACTCATATTCTGTGACTCCAGTGAGCTGTTGCAGACAGATAGCTCCCAAGGTCTGCATATGCAGAAATTTTAGGCTTCTTGTCATGAAGCAGAAAAGATCTAAATGACAGGAATCTCCAGACTTGGAAGCATCAGCTCCAGCCTATATTTTCAAGGCTAAACTTCCTATTTCACAAAGGATACATGGGGGACCTAATAGCCTCTACTTGATATGGCATTTCCACCACTCTAAAGTTCCCTCTCATCTTTTAAAGTCTTAATTGCTCTCTTTTTGATTCTCTCTGTCTACCCTTACCACGGTATAAAATATTGCGGCCAAAGCTGGCACAGTGCAGCTACAGAGGGATTCACGAGCTCTGAGGAGAGATGTTTTAGTATGTCCCCACACTAAACAGTATCCTGTTACTCAGTTCTTGCTATTTTGAAACGTCTTTTTGCAACACGCAGCCAGTTGTCCTCAATTCCATATATATATATATATATATATATATATTAGTTCTTGTTCTCAAATTCTTAGACTTTTATTTTTTAAATTTCATTACACTGATTCCAGACTATTTCTCCAATTTATCAAAAAAAATTCAGATTGAATTGTTTGAAAACCAACTTTTTCTCATCTATTTTACATGCATAGTCTCTATTTTGATGTTCAAATCATTTAGGCAAACCAAAACTGAACAAAACATAGCATTGAGTGTACCTAGTATTTAATGTGCCCATCTTTCCCATTGACATAAATCTTTGTACATGGTCATGTTGGGTTTTTTTGGTTTAAAGTGTATTTAAATTAAGGGAATTAGTTCATATTTTCCCAGCTTGAATATGAGACTCCTATGTAAGGCAATATCAAAAGCTTTAAAAATCAGGCTAAGTCTTACCTATTATCCATCTCTTCTTCTATGCACTAAGTCAGTTATCATGTCAAAGGAGTAAGTTTGCACTGAGAAATGACATTTTGAGTTTGCAGTACTTTAGATTTCATCCATGGTTTGAGGGATGTATTTTAGTTTTTACTAGAATTTTTATATTTCAATAAAAAAGGGAAGCATTTAGCTCTGTGGAATAGAACTTCCCAGGGCATTCTTACATTTTCATATTAATACAGTATTTGATATTACACAATAGTCATGAAAACAATACAGTTTGTGTTGTTTTTCTCACCAGAGTCACCAACTGCAGTGTCACCCAGCATCTAGAAGTGTAATGTATTAAATTCTTTAAGAACAATTGTTAAAGTTGACATAAAGCTGTAAATTATTTCTCCATACCTTCTGCTTCTGAAACACTTCTGACAGGTTATATCTTCTATACAGTTTGTCTAACATTTTTTTATTCCAGAATATAACAGTGTTTCTTAATAGAACTTACCAATGTTTATAATGATATTTATGGACGTTTCAGAAGACAGAATAAGCTTCTTCCCTAATTCTAACAGTTACTGATGTCCAGAAAAAATGCCTGGGATTGAAATTACTTTACGTTGCAGAAATCATTATAAATGGCAAGGAGGGGAGGGAGGGAGGGAGGCAGGAAGGAAGGAAGGAAGGAAGGAAGGAAGGAAGGAAGGAAGGAAGGAAGGAAGGAAGGAAGGAAGGGAGGGAGGGAGGGAGGGAGGGAGGAAGGAAGGAAGGAAGGGAGGGAGGGAGGCAGGAAGGAAGGAAGGAAGGAAGGAAGGAAGGAAGGAAGGAAGGAAGGAAGGAAGGAAGGAAGGAAGGAAGGAAGCATGGATTACCTAGCATACACCAGCAATGGCCATTTCAGTCTCAATACATAGTGGAAGTTTCAATAAATAATATTTCTTCTCTGAATCAAGAGATGTTTTTATTAGGCCTACTTGCATTGTTTATGAATATTGAGAGTTACAAAAAGTTAGAATGCACATGCTTTGAAAACGAAAGGAATTAGTGGACAAAATATGAGCAATACTGCTTAAAAATTTCTCAGGGAAGATGTTTTCTCATTACTAATGACTGTTGACTTCAAACCATGAAGCCAACATGCAGAGAAAATGCAACCCTGGTTGATTACTGTGAATGGAAAACTGCCTCAGTTTGTTTTGAAAGGTCCCTTGAGTTGTCCTTGGTTATAATTTTAAAATTAAATTCATTGACAACAGGGTGAGCCATAGATCTGTATATTCTTTGTCTTCACATATTTTTGTTAAAACTTTGAGCTGTGCAGAGCGAAGAGATAGACAGGTAAATAAGGCAGTCACATCAGTCATACAAAATATATATACATTAACACTATAGAGCCAATTCATCAAGCGACTGAAGTCCAAAACGCATTTCAGTTGGCCTGTCTTTCCTACATGGCTTGAAAGAAAAGCTTGAATCCTTTGTATTCCTGTCAGAGGTATTAAACCATCTAATCGCCCCCGAAACTGCAGTTACTATTCATTAGTTTTATTGTCAAAATGCACGATGTCAGCAACACACTCAGGTTATCCTCCTTGGGAATTCTAATTTGAAGATGATAACCCCAAATGGTGACTCATCTAAAAAAAGTTTTGGTTCCTGACCATCACTTTCCCTGATTCAGGGTAGAGGTTTTATTATATGAAAAAGCCAGAATAAGAACCCTAACAAATGCCTTAAACTCCACATGTTTTTCTTACTAACTCCTTAGAGATGACATTATATGGTCACTATAAGGAAGAATATGTTGATTAATAATGAGCTACCTTGAAGAATGCTTGGCTAAAATCCGTTTGCTTGTGTACAGTGTTGATATTGTTTGGTATCTTATCCACTTTGTCCTGTAAATAGGTTTTGTGAAGGACAGTTGAGGATTCCTTAACAAGAAATGATACTGATTTATGTATCTCAGGTCAGGCCTCAGATATAAAAAGCCATCTTGTTTGTAATCTAAACAGGACAATTATGCAACAAAGTGGAGTTTTTACTTTGGGATCTTCCTGTCCTTAAATGATTTGTTTACAAGTCAAAGAGGAATACACATGCCCTTAGTCTAGTCACGTTTTCTTCTATGTTTGTCTGCAAACCTTGAAAAATTTGTCCATCTACATGTTCAGTCCATGTCAAAGATGGGATTTAGATAATTGGCATTAATATAAGTAAGCTTAGCAACAAAGAAAATCATGAAATACACAATTATGTTAATCAGATCTTGTAAAATAACTGTCCAAGACAGGTTGCAAGGGGTAAAATACTAAATGGGAAATTTCTAAGGTCCTTACTTTAAACACAGATTGTAACAGTACTGTAGCATGTCAATGGATATAAATTGATTGCCTACGCCTGTTTGGTTTACAGGGACTTAATTTAACTGAGCAATTTACATAGTATAAAAATCCTTTTTCCTCCTGCAAAAACTTATCCATTACATCTAGATAAGAAAACCAGATCTTTAAGAGAACCTTAGCTCAGAATCAAAGGGAAACACAGCCTCAGCCTGCCATGTCCCAGTTATCCTATTGATTAACCTGCCTCCCTCCTCTCAAAGTGATATATTGCCTTGACATTTTGACATACTGAAATTTTCTGATGGGAAAATGGTTTCAGGAAAGAAAGAAAACTCCTAATCACTCCAGCTTCATTACTATTCCTAAATAATTAAAACTTTAACTTCTCTGTTTACTGTCCAACCTTTCTTGCATGCTTGATATATTTTTGCAAAAACTAAAATTTCCAGTTTAATATTTTTCTTGAAAGTGTATGATAGCACTTCTTACAGTTTATCAGGATTACTCTTTTTGAGATAGCATATTTAATTATGCAAGACCTCCTCAAAGCTCTGGAAAATTTGGCGTACTACAGGCTAGAAAAGAAAAATCTATAAAAAAAATCTCTAATATATATTGAAAAATGTCAAGATGACATAGGATGTTATTTTATATGGTGTTGCAGTTTTAAAACCTTTATATTAATTTGCCATATACTGAAATACCAATTTAAATAAAAGGCCAACAGATAATTGTATTCCTTTATTATGAGGAACACTTGAACTAATTTAAAGTAATGCAGCAAATTATCCAAAACTATTTAGTCAAATACTACAGAGAGGTCAAACCTAGGGCATCACTATTTAAATCAAATTGAATTCCATCTTGAGAATGGATTTCAAAGAGTTTTTAATCGCAGTATTTTGTCCACAGGGCATTCTATCACACACTTTTCATTTGCAAGTAAAATCCACCAGAATATCTTCCATTAGGATAGTGCGAGGTCTCTCTTCATTAAAATACTTCTGTATTATGAAGTATGTAAATATGTTCTGAGGCTTTCAATCATTGCTTATTTTGTTTATAGTTAATCTCTTGAGCCAAACACTGGGTACTTCCCAGGTCTGATTCATCTCTTTAAGCAGAAAAATGAGAAACAAAACCATAACACTAGTTAGACTGTTCCTCATACACCAGAGAGAAGCTGCAAAGATGATGCAGATATTTTCCTGTAATGGTGTCATCCACAGCAGGAAAAGCTGGTCCATGAAGCTGTCATGGTGACTGCACAGAGTCTGTGGGAGAAAGATGCAACCTGCACATGAAGGGTTCCCTCACTTTATTGCTCTCTGGCAGCACTGCCTAAGCACAGAGGATGACGAGCTAAACATTTTCTTTGTGCTATTAGATTTTGGTGTTTGCCATGGCAGTCTAGGAGGGAAAGCATTTATGACTGGGACTGCCCTGTAGTGCCCCTGAGAGTGGGGATACCCAGCTTTGGGCTTTCACTGCACTGCCAGGTACATACAGGGCTATCAGTGATCCCTTCTACTCTTTTACTTCCATGGAGTTCACAACCCCAGAGAGAAATGGCAAGGTGAGGTATAGCCATGAGGACAACAGAAAAATTACTATGTTTTGGTGTCTCCTCAAACCTTATGCAAGTTGTCCTTATCATTGCTGGAAATCTAACCCCAGGAAATTGGGTTTAAAGTACATTGGAAGATGGCACTGTAAATGGAGACAGGCTCCTGAGTTAATTCCACTAATGATTCTAGAAAAGAAGTAGTAAATACTTTTCAAGATTACATACAGTTTTTTTTTCAATAAAAGACAACCATATAATCCTTTCAAAAGAACAGTGACAGGTTCATCTTTTGTAAATGCCCTTCTGGATAGGTGGCAGTAACTGAACTGATCTATTGGTTTGTGAGTTTTTTGGACAAAACCTTTGCTAAATGAATAATAACTGCAAATGTACTTGTTTTTTCTACAAAGAAGACTTGCAGAAAAGGTTTGTTCTTAAACACTGACAAATTATTTACAGTACTTTTTTTTACAATCAGTCCTGTTTACAGTTCTATCTCAGATATTTTGTTGTGTCACTGAACTGGTTTCAGGCGGGAGAACTCACCAAAAATTAAATGTTCAGTTCCAGATATGACATACTTTGCTTTGTTAGAAACACTTTTCTCATAGGCTACAAAGAGACATTAAATACCTGGGGTTTTTATTTGCTGTTCTTCCTAACACAGGAGTTTATGTAAATTAGCACAAAGAGAACTTTTCCATCATTTGCATGCCATGTAACCTCTCAAAATAATTGACTTGTAAATTTGCTTTAAATATGTTTATAAAAGACCTTAAAGTCACATGCTAATGATCCTAATAAGCAGCTGTTATTATTAAACTCATTGTAGCCAGGATACACTTCAAAATTAAGAGCAACCAGTTGCATGTACTGGAGCAGAAATACAATACAATAATATAGATGAGGATTTAAAAATCTACTCTGGTTGATTGGAAACTTAGGGTCTTCTGCCAGTTTGTTACTGATGCAGCTCCTTACAGAGACAGCAGTAACATCAGGGTATTGTAGAACAACACTTTTAACAACTAATTTTAGAACTGGGCATGATTCTGGTTCTATCAATCCAGTGGCATCTAACTCCAGTGCAAGGCTGATTGTGGCAGATGTGCCACAAGTTGTCACAATAAAGTGACCATGTTATATGAATAACATGGTGATAAAGTGACCATGTTATATGAATAAATGATGCTGGAAAGCAGAAAAATGGGTGTGGAAGCCCTCAGGTCAGGGAAGTTTTTACATCCATAATAAATTTTATGTTTTAAGGTGTTTTTAAAAAAAAAAAAAAATCTTCCTAAAACATGCTCATAAAGAAAAAAAAAACATTTTACATGAAAAATGAAAAAGAAAGGACAAAGTATTACTTGTTCACTCTAGACTTTGTGTAAATATCTGCACAAGTCACCGGAACCTGTGAAATTTAAAGGGCTGCTTCGTAAATATTTGATTTCTAAACTAAAGTTCAGTTAAGTAAATAGTATTTTTTCCAAGTTAAGTTCCTAACATAATGAATCAGGCCTTTCTATTGTTAAATTGTGTATTGGTCACCACATAAACGTGATACTGAGAGTTTGAAATTCACCGTATAAATGTTCTGAAATACAATAAATATATACATATATTTAAAACTTCTGTTATTCACTTGACAGACTTGAATCAAAGGAGCCTTTCCTGTCCGTTGGGTAAGTAGGAATATATATATTTCCATGGATATTTATACAATCAACTACCATACAATGTAATTTATGAGATTATGTTGATCATAAACACCCTGTTTCAACATTATGGTTATTTATTATACCTAAGAAAATTTTACCTTAGAAAAAAGTTGTTATTAGTCAATAAAGTCAGCAGCTGTAGATATCTCCCTTCTTAAAAAGTACCAAGAAGTTTATGTTTTGACTCCACTGACTAAAATTTATACTAAAAATCATGTAGGAGTTAAATGTTGCCTTGAAAGGTTGGTGGTTTATTACTTTGTTTTCACTAATCTGAAAACATTTCAAATACTGTCTATAACATTTGTCAAAGCACCTGAAAAAAATTAGTTTCTTTTAAAACTAGTGATACTTCAATAACAGAAATAAAATCAAATTCATAAAATAGGAAATATCACCTTTTTAGCCTAATTATAGATCACTACACTGGTTTGCATATTACAGCTGTTGTCTTCATAGTCTCATCGGCACTTAACCGGTTATATGATCTCTGTGTTTATATTATTAACTGATCTTTAAAAAAAATATTTTTAAATGTGACATATTCTGAAAAAACGTACCATTCTCTTATAAAATGTGAAACATTATATATATTAAAAGTAAGTATCTGTATTTTATTTCTGAGTCTGAAGTTCATTTTTCATGTACTGTTTTCATTGTAGATTCTTTCTTAAACTTTCCTAAGTTTCTGAACATTCCCAGTCCCTGTTTTCCTTCAGAGCTGTATATTCTTTCTGTCTGTTCATTCTCATTTTTCTTTGTTCACACCACATTTTATGCTATGAAGAACATAAACTGCAGACAAATGATGACATGCAAAATAGATAATTAAGGGTTAATTCTACAATGTAATTATCAGTAGCTTCTAAATTGTTGTATTAACTGCAGATCAAAAAACAAGTTCTGAAGTGCTAATTAAAGTTAAAGTGTCAGTTTTGAAAGAGAAACTCAACAAACTAGCATAAGGAGGACTGAGGTATGTCTTGGTTTCTATAGCATACAGTAACTGGTTTGTTTGAGTATATTTTGAATTATTTGCTTGTCATTTCTACTTTCTACCAACTCAAAATTATTTAAAAATAAGTAAAATTCTGGTCAAGTTTTGGGATGGGGGATGTGCTCGTGGTCTGCATGCTTTGAAATGCCCATTTATTTTATTATTTATTTATTTATTTATTTTCATTTATTTTATCAGATTCAGTCACTTCTGTTACTGCCTTTCATTACTCCACTTTGTAACTTGTACTACTGAGCTGGTTTTTAAAGGCCTCCACTCTTGTAATGAAGTGATTACCTGAAAATCTCAACTTTAACATTAAAAAAGAAGTTGCATGCCATTGCAGCTGAGGAGCAAACTTAAAAGTATAAAAATCCAGGAGGCAAAAAGAAGACAGCGGTAACAATTATAATTATAGTAATTGCCACAAAATAATAAATCCTATTTTTGCAGTTCTTGTCATGATCCTAAGAACTTTGCTGGTGATTTTAGGATATTTTGGGGTGTCTACCTGGGAGGAACCATTATATTTATATTTTGGTTTTAGGTTTGTTTCCCGATGAGCAGATTGGTGGCCACTGTGTAAATCCAAATCACCTCCACACAGTCATTGTATATGACTGTTGCTAAACTCTTGGGAAGTTTAATTTGTGCAAATAGACTTATCTTATTCCCACAATTTCCCAGAAGTTTGCCTGTAATCTATAGGTTCATAATGATAAGGATCAAAACCATAAAAATTAGTCCCCACTTCTGTGTTATTTTTACTGCTGTATTTCCTCCACCCAAAGAAGGGCTTGAGACAGAGGTCAGAGTTTCATGCTCTGAGGAGGGGCCCAAGCGAATATTCACCTCCCTGTTACTAAACCAGAGATATGCTCCACCTAGTCCCACAGTAACGGGGGGTGGGGGGCGTTTATTCAAAGGATGAGTTCTTGTGCCAAAACCTATATCTAAGGTTTTAACCTAGACTGACAGTTGCAACGACCAGGATTTTAAAATACAGGAAATGTTTACTGAGTAAATGCTGACTCAGCATCAAATAGACTAACACATGTGACTTTCATGTCTCTTGCATCCGGAGTTGGTCAGCACACTATCTAACAGATGACTTGGTCCTGCACAACAGCCTTTCATTCATCTACCTTCTGCAGCATTTTCATTCTACTGCCCACAGGGGCTAATTTCATTTTGCAGTGTTTAAACTAACAACTTCCTGGTGCTTTTCCATTGTTAATTGTTTTGGTGGTCAAAGGAACATGAACTGTGGCAGCCTAAGAGCTCGAGACTGCCACACTTTGTTGAGCTCTTCATTTATGTGTTGCAGCATTCCCGTGAGAGATCCACAATGCAAAAGTGGTTCTTAAAATGGTGCATTGTTTCTCCAAAAGCAGTCACCTATAAAAAACAAGCAGACCCCACCTCTTGGTGTTATAGTTTGTGTCTTAAATGCAAGGAGAGAACAGATCCTGTACTCCCTTGATAAAAGAGATTCCATTTATCCTTCTTTCTATGCAAAGTGCATAGCAAAGAAGAAAAATCCATGCTCCTTTACTCCCTGTGCAAGACAGGCATAATTTGGCACTGAACAGTAACCTCTTTAATGCAACTCTCTAATGGTAGCAATCAGGAGCAAAAGTTCATCGAGTATCTGATCTATTCAGATAAGTGTATCTGAATTCAGTGTTATGATTTTGGGCTAGAATACAGTTGAATTTGAGATACATGTTGTCTCCCTTTGTCTCTTGGAAGTGAAAATAAAATCCTTAGCTGAAACATCTCTTAACAGTGCTGAATGTTGAGTGTTAGCCTGTAGGGGCACAGGATGCTTCTCCCCACAGGTGTTATTTCCACACTTCTGAGGTTTTGTGTCTGTATTCAACCTGAACAAGGCAGAGAGTTGTCTGGGCTTTCTTTCCTCTTCATGTTATGTAGCATTGATGTTCATGTAGGGCTAGAATAAAAAAGAAGTCATGCAAATAGCCAGAATGTCTGTAAGACTAACATCAGAAGCAATAGTTCTGGTAAAACTCCACCAAAGGGAAGACTACTGACAATGCATCAAATTAACTTCATTCTTTGAAAGATTCAGGCCTAGAAAGATCAGGAGTGTCAAGAGGTGAAAAAAAAAAAAAAAAATGGGTACTGAGAAATGGACAGCCTAAGACCCAACTCATATTAAGTTTATCCCAGTTTGTGGCAAAGGATGTATATTTTTAAAAAATATATTTAAAATGCCAACAACTTTTAATTATCCACACTCGCTCTCCATATTTGGCATTTTGTGCTATGATGCACAATTATCCCCTCAGCAAAACTGTTATCATTATCTCTAGATAATTAGATTGATAATCCAGTTACTAACCATTCACCCAGATATTTCAGGGTATCTGATTTATGGTAACTATCTGAATGTTAAAGTTTAGCCCTTGATAAATTTAGCCAGATTTGTCATGCTATATTACCATCACTATGAGACCTAAAATTCTACAGTAATTTTGTAAGACACGGACATTGAAGCATCTTTTAAGACCTGTAATATTATTAAATGGCCAAGAGAGACCATAGCTATTTTGTAACTGCCTCACACAGTAGAAATGGTTTGAACTGATTCTTGTTTGTATCTAACTGTAACTGTATGTAACTTCCATAATAACATCCAGTTTTTATTTTAACACATGCAGTGGTAGAAAATCCCACAACTAATAAGTTTGTCAAACTTTTAAAAATCTTTGCCTTCATTGCTAGATGTCATTTAATAATATGTCCCATATTGCTGAATTCAGAAGAGTCAGGGAGAGAAAATACAGAACTGACATTTTCTGAGGTTAGTGAGAATTTAGATGCATCTGTTGCCAGCTGTAGAGAATGGGATTACTTTTGGATAAGCAGACAATAGCTCTCCAGTGAGATGTCCTTTGAAAATGCATGTGTTTTATACATCTGGTTGTCATCTGAGATTCAATCTATTTCTCTTTCTTTAGTGTAGATGATTAAAATAAAAAAACCCAAACAATACAAACTGCAGACTTTTTCACTCTTTTTTTTTTTTTTTTTCCCAAGATTGGTGGTTTGCTATAAACAATATGAATTTAGGTGGAAAGCTCAGAGAGAGACATAAGTGAAATGAGTGCATTGTATGTGTTTATTACATGATGAATAGTTGTCTGTAGTGAGAGAAAGAAGAGAGATACAAGTAAAATTGGCACTAATTGCTGCATTTTTCTACATTCTCAGTCAAAAGACTAGAGATCTCTATGAACAACTACATTCCTCACCGAGGTCCTGTTTCTAGGAAGTATATGACAAATAGAAAATACTGAAAAGCCATGTGTTTGAAATTGCAGCTTAATCACAGTACCTTCTGAATCACAGGTACTTCTAGAAGAGATGGAGGAATTTTGGTGGGCTCAGATTTAGGAAGGTCTTACAAAATACAAAAAGAAAAATTTCTTAATTTTCTTCTGGCAGAATTGTTCTGAGAAATATTAACAACTGGATTTTGTCACCTACATTTCTTCCTCTTGCCCAGTAGTGTTTTCTTTCTCATAAGGCCATTTTTCAGAAGATCTATAGAAAATCCTGCACTCAGACACTGGTTTGAGGGATCCCAATCTGAAGTGAGATATTTTTTTAAAAAGTCTAGTCCTTGCAGGCTCTGTTAGGATAATATTACAGTCCATTTCCAAAAAATCCAGATTCTTTCAATTCACAGTCAGGTTTTGCGTGTTTGGTTTTTTTTACAGACCATATGTTATAGGGCACAAAACAGAATGTAGCCACATGTCATCCTCTGTACAACACATACCATAACACTTGTCCCCCATCCTGATTATCAGATAGCACTAGTGGAAGGAGCAGATACTATTCCTACTATTTCCATCCAGCTTTTGAAGGGACATAGCTAAGAAAATATTTCCCTTCAGCAGGGGAAAATCATAAAAAGAAGACACTGAGTGCATCTTTCAGTGTTAATATGAAACCAGTAAAAAGACCAATCTGAACACAATCTTGCTACTCTCATTTACATTCAGACCAGGTATTCAGGAGCTGTGTTTTCATGAAAAGCATGGGAGGACTGAGCACACCTGACAATTATTTAAACTCGTTGTTTAGAGGCAGCGGCTAATTTCTTATGCTTAAAATGACTTGGGCTCTGTGACTTTGATAGCCAGCAGCAGGTCTTCTGCCTTTGCAGAGAATACCCTTTAAAACAACCAACTCTTTAATTATGTGTGAAGTTTAGCCTGGAGGCCAGAAGCAGAGTCATGGGACTGCAAGGACTCTTCGATGAGGCTGCAAGGGTATTCCCCAGAGAGACTGGAGGGATTTGGGAGATGATAACACATATGGAAAGCTGAAGATCTTCATGTGGAAAACACTGAGAATCTATACAGTTTAATTTCGAGTAGTCTTACTATTACAAATCTTTTCCATAATTTACCAAAACCCACAAGGATTAAGCTTTTCTATAATTGCCTGCTTTCCATTATTATGTGACTCTGAAACAGGGGATGAATATCACTGTTTCATAAATTTATGAAAAGTTTTTTTGCTTGAAGATATCTCTGAAGAAGAGACACAGTTTCTCTGAAGAAGAAAGCCACGTAGTAATAATGTTGGTCCATTAACATTCCTGCATTTGTCAGTGGGTTTGTGTCATTACTCAATGTTTAAAGATCCCAGATTTCTCTACTCATCTACAACCTAAATAATTATTTTATGGTTCCTCTATTTTTCTGATCTTTTTAATTCTGCACCACTTCCACAATCACACACAGAAAAAAAAATATATATTGCATAAAAAGCAGACTAATACATTTGGCAAAAAAATAAAAGTATTTTCTTATTTCCATTAACTGTTATTAGCAACAAAATAAATACACATGTTAATAAATACTTTTTCCCCTCTCTGACCTTAATAACATTAGTAACAATGTGCTTTATAATTGAGAAAGGCAACAGAGCATGGGATCACTTTTTTTCTCTTCTGGTTATTCTATTTGCTTTTCCCTTTTATTTACTCTCTGTTATTTCTTTCTACCCTTCCATTAGTAATTCTAGGAAAAAAATACATACATAAGTCATTTATGTTCTGGGTTTATGATGAACACTTCCTCACTTCCTCACTTCCTGAATATCTATAGTCTCACCTATGTATGAGACAGGATGTTCTCTAGAGGAGGGAAAATGATCTGCAAGAAAATGTTTCTGTAGGAAAGTCAGGAGGCTGAAACATTTTAGAGAGAAAAAAATAAAAGGAAATAAACAGGGATAGTGGAACATAAGAATAGAAAGGAAAGTCCAGGGAAAAGGACTATACAAAGAAGCAAAAAGCTATTTTCTCACAAGGGAAAATGGGGGGAGAAAGGAAGGACAATATTGGCTGGGTATGTAACCTCATTATGGAACAATACTACTTACTTCAAACTCACTGGGTTTTGCCCAAACAGTATAGTTACTGATCCAGGAGTTATAGAAAGTGTTTGGAGAAGTCTGTGTTAGCACAATATTCCTATTTCTGAGATATGAACATAACATCTTGACCACCACTCTCTATGGGCTTCTGTGAATATGCACAGTTTACCTTAGCAGGCTAACAGGTATGTGAAACCATTTCATGAGACCTAGCTCCCTACACGTCTGAAAATTCAGACAGTTTTTCATCTTTTGTATGTCTGTGGCCATACGAAAGACTTCATTTTCACAGGACTCCAGATCATTACAAATAAGTTTTAATTCTACATCTTCTCATTGTTAAATATTTTGAAAAATATAATAATTTTTAAGTATTATATTATTTTAATTCAAATTCCCTGTCATTCTGTTCAAACCAGTCCGTATGTATTTCCCCCTTGCTCATTGCTCTGTTGATCTCATGACTTTTGTACGATAATAACAGTAGAAACCCTTCTTAAATTCTTAGCACGCTAGGTCTTATACAAATGTTTGGAGTGGATCTGATGGCTGCTCCCTCTGATTCCACCTTTGAAATCAGCTTAATCTTTTTCACTCGCGAGTGAAATCTGAGACCAATCCATTTACCTACCATGTTATTGCACTTGTGCTAAGAGAAAGGTGGGGCTGCAAAGAGAAATATATTTTTAACAGACCAAACCACGGAAAGGCAGCCAGTACTGCTATGCTAGCTTTTACTTGAAAGTTTGTTTCACACCCTTCTGCAGTAACATAATTTGCATCTCCTTCATAAAGAGATTTTCTACAAATAGGCAGGGAAGCCACATTAGCTCATGGACATGTGGCATTTACAGTGATACTTTCTGACTTCCCTCTCTGAAATCAGAAGAATAGCCTGTCCCAGGGTGTGAAGTTTAAGAGAGGAGGCAGTGCAGAAAGGGGCACATCATAGCTTGTTTTCTACAAATTTAGCTTAATCTGAGATCTGACCTAATCTGCAAACCACTTTTCAACTACATTGGTATAATGCCTTTACACACGTTAATTTGAAAAGAGCAAGTCTGTGTCAAGAGTATTTAGCATCATATTCAATAGCTTCTGTTTGGCCCAAACTGATGTTGATTTAAAAGAGGAGAGTCATGATTTCATCTGGGTTTGGTTTGGTTTGGTGTGGGTTTTTTTGCCTTGGTTCTAATTATGAACTGCAGTTCAAAAGCACTCTGCAGTTATCCCTTGAGTTTGGGGATTTTTTTAATATCAGGTTCAAGCTGGGTTCTTATAGTTCTTATCATTCTGCAAGTCAAAGTGCATCTTTGTCAACACCACCCATACACACTCCCATGGGGTTGAACCCACAGATATAGAGGTTGTAACAATTTTGCTGATGATGTACATGAAACCAAATAGGAATTGTCTTGCCAATAGTATGTTGAGTTTTATCACTAACAGTTTAATTACTGTGATTCAGTTACTTTAATTTGTAAAGTCTTCAGCTTTGGTTCTGAATTCATGTGAGGACCAGTTTTGTTCAATAAGAAGAATTCCTTCATAACCACATATTAGAGTATAATTAAAAGTAGAGATATGCTTTAAATGTGAAGTAGAAATATCAGAGTGGGTCTGTCATGCATGACCAGCAACTGACAGTTTATATTGCTATGGTAATGACTCTGTAGCTAATGCTAAAACATTTGTTTAATTTAACCCCTTCTGTAAAGGAATGCTTCCTGACATCTAGTCTCAACCTTCCCTGGTGCAACTTGAGACCATTATGTCTTGTCCTATTGCTTATTACTTGGTTAAAGAGGCTCATCCCCAGCTCTCTGCAACCTCCTTTCAGGGAGCTGTAGAGAGCGATGAGGTCTCCCCCCAGCCTCCTCTTCTCCAGACTAAACACCCCCAGTTCCCTCAGCCGCTCCCCGTACGACCTGTGCTCCAGACCCTGCACCAGCTCCGTTGCCCTTCTCTGGACACGCTCGAGTCATTCAATGTCCTTTTTGTAGTGAGGGGCCCAAAACTGAACGCAGGAATCGAGGGGCGGCCTCACCATTGCCGAGTACAGGGATCAGATCCCTTCCCTGTCCCTGCTGGCCACGCTATTGCTGACACAAGCCAGGATGCCATTGGCCTTCTTGGCCCCCTGGGCACACTGCTGGCTCCTGTTCAGCTGGCTGTCAATCACACACACCCCCCCCAGATCCCTCTCTGACTGGCAGCTCTCCAGCCACTCCTCCCCAAGCCTGTAGCGCTGCTGGGGGTTGTTGTGGCCCAAGGGCAGCCCCCGGCATTTGGCCTGATTGAAACTCCTCCAGTTGGGCTCAGCCCATGGCTCCAGCCTGTCCAGGTCTCTCTGCAGAGCCTCCCTACCCTCGAGCAGATCAACACTCCCACCCAACTGGGTGTCATCTGCAAACTGACTGAGGGTGCACTCGATCCTTTCGTCTAGATCATCAATAAAGATGTTAAACAGGAGTGGCCCCAAAACCAAGCCCTGGGGGACACCACTCGTGACCGGCCGCCAACTGGATTTAACTCCATTCACCACAACTCTTTGGGCCCGGCCATCCAGACAGTTTTTTACCCAGCAAAGCATGTGCCCATCCAAGCCACAAGCAGCCAGTTTCACCAGGAGAATGCTGTGGGAAACGGTGTCAAAGGCCTTGCTAAAGTCAAGGTAAACAACATCCACAGCCTTTCCCTCATCCAATAAGCACGTCGCCCTGTCCTAGAAGGAGATCAGGTTTGTCAAGAAGAACCTGCCTTTCATAAGTCCTGCTCACTGGGCCTGATCATCTCATTGTCCCACATGTGTTGTGTGATGGTACTCAGGATGAGCTGCTCCATCAGCTTCCTGGGCACCAACGTCAAGCTGACAGGCCTGTAATTTCCTGGATCATCATTCCGACCCTTCTTATATATGGGCGTCACATTGGCCAATTTCCAGTCTGTCGGGACCTCCCTTGTCAGCCAGGACTGCTGGTAAATGATGGAAAGCAGCTTGGCGAGCACCCCAGCCAGCTCCTTCAGCACCTGCAGGTGTATCCCATCCGGTCCCATAGACTTGTGCATGTCTATGTGACGCAGCAGGTCACTGATGATCTCTTCCTGGATTGCAGGGGGTGTGTTCTTCCAGTCTCTCTCTTAGAATCGCAGAATCATTCAGGTTGGAAAATACCCTTAGGATCATCGAGTCCAACCATCAGCCCCACTCTACAAAGTTCTCCCCTACACCATATCCCCCAACATCTCATCTAAACGACCCTTAAATACAACCAGGGATGGTGACTCCACCACCTCCCTGGACAGCCTAAACCTCCCCTGTTGGAGTTTAAAGCCATTCCCACTTGTTCTGTCACTAATCACCTGTGAGAAGACACCAGCACCAACCTCTCTACAATGTCCTTTCAGGTAGCTGTAGAGAGTGATGAGGTCTCCCCTCAGCCTTCTCCTCCTCAAACTGAACAGTCCCAGCTCCTTCAATCGCTCCTCATAGGATTTGATCTCCAGGCCCTTCACCAGCTTCGTTGCCCTCCTCTGCACTCGCTCCAGCACCTTGATATCTCTCTTGTATTGAGGTGCCCAAAACTGGACTAGTTATGGCCAGTATAGCATAACTACTATTTAGGGCCTTGTTTATTCTCTTGCCATCTGAATCAAGGGGTAGAAACTACAAGTAGGCTTCCAGGCACACTGTGAACAAAACCAGACAAAATGAAAAATTACCAACTTTTTACCAGTTTTTCCTATGAGTTATTTGTTGACTACCTGATAATAGCAAACACCTTCACAGAAAACGGGAGCAATACACCAAGAAGGAAAACAAGCATTTCTCAAGTAATGTAATTCATCCTGCAGATCTACCCTTTTTTGGTGTACAAGATGATGGTGGGATGGAAATGGAAGCTACATCTTCTGAGACAGTGAAGTTAGTGAAGCAAAACTGAGGGTCGTTAGTGTGGCTTATATAGCAGAATTATGCCAAAATGTTCACATTTCTTTAGTAGAGGTGTAGGAACCTGGGAGATATTGAATAAGGCTTTGCTTCCTTGCAAAACTAATCTTTTTATTCACATACACACACACACACACACACACACACACACACACATATTAATCATGATTATACTTCAAATCTGGAATCAAATACAATTTAGTTTCAAGCAGACCTTGTCTTGGTGTCACAAGTTAGGTGTATTTCATGTTCTGACTGATACTTTATAGGCTATAAAACTGTCTTAGTGTGTAGAGCATTCACAGAAAAATAACATTCCAGTCATCTAAGTCATACAAGGGTGAGTAATGGTAATGCAGTTTTGCTGGGAGAAGGCAAAAACTGTGAGGGGAGTTAAGAAATAAGGTAAGGGAGGGGGAAGGAGAGAGAGAGACTAACAGTTTTAATTCCTTCACAGACTCCTGTGGTTTGGGAAGAGATGCTGGAGGCAATTCTCAGCACTAAATTGTTATGGTAGCTTAATTCAATAGACTCTACAAAACTAAATTTAGTCTAAGATGTGTCTGTATTGTTAAATTCTAATGCGCATTTCCCACAGTGATAAAACACTTGAAATGAAGCTTTCTGTAAATGTTTACTACCCTGATGCATACCAGTACAAGCAAAGCCCTGATCTGACAGGGACTGTGACCACATGATCTAGGGACACATGTTACAGAAAATAGAAATAATGGAAGCATAAAGATCTCTAAGACCTCTTTTGCACAGTCACTTTCTTCATATCTAAAATGTTATGAAATTATTCTGCAAGAAAGCGAAAAATTGATATACAGATCATTGTCTAAGAACTATGATAGTTACTATATCTTAGATAAGTGATGAATGTCTTTCTAAATGAGAGTCTGAATGTATTAATATTTAATATTTATATACATAGAATCATTTTTCCAGGGTTCATAAGACTAAAGAAACATTTGTAAATATGTGCCTAAGCAGGATAAGAAATATTTTCAGGATAAGAAATATTTTCAGTTCTACTGTTACAGCCAATCTTTTGCACAGATATTAGTGCTATGTTCTGAACAGACAATAGCAATAGGCTAATGAAACTTGCCCACCTGCTGGAAGAAAGTTTTCAAACTGTGAATCTGTGAAACTGTTTCCTTGGAGCTTAATGCAGTGATATGAAGGAGTCTCCAGAAGAGGTCCTGAAACATCAGGGACTACAAGGGAGAAGATGATGAGAAAATCACATAAATTACATAATTAACTCGCCAAATTTTTTTCTTTTTTTTCTATGTAACAGTCAGACTGTGAGCTATTAAGTTAACATCAGTTATTCTACCAAAATGTTTGACAGAGGTTACATGTGATTTACAGAAGGTGATTACTGTATTTTAAGAAGCTTAGAGTTGGGATAAACAATTTAAACCTGAAGCCAAATATGTAACCTGATCAAACTCTGTATTGGATATGCTCATCAAAAAAATCTTGAATGAGGAAGAGAGAAAGTGAATAATACCCTGTATTGTTGGGTGCCCTGACAGTGAACCGGAGAGTGGAGTAAGCCCTCAGAGAGTGGAAGAAACCATAAAGAAATGTACCAGGAAGAGTGAAGCAGGGGAGTACCCATACAGCACTGTCTTACCTGCCCAGGAAGGCAGGAGCACAACCATAAGAGGAAATTTGAGAAAGATCCCTCCCAAAATAAAAAAGACATTCCCCAGAAAAGACAGGCACAGAACCTCAGTTCTTACAGATCAGAAAATGTGTCTAAGCAAGTTGCAGAGGCCAAGGAACCGGTCTTGTAATTTGACTGAGACACTAGAGCAGGCAAAAGAAACCAGCATGGGGGTTCCCTAAGGGGCAGAAGGTCTTTTGATAAGTGTCAAACAATGCTTCTTTGCAAATTAGAAAATATATGTAGAAAGTTTTCAGCTAGATGATTCATATTTGCATCATATCTGTGTGACAGGTAATCAGTAGCTCTACCATATGTCCAAAATTGTGCAATACTGCAATACCAATGCCATGAAAGGTCACCAGGCTGTTTTGCCACATACTATACTCAGATGAGTCATCTGGGTCAAAAATACTTTTTCCTTTATGAGAACGAATATAATGGAGAAATCCGCTTTATTCTGGATTTTCACTGAGGTAGTTCAGGTGGTGACATCTGAATACCATTCTGTAAATCAAAAGGCCTTCCCATTGATATTTTAGGTATCCCTTTTTTTTGTTACTTTTTATTCTCTTGCAGAAAAAAAAAATCATTTTCTTCACTGTGTATACAGAAAGTGAACACATACAGGCCCTTACGGAGCACTGAAGTATTAGGAGGCAGAGATCTGTCGAAAACCGAGAAAGGTGTAGTCAGCATAGTTAACACTGGTCTGGAGCATATACAACTGGTTGTGTGATGCACAGCTCCCCTTCCACTCATCTCTGACCAGACTGGAATTGAGTCTAGTCCTGTGCTCAGTTATTGAAGAATTTCCTTTGCATCAGATGCACTTTCAATATCCATTTACCCTGGAAATTATTGCAAAATAGGTCAGGAGTACAAGAATGCTTTCTTAGATTCACAGTATCTCATATTTCCATTTATATTGTAACTTCACTTGCAAAGTGCACTCTTGGAAAAACAAGCAGTATGTCTTGTATTCACAAGCCATACTCAGGACACTGATAGTTACGATTTCTTTCAAGTCTTCATTTTGCTGGTTTAAACCTTGAGTTGCTCAATCCAAAATAATTAAATTACACCAGTAAAGTGTGTAAATGAGAATAGAAATAAATTTAATTTAAGCATTCTGACAGTTTGAAAAGGAGAAAGTAAATCATGTGTTGCAATTTTCTAGATTTTTTTACGTAAACTCTGACAATGTCACATCGTAATTGATTAATCTTTTGTGAATTGTGCTTTTCTGTTTCATTCACTGCTTCTAAGACTGCTTCTCTGATGAGTACATAAAGTTTTCAGAGATCTGTTTTTGCAATCTTAAGTGGTTAATCTTTCAGCTCCAGTGCTACCACTGTGACTTTAATTTATCAATCTGCTGTTCAGTGAAATGCTGGAGAAACACTTTAAAGCCTAAACCCATCACTTATGCCTACACCTGTCAATGACAATCTTCTGTGCTTGTCAAACCAAGTTAAATGACACTCCTGCAATGTATACAGTATTACTAATAAATTGGATAATCAATCACATGTGTATGGTTTGACAGTACTACCTTGATTACACTGAATTCAAAATACATTTTTAAAGCAGGACTCATTTTTGTACTAAGGAAAAAATATACTGTATAGACATCAAGAATTTCACAATCACTCTGTACAAATAAAGGACACTTTGGGAAATGGTTAAGCCACTGGTTAGGCCACTGGAAAGCTCTTTCACTACATTACTACAAAATGTTCCCATGGGAAACTTAAGTGATTGGAGATTACTTTCAGTGACAGATAAATAGTTTAACAGGAGGAGAAGAAAGGTCAGGAGGCATTAAGTAGATTTACTCAGGTTTCTTTACATACAAAAGCTATTATTTTATTTCTAAGAAGTATCAAGCTAACAGTGTTAAGTATTGACTGTCCCTGCAGCCACAGTAAGTAGTTTTTATTAGGAGTAATTTTTATACTTAGCACTTAGCTGTACAGAAAATTGTTGGGGCTAAGTTTTGCCTTGAAATCACAGCATCAGTTGTTCCCGTCTGGCTGCTATAAACAGCTCCCAGTCCAACTGATCACCAGAGTCTGGATATTGATCTTGATGTCTTTGCTATCCTCTGCTTCACAAGTACAGGAGGAGTACAGGTGCTCCTGGACCTGCTTTTGCCCTGCTGGACCTGCTTCTTGTGAACAGGAAAGAGCTTGTGGAGGAAGTAAAGGTTGGAGGCCATCCAGGGTGCAGTGACCATGAGATGACTGAGTTTTTGATCCTTGGAGAAACAGAGGCATCTTTACTAACTGCCACCTTGGACTTTCAGAGGGCAAACTCTGACCTGTTCAAAAGACTGATTAACAAAATCCCTTGGGAGGCTGCCCTGAAGGATACGGGAGTCCAGGAAGTCTGGACATACTTCAAGAGAAAAGTCTTAACGGCACAGGAGCAGGCTGTTCCCGTGTGCCAGAAAATGAGCAGGTAGGGAAGGAGACCGGCCTGGCTAAACAGGGACCTTTGGCTGGATCTCAAGAACAAAAGGATAATCTATTGCCTTTGGCAGAGGGGGCAGATCTCTCATGAAGACTATAAAGATGTAGAGAAGCTATGCAGGGAGAACATTAGGAGAGCCAAAGCACAGCTAGAGCTCAACTTGGCTACGGCTGTTAAGGATAATAAAAAATGTTTCTATAAATTCTTTAACAGCAAAAGGAGGATTAGGGAAAGTCTCCCTCCTTTATTGGATGCAGAGGGAAAGATGGTAACAAAGGTTGAAGAAAAGCTGAAGTGCTCAGCGCCTCCTTTGCCTCAGTCTTTATCAGTGGAACTGGCTGTTCCCTGGACACCAGCCTCATGAGCTGGGAGATGCGGAGGGGAAGAAGACTGAGGCCAGCACAGTTGAAGAGGAGGTGGTCAGAGACCTGCTGCACCACTTGGATGCACACAAGTCTGTGGGACCGGATGGGTTACACCCAAGGGTGCTGAGGGAGTTGGCAGATGTGCTCGCCAAGCTGCTGTCCATGATTTACCTGAAATCATGGCTCACTGGGGAGGTCCCATTGGACTGGAGGGTGGCAAATGTGACACCCATCTACAAGAGTGGCAGAAAGGAGGATCCGGGAAACTATAGACCTGTCAGTCTGACATTGGTGCCAGGGAAGGTCATGGAGCAGGTCATCTCAAGTGCCATTAAAAGTCATATAATGGACAACCAGATGATCAGGCTCAGTCAGCATGTGTTTATGAAAGGCAGGTCCTGCCTGACAAACTTGATCTCCTTCTATGACAAGATAACCAGATAAGGGAAAATCTGTGGATATTGTCTAGCTGGATTTTCAAAAAACATTTAATACAGTTCCCGATAGAATTCTCATAGAAAAACCATCTGCCTATGGCCTGGATGAGTGAACGGTCTGCTGAGTCAATCTCTGGCTGGATGGACTGTTCCAGAGAATGATGGTCAATGAAGCTAAATCCAGCTGGAGGCCGGTCACAAGTGGTGTTCCTCAGGGCTCGGTGTTGGGACCATTTCTGTTCAACATCTTTATTGATGATCTTGATAACGACATAGAGTGTATCATCTGTAAGTACATAGATGACACCAAGTTAGTTGGGAGCGTTGATCTGCATGAAGATAAGGAGGCACTACAGAGAGACTTGGAAAGATTGGATCGGTGGGCCAATGTTAATGGGATGAGCTTCAACATGGCAGGCCCTGCACTTGGGCCACAACAACCCCCTGAATCGCTACAGGCTTGGGGAGGTGTGGCTGGAGCTCTCTGGAAGACAAGGATCTGGGGGTTCGAATTGACAAGCAGCTGAACATGAGCCAGCAGTCTGCCCGGGTGGCCAAGAAAGCCAATGGCATCCTGGCTTGTATTAGGAATAGTGTGACCAGAAGGAGTAGGGAGGTGATAGTCCCCCTGTACTCTGCACTGGTGAGGCCACACCTGGAGTATTGTGTCCAGTTTTGGGCACCTCAATATGAGAGAGATATTGAGATGCTGGAGCGAGTGCAGAGGAGGGCAACAAAGCTGGTGAAGGGCCTGGAGAACAGATCTTGTGAGGAGAGATTGAAGGAGCTGGGACTGTTTAGTTTGAGGAAGAGAAGACTGAGGGGAGACCTCATTCCTCTCTACAGCTGAAAGGACATTGTCTGGTCTCTTCTCACAGGTAATTACCAATAGAATGAGAGGGAAGGTTTAAACTGGACATTAAGAAAAAAATTTTCACAGAAAGAGTAGTCAGACAGTGGAATAGGCTGTGCAGGGAGGTGGTGGAGTCACCATCCCTGGATGTGTTTAAGGGTCGTTTAGATGAGATGTTGGGGGATATGGTGTAGGGGAGAACTTTGTAGAGTGGGGCTGATGGTTGGACTCGATGATCCCAAGGGTCTTTTCCAACTCGAGTGATTTTATGATTCTGTGAAAGTGTCTAAGTGACTTAATTCTTAATCCTGTGTATACAACTTTGAATATTTGTCCAAGTTTTGTCTAAAATAAAATTCAGGTCAGAGAGTAAGTTCAACATTTTTCCCAAAATACATTTAACTGGGAAAATAGTTCTTGGGAGAGAGGATGAGAGTAAGGAAGGGATGTATCTGAAGATAGAAAAAAATACAGCCTAATCATATTTCAAATAAATTCTGCCTAGTTCTGCAGAGGATACTTTAATGGAAAATGAGTGCTGTGTCAGCTATTTTATGTATACATGTCTTGCTTGGACAAAATGTACGTCTTCAGATTAGATTTGCCAAAATTTTCCGTTTTACAGAAAATAAATCTCTATTTACAGTACTACAATTCTTGCTGTACTTTTAAGAACTTGACTCCATACTTCTCCCCCACCTGAGGAAAAAAATCTTGCACTTATTAATTGAATGAACATATAGAATAAAACTTTTATTAACTTATGATAACAAAATTTTTATGAAAATTGATTAGTAATTAAAATACACAAATAGTAGGTTACTTTCAATCACTTGGCATTTTGGGGCAAGTGGCTGGGGATTTTGGTGGTTATTTTTTGTTTTTAACTATACCTATTTGCCTCATAACTGCATTATGTAAACAAATGTAATATACTTTTCTGCCATTTTCCTCTTCTGGCTCCCTCTTTTCTGCTGTAAAGGTCCAAGAATATATTAGTTGAAGGAGTCACTGACAGAATTTGTCTGTTGATAGTAAGTATGTCAGAAAAAGCAGGCTATGAAGAATATTCTCTTTCTCTACAGAGTATACAGCCTGAACAGCAAAACAGAACTGTCCTTCCACTTTTATTAGCATTCTCAGCCTTAACTAAAATAGAATCATCTCTAAAGTAAAGGTGGAATTCAGCCCACCAATTTAATTCATGTCTTTGGGGAATATAGGTAACCATCCACTGAAAAGTGGCACGAAATCTCCACCTTTTTTTTTCAATAGCTCATGAAAGTCATTGCCATCTGATTGATTTTCTAACAGGGAAAGTTTCCATCTCCCAATGGAAATAAACTAGTTACCCTCACTCACTCTCTTTTTTTAAAAGGAATTCAACAGGAACAATTTCTACCACTCTTTTTACATGACAAGAAAAATTATTTTACAAGTGACTGGAATACTAGTTTCAACCATTAGGTTGATATGTGCCTCCTAAAAAGAGTTTGATTGAAGTAATATTGCTTTTGTATTTAATATTTTTATCCAGCCCTGACAACAGAGAAGCAACTGACAGTATAAATGGTGATAGCACTGTCAATTGAATTAAGATACATTATGCCTGGTTTGTCAACATTCATGATTTACAAATACATCTTTGTACCTGTGGAAAGAAAAAGAGATATTAGCTAAGCAAGACAGAAATTCTTGTTTCTGTGAAAATAACAAAAGCTATTTCTGTTCTGTTCTGCATTAACAAGCCTAAAGTCAGAATAACTCCACTGAAGTCAGTTGCACTCACTAGTGCCTGAAGCTAAGTAAATTAAACAAGGACATGATCATTAGTTGATAAAAATATTTTGTGGGCATAGAACACAGAGTGCAAGAAAGATTACACTTTAATAATATATTTTCAATATATACTATCGTCAGATAAATAAAGACGTAATAACATCCATGGGTTTATTTCAAAGATGCAGAAGCATTTTACATTTTAAATTTTACATTTGCCTGATTGACACACGTGCAATAGCCGATGCGCATAGGAAATTTAAATATGTGCAGCATCATAACTGTGAAAATACAGTCTTTGGGGAATCCTTTATTCTTCAGGCATACACAATGTAAAGCAGGTGCAGTGTTAAGTGAAATAAATCTAAAAGAGACAGCCTGTACAAGATTGTCTTGACGATACTAGGTCAGAAAAAAGAACTATGACTTTTGCTTAATAGAAACACACTTTATTGATGAGTGTTCTTTGACTCAGTGTGAGCATTACAGCGTCTTTTACTATCTCCTGTTTTAATAGCAGCATCATGCACAGTTCTCTTGTTAATATTGCAAAGTTGGCATATGTTTGTGGGTAAGTAATCTGCCTGTTTACAGTGCCATTAGGAAACCGCTGACTCCACCAGTTCAAAGGCTCATTTAAACCTCTCTCTGCTTCCAACTTGCTGAGTATTTGGTATTCAACACCGTGCAAGTGATTTCCTGCAGCCTCTGTAACACAGGTTGTTGGGTTGCTAAGGAATAGCTCTCAGGAGGTTAAGAGCCCTGCAGTCACCTTGATCTCAGTGCCAGTGATTATCTGTGCTAATTTTCTGCTTCATGTTTTATACTGCAGCACTGACCAAAACTTATGTCGGTCCATTGATATGCAGAAATGTGAACAATTGTGGCTGTAGATGCAGAGATGTAGTGACTACTTTCACAGTATAATCTCTTCAACATATTATTACAAATGAAACATCATCATTCAACTTAAAGTAAAAAAAAAAAAAAAAAAAAGAATGGAAAAAAAAAAAAAAAAAAAGCTGAGTGAGATCAGTTGGAAAAACAAGAGATTTTTTTCTCCTAGGTCATCTATTTTGGGTTTTTGTCATTGTCGTTGGTTGACAGTCTTTTCAGTACACATGCAGGACAACTGCTTCACAGTAAAAGAACTAGGAACTGCCTTTATAAAACTCCAGACCTCTAAGCTAGGCTATTAACTCAGCAATCACAGTGAGGGACAGTTAACCTCAGGAGCTACACCATGTTGCCTCTGTGTTGCCTGTGCTGCCACAGCTGATTCTAGAATTTCAGAGAGGGAAAAAGAGACCCAGATCATGGTTGTAAAGGAGGGTCCACATAAACATTTCCCAAAGCTTTAAACCCACTCTCCTTTACTTGATTTATTCCATGAGGGTCAACACCTACAGATAAGGTCCTGCAGTACTATTCCTCTTTGTCATTTTAATAGATAGCATAGAAGGGTAAATGTATTTCCTCCATGACCAACACTTGAATTCCATCAGCCTTCTTCAAGGAGACTAAGTAATGGGAAAGGGAATAAGGAATTGAGCCCCTTGCTCTGTTGAGAGCTCATGGCAGCCCACCTGTGTCTAGTACCTCTGGGTGCTATTCCTACCTCAAGGGCCAAGTAGCCGCTGCCACATCTTTTACAGTGATCCCAGGCAAAGAGTCCCTTTATGTGCAGAACCGGCTCTTTCCCACTCCATATGAATGCTACTTGCACACAGAAATTCCTTTTACCAGTGCGGAGATCCAAAATGGTCTGTGGGAAAATCAGGATTACCTCTCCACCTCCTGCTGGAGTCCCCAGCACCTGTGGGACATGGGATTTAATTAACACGGATACAACTGAATTGTGATTATTTCATTTACAATAAACTCAGACTAGAAATGTAAGCAAATCAACGGTTAGCCTGTCAGTTGTACTAGCAGGTAGCACCAATAGACACCACAATGTGTTTGCATCTCATATCCCGGCCACAGGGTCAATACACTTTTGGCAGAGAGATGGATAAGAAGGACAAATTGGATAATGTTTGCTGCAGCTAAAGGCATGTATATGCCCATTTCAGAGACTGACTGTCGTACAGCATACATAATACCTGCAGTTACTTCTTATATTGGTAGCAATGGATGCTACTGAACTAAACCACAAAAATGCAAACAAAGCACCTTAATTTCAACGTTAGAGGCAACATCTGTAGCAGAGCTGTTGATATAGCTGCAGCTGTAAAACACTATATGGAAACTTCTGGTATTTCCCTGGGTGAAAATTAAAGCAAAATAACAGTATCAGATGCTTCTGAAGCAATTAAATATTTTTGAAAGGTAATATAAGAAACCGATACAAATTAATAAGAATTAATAGATTACACTGCCATGTGATAACCAGACTCCAAAATACTTTTTCCTGCTCTGGTCCCACAGATAAGCATTAAACCATCTGGGTTGAAACTGTCATTTGCAAAGCTGAGGGAACATAAAGAGCTGAGTTCAGTTTCAAGACAGAAGTTACCTGAACAGGCAACAGAGCAAAAGAATGAAATTCTTAGGGAATGACCGATGTGCAAAACTGCTTCTCTCAAAAGAGAAGTATTATCCAGGACGTCACACTAAATTAAAAAAAAAAAAAAAAAAAAAAAAAAAAAAAAATCAATAATATAAACATTTCCTCATGAAGCATGCTGTTTCACAGAATCTCCTCAGCAGCACAGTGGCAGAGTGAGAATTGAAGGTAGGGAAGGAGAGAAACAATCATTTGCCACACCAGAAATCCTTTCCTGCATTTTCCTTACCCAAAACCTCCTCTGCCTGCAACTAGCCTCATCTGAGGAACCTGTGAGCCTTTCCCAACCACTTGACCCTCTCTCTAGCCTACAGACTTTTTCACTACCATGCTCAGATCTCTGCCTGAAATCTCTCACCCTCCTGTGCACCATCAGTGCCACTATTCCTGGGGACAGCTTTGAGCCACCTCTGTCATGGCATTTGTCCATTAAAAGTTCCACGCTCTGAAATCCCAGTGAAGGGCCAGCAGTACTTATTGTGTCTTATCAGCCAGTGCTGAGTTGCCACAGAGAAATATAGCTGCCCTTCAGCGTTACTCTTTTTGGTGCAAAGTGAATTATTCTTCATCAGCTTCATGGTCTTCAACCTTGAAATACTGAATTTATCTGGTCATTATGCAAATTAAATTAATGTCACACCAGGTGAAAGGTTTCATGTGACAGGCCTTTTAAATGTAATCTTTTTTCCTCAAGCTGTCTGTTATCTTCTACTTAAAAACACAAATTAAGTATTAAATATGGGCTTACTCCAGCTATTAATCATTCAGCTAAATAAAACCACTGGCAAACTGAGAATAGCTGTAAATAAAATAATAGCTTTGCTACCTGCTACCTCTTAGTTCCAAGTAGGCTGGCTATAGAATGAAATAAAAAATAAGAGCTGTCATATAGATATGGAAAATTTTGCTAGTTTTGAGTGAAGGTAAGATACAGAACATGATCACTATACAAGGTCTAATTATTATTACTGAATGTTATTTTGCGTCCTCTGCCACACACAGATTACCTGCTGCTGGGCTCTGGTCTTTCAGGGCTGTTTTATTTAGTAAGTTTTTCACATAAAATCTCAAATAAATTACCATCAGGACTACAGTCAGCTTTCCCATCTGGTGAGTCTCATGATATTCACTGCTGGTCCAGTGTTATGTGGGTAGACAGTACAACTGATCACTGGCACTTGGGCACTTGCATCTGAGGCAGATGTGGCAGAGATGGAAATTGTCCCCTGACCTCCTGCTCCTTTGATGGATGTTTTTGCCAGTTACAGATAGGGGAAATTCTAAGCCTTCAAAATCAAAACACTGGGATGAAATGATTACTGAGGTAATTTAAGCCTGCCAACATTCTTTTTTACCTCTTTTAAGTGTTCAACCCCTGAAGCATAGCAAAGGGAAGAAAAGGGGATAGAGGCATTATGTGATAAGGAAAAATAACCCCAAAGAACTCCAGAATTCTTGACCCATTCCTCAAATTATGTACTGAAAAAATTGAAGACATTCTGCTCAATGTTCAAGATCAGAAATTATTCACAGTCCATACCATGTGAAGACAAATTTCATTAATATGTAGTTACCATAATTTATCTCTCTTTATTTTCAGTGAATGTTTTCTTCTATGCTTTGCCCTTTCTAACTCTATTCTTTCTACCTTTCTGCTTTCTTATTTAAAGCTTCTCCTTTTATTTTTGTGATACTTTCTTTATGCTTCTCATTCTTTACTATTCATAATTGTCCTTCTCAAGCAAGTGAAAAACCTGGGGTTTGTGTTACTGGTCTTTCATCAGGCAGAGTACAAACCCCTTGTGACTTTTTCATGCAGATCATTTATAAGCTCTTTGGTTCTATTTTTTTGGATGTGTGAGATAGACTTCATTGTTATTTATTGACCATAAAGGTAGAAAGTTGCTAATGGAATACAAAACTAGGAAGATCAATCTAGGGTTCACTTTGCAATTGACAGCTCAAAAATAGTTTTCCCCTGGACATTTGCAATTCCCTATCTATGTTTGTTTCCCTTGATGGTGCCTGTCTTTTCACAGATTGGTATGTATATTCTTTTCTGAACCTGAGAGGAAAGACATCTCTGTAACACTACTGCTTGCATCATCCATTTTCCTAACTTTTTTTCTTTTCTCTTTATAATGAAAAAAGATTTGGCAAACCCAAGGACCAACAATCCAACTCTTTTCATGTTTATCATAAATCAAATTAATTGTCTTATCTTTGCTCACCTACTTTCTCATTTACCAATCTTTCATGTATTTAACAGTTTTCCTAGTCCTCTGATTATGCTGTGTTAACCCAGCAAAGAAGAGGGTTTGAGTATCAGAGTGTTCACTTCATTTCATCAGAGAATTGCACTATAATGATCCTCTAATTACAGATCTGTCTTGCTGTGTTAAATCCTTTCTATATGTGCTGGCAACTGTTTACACTGATCTGCATGCCCTAGACTTCACATTTCCAAATATACTACAGTGATAGCTGACAACAGCATTGACAAACATAATGCACAGTGTATGGCTATGGAAGTGGAAGGACTTTGAAGAAGGGCTTGGAATGTGAGAATAAGACAATATTACCACAAATGTTTTAATCAATGTCTATTTCTCTATAAACCAGTTCCTTCTTGTTTTTCTGTTTTTCCACAGTGGTTATGTCTTTGATTATGATTACTACAGAGATGACTTCTACAATCGGTATGTGTGGTTATATTTTCGTACATCCTATGCCATTTTTACTGTTTGTTTATAATGTAATCACATCATTTGGTTAGACAGGTTTGTTTTGATTTTGCATATTATTCATTTCATTATTTCTATTGTGTATCAGAAGACTATTTGAATATATCACAAGCAGAGAAGATTACCACCACCAAATATATGCTCATTAAACAATTCTTTTGGTCTTATTCTTCTCTAAGAGCTTTTGGGGCGTTTTCTGTGCTGAACAGTTTAATGGTAGTTTAATTGCTCAGTGTTTCTTACTCCAGGATTACTTTCACTGGAATGTATAGCAGCTGTAAAATTCTTCAGTATGACACTCATGTCTTTGTCTTTCAACCATGTGTATGAAAAGATATAGAATATCTCCTAACAAATTTGTCTTCAAATAATGTTTAGAAGTCTAGAAGGACCTTGAGGGAAGCAAAACTACAAGTTGAACAGCGTTTGTGTTTCTATAAGAGGAAAAGAAGTGAGCAACTGGAGACTTGTGCCTTGAGTACATATGTACAGCCTAGCTCAGCACAGTGGAAATTTATTCATTCAGTTGTATCAGCATCACCGCAACACGGGGTTAACATGGATGATGACCACAGATAACCAACTCCTGACCCAGCAGTGTTGGTCTCTGCATTACAGCAGGCTCATTTAGCATAGGCCAAGTGAATAAAAGGGGAACAAAGCATTGCTCCACCATCCTCTTCTAATCTGAGATTTATGTGAAGCAATGGACAATAACAGGGAAGTGGTTTATGCCCTGAAGTTATCATATTATATAACATTCTGTTTAGGAAAACTGTAGGAAAAATATACAGTGTATTTGCGTGGGGATTTTTTCCTCAGTTTGTTTCAATTTGAGCCACTAGTATTGTGACAGTGAAATGTGTCCATAAATTGACTCAATAGTATAATTTTCTGATTTAGAAATTTTTCAGGATTAAGACAGAACTCATGGCAGAAAACACAAATATGAGGTTTGTCTCACAAGGCTGGACATTCTGATCTGTTGACAATGAAAACCTTAGGAAGTTCAGGACGTCTGTTAGATCCAAATTAATTGAAGTGAAAGATGAAAAAATCTATATGGTAGGCATGGAAAAGAAAATCCCACGGAGAGTTCAATGTACCATCAACATGACTGTAGGAAATATAAATTAAGAAATATAGTAATGATTTTTTGAATTTCAGAGTTTCTGAACTTTCTGAATTTCTGGGTTTTTTCAAACCATAGGTTTTCTAATATTCATTAATTTTCCAACCTCCCTGAAGGGAGTATACACCTATCTTGCATTGACTAAAGCAGTGGTGGGGTCAGAAAAGGGCGGCAAGCATCACAGAATTACAGAATCATCTAGGTAGGAAAAGACCTTGAAGATCATTCAGTTTAACCATTAACTTAACACTGACAGTTCCCAACTACACCAGATCCCTCAGCGCTATGTCGAGCCAACTCTTAAACACTTCCAGGGATGGGGACTCCACCACCACCCTGGGCAGCCCATTCCAACGCCTAACAGCCCGTTCTGTAAAGAAATGCTTCCTAATATCTAGTCTAAGCCTTCCCTGGTGCAACTTAAGGCCATTACCTCTTGAGACTCACCCCCAGCTCTCTGCAACCTCCTTTCAGGGAGCTGTAGAGGGCGATGAGGTCTCCCCTCAGCCTCCTCTTCTCCAGACTAAACACCCCCAGTTCCCTCAGCCGCTCCCCGTACGACCTGTGCTCCAGACCCTGCACCAGCTCCGTTGCCCTTCTCTGGACACGCTCGAGTCATTCAATGTCCTTTTTGGAGTGAGGGGCCCAAAACTGAACACAGGAATCGAGGGGTGGCCTCACCAGTGCAGAGTACAGGGGTCAGATCCCTTCCCTGTCCCTGCTGGCCACGCTATTGCTGACACAAGCCAGGATGCCATTGGCCTTCTTGGCCCCCTGGGCACACTGCTGGCTCCTGTTCAGCCGGCTGTCAATCACCCCCCCCAGGTCCCTCTCTGGCAGCTCTCCAGCCACTCCTCCCCAAGCCTGTAGCGCTGCTGGGGGTTGTTGTGGCCCAAGGGCAGCCCCCGGCATTTGGCCTGATTGAAACTCCTCCAGTTGGCCTCAGCCCATGGCTCCAGCCTGTCCAGGTCTCTCTGCAGAGCCTCCCTGCCCTCGAGCAGATCAACACTCCCACCCAACTGGGTGTCATCTGCAAACTGACTGAGGGTGCACTCGATCCCCTTGTATGGTTAGTGCTGTAAAATAAAATCTGTATGAAGACAGATTGACAAGATCAGGAATGCATCATTTAGAAAGGTTGGTGAAAGTAAAGTCATTGTTATATACACATTAATGATCATTGGGTTAAAGAACTGCTTTAGAACTGAGCATTTCTGTTTATCATTTCTCATATTACAAGCATAAGGAAAACTGGCAGGGCACTTCAAAAGTGATAAAAGAAAGCATTTTTTAAAAGAAAGCATATTACTGAAATATGTAGAACTTGCTTCAACAAAATACCAAGCCCTAATGATTTCCATAATTTCAGAAATAAAAGTAAGAATAGTAATATTAAACAACAGTCCTTTTATATATTTCAAAAAAGGAAGCATAGTTTTGCATTTCACTACATTATCTAAACATGAACTATTGGAAGCTAGACAAAAATTACCTGCAGAGGAATAATTGCCTAATGATCTTTTTCATGATAGCTTACAGTTCTTCTGAAACATTTTTTTCCAGTAATGTCAAACAGGAGATTGTGACCAACCTGTAGATCATCCAATATGATAAACGATGAGTGACAGCAAACAATATTTCTGTTAGAAGTCCCAAAAATGTTTTAGTGCTTATCTACATACACATTTTTTTAGTCATGCTCACAATGGCTAGAAACTTCTTATTCAGTAAGAATATTCAAGGGCATGGAGTTCAAGTTCAGGATCTCTGTGACACATTTTGTAAGCAGCTAGGGAAAAGGAAGGAGCTGGTTATATTTCTGTAGGATTACAGTGCAGAGAACAGTATGGATTCTGGGATTTAAACATTAGGTGTTTACTTGTCAGAAAACAGGCTAGAAGACTTAAATTTGATTCTGCTTCCTGGTCATCAGGCCGTTAAACACTGGGGCGAGTGAACTGCTGTTTCCTGTATATTTCCAAATGTGTATCTATCTGCCCAGCTGGGTGACAGTAGTCAGAACTGTGAAAATTAACCATGCAGTTATAAATTTCCATAATTACTAGTTGCATCATTTGAAAGAAACTTGGAAATAGTTAGTGAGAATGTTGCTTATCCCTCTGCTTCTGTTTCTGAACTTGAAATCTTCATTTTCTGAGCTTTCTTCTCCTGAGTTGTTGTAGTCAGAGCCTATGCATTTTATATTTTAAATATATCTGAAGCTTTGATTACCTTTTCTACTGCCTTTATTTTCTTGTACATAGGTTAGTTAGCTGCTGTTGATAACTCTGCTTTTAGGATTGGGTATTCTCTCTGGGAACATTAGTTCATTTCAGTTGTAGAGTATCTTACTGATGGTAGTGGTAATTCTCTGACTACCTACTTGCTACAGTGGCTTCGGTTTGAACAAAACATTTTTTAGTAAGCATACTTGGGTATTTTGGTGATTCTACATCAATTCATTCTTAAATAAAGAGAACATATGCTGGGACCTCTTTTCTATGCATTCAGAAGGACATACAGATCCCTTGCTATAAAGACTTGCTATTTTACAAACTCCAGGATATATCTTTATGGTGATGGTTGGCTTTAGAAAAGTTAATTTCTTTTTCTGTCTTTAAGGATAGCAGATAGACAACTAGAATTTAAGCCATGCGTGTAATAAAGGAGCTGAAATGTCACCACAACAAAATGTACTGCTGTTAGTTGTGTGCAATGAAATGATGTGGACCTGTGGAAAACAGGGTATGGATTTTCCATACTGCAAATAAGAGTCCCATAACACATCTCGCATTTAAATTACACAAAAAATCTGAGCTGTGAACTGCTCTGTGACTGAAATCTGAATATGGCACTTAATGTGCATAGATCCTTGAAATCTAATTTGACTGTGATATAAAGTGATTATGGTTTCAGAGGGTAATTTTCTCAAAGATTACATGAAAATTTAGTTGACAAGGCTTCCACAACATGAAATCACAGAAGGTTTTGTGGAGTCCAGATGACTTAATCTTTTCTAGGTTGTTTGATTACCACGGCCGTGTACCCCCACCACCCCGTGCAGTGATTCCACTGAAGCGTCCTCGTGTGGCTGTGACAACAACTCGCAGAGGCAAAGGGGTTTTCTCCATGAAAGGAGCATCACGATCCACCTCCAGTGGGGCTTCTTCCTCAGGATCCAAATGTGAGTTGCTCATATCAGTTGGATATTATCGAAAAAATTGTCCTAGTAATTTCTGCAAGCAGACCTAACTTCCACTATATAGCTCTGTTACAGTCATTTCCTACCCTCAGTCTTCAGCTTGAAAAACTGGTTTGATTACCAAAGCTGCCATGCCTTTCCTGAAATTCAAAGAGCACATTGATGTAACTTTTGAAGGAAATCCCTTCAATAACATTTGACCTACTCCCTTGGCCTCAGAAGAAGCCTGTTTAAAATCTCTTATCATCCTGACTGCTTGTGCACCATGAGGTCTTGTGAACAGCTGGTAACAAAGCAAATTTAATAATCTTGTTATAGACAGAGGCACACTGATTTCTGTTGAGACTTGAGGATTTTATGTGAGCAGGTGCGGGGTGGGGCAGGGGATCATGGGGAGGCTGGGTTGTGTGTGCTTTTTTTGCCAGATTCCTTTGAGGGTAGAAAGAGGCAAAATGTCTTTGTCTGTTCTAAAGGAAGTCCAAAATAGGACTGGCAACTTGGGGTTATTCAACCCTTCTTTAGTGATTTGGCCTTAGAAGAGCTGATGAACAATAGGCATTCCCTTCTTCATGCTCACCAAACTCCCCACCCCATAGTATGTCCTGGGAACTTCATCTTCCTCTTCGTGCATCTTTCAGCACCAACCTGTCTTCCCCTGCCCCTTATGTGGAGTGATACTGTCCTTGGAAGCGCCACTGGAAGAGGAAGAGAAAGATCAGGTAGGGATCAGATATTAGAAAGAATGAAGGGACTTCACTAAGACGCTTGCAGTACCAGACTGGCCAACAAAGCATCGTGCTCTCTTACACAGAACCATGAAATAAGTGAATCCACCAACAGTACATCTTACAGCAAGAGGGGTAATTATGGCATCAATATGAGCCAGTTATAAAGTCTGGTTAAATATCATATCCATACCTCACACTGTAGCATCTAACAAAGAAGAGGGATCTCTGGTCAGCCCACTGAGATCCATTCTTGATCCTATTATTGTATGAGCTAATGGTATCAGAGACCTTGAAAGAAAACATGTAATAAACAGACACGTGGCTGAAAGAATGGATATGTAGTAAACGGAGCTAAAGTCATACACTAAGGAACAAGTTGCTAAAGTCATTCCTTAGAAAGGATGACATCCTAAGAATGAGAAGCTCTGTTGCCTGTACAGTTGAATCACACACAAGTCTCCAGTGAATGAATTGGCTAGATGCCCCTTACCAATAATGAGAGCTTTGATACCTAGCACACAGGAAGACATCTAAATTTAGGTATCATATTATGGAGCTCACTCACACCCTAAGAGGATGTCTGGGAGTAGCAACACTTCCTTTGATCTCTAGAGGATGAATACAAGTCTGGACATTTTCGTACAAATATTGAGCTAATCCATTCATCCATAGGTACATTTTGTCTTTCCTCAATACTTTAAGTAATTAATTATGACCCTGTATATTAATTTAAAATAAAACATACAGCTGAAGATCTTCCCTTTAGTAAACTTAGAATTTAAATTATTTTGCTAGTCTTTTCCAGCCCTTGGTTTTTCACTCAGTGAATCAAGACTTCAGTAAGTATTTACGCTTACAGATTCGTTCATTAGATCTCCTTTGTTCATCCTCTACTGTTGTGTTCTCCATATGAAAAGTTAGTAGTAATAGTGCATTCAATACACTAACTGTTCTAAAGTGTGGCCTAATAACAATGGGCTTTTTGGACTCACTTTTCCTTGAAAAGACAAATTATTTTCAGATTTTTTTTTTTAAATATATATTTCTCATTGTTCAGAAGAATAACTCCAAAACTCTTTTAGAGAGCCAAGTGCTTTAGTATATTCTGAGAGATGTCAAGAAAATCTCTCACCCAGGAACGTGGATTTTCATTGTAGTGAATGGCACAGAGCATATTACATTAACATACCGATATCTGTTCCTCAGAATAATCATCAAATTTTCTTTATTATTTATTCTGCATTTCAGCACTGTGTCAGGACTTAAGTAAAGCATAATATAGATTGTAGGATTCAACTTTAGTCCAAGCACCCATAGCCACTTGCTTTAAGACCTCCAAAACACTGTCTGCATAACATGGCAAATGTTGCCAAACCTGTAAATTATTTAATGGAAGTGCAATCAGGAGTGTAGAGATCCTAACAGACAATGTTTGTTATGCCCCAGTGAAAGTGTCCTTCAATGTATTCAGGTGTGATGTGAATTCTACAAATGGCAGTCTTAGAGCTCCAGATGACAAGATCATCTTCGGATCCAGCTCTAACACTGAAGGGAGAGCTGCAAGATGCATCCCTAAAAACATGGGCCGACATTTTGACTCCTGTTGGACTTCCACCCTCAGTTCTTTACAATTGCAATAGGAACATAACTGCAGAGACTATTTATCATGCTAGAATAAATTGCAGAAAATATTCTTTCTGCATGCAGCACACCTTTAAAAATCAGACACAGTATACAGACTTTCATGCTTGATTTCCCCATAGAATTACTTCCCTTTTTGTCAAGTCCAATGAACCCACCATAAAGGTAGAAACATGATTTTGTTGACTTGGACAGGAATGTAATCAGCTTTTTGCAAGACGTTTATCAGAGAAATAAGTGAGCCATTCCCTTAGGGGCTTCAAGTTGGAAAGTAGAGAATGTGTGTTTTGTGGCTTCTTTTGCCATTTTCTTGGAAAAGTGGTTATACTGAATTGTGGGATGAAAAAATTTAATATTTTGTTGCCCCCTTATTCTACACTGCTAATCTGAACCCATTGAACTAATGTACTGATGATTGTAATCATATTGTTAGTTAAATAAAGGATGTCTTCAATAAGCAGAAACATAGTTTGTGAGAAGGAAGCTATTTTGAGTTTTACTGGAATTCAGCACCGTAAACCAGCTTAATCGCAGGTTCAGAATTAACTATGTCAAAATGGTATTGCCTATGCTTGAAAGATTTCACCCCCCAATAGCAAAACTCTCATGAGATCACGTTCCCTAATAGACTTTTCAGATTTAAGTAGAAATCTTATAGGCTTAACTGTTCTTACAGCTGTTCTCCACACTCAGACTGGATCCTGAAAATGAACCCATACATCTAGTATTAAAGATCAGAATCAGTGAAATAACCAGGATTAGAGGGACTCACTTCTGAAAACTAGCAGTTCAAAGACAGAAATTTGTTGTGCCACACAGCAAAGATGTTATAAAAACATACTACCAAAAATGTCTTGCTTATTGTTGAGTACATCTGCAAAAATAATGTCTGCCAGCAGTAAATTCTTATTCTACCAAGAAGTGGTAAAGTGTATTCTAAGTTTGCTTCCAAAACAAAACAAAACAAGTGAGAAGGATTTAATTTCTTTCTTGAATCTATAATTTTTCAAGGATCACTTGGCAATATTTTGTCTTCTTTTTAACTCCAAAGACTAGGAAAAAATAAATCAACCTTTCCACATTATCAGAAGTAACTCACATAATGAAATATGTTGGTGTGGAAACTGCACATAGTAGTTCTTCATGTTAATGGTATGAAGCAGCAGCTGCAAATTTCTATTCAGAACTGGGAAAAACTCTTTTTTTGACATTATGGAAACTGAAGCTCTTGGAGTATGCACTTTCATTTTACACATATGAAAACAAGAGGAAAACACTAATCAAAATTTTAATACCCTATGTGCTTGACATTAAGGAGTAGACAAGATGTTACAATATGTACTGAATTATTGTCTCAAGCAAACAAGCAAAATTCTTCCGTCACACTACAGGCTTTCCATTCTTATGGTCATCTTCATGGCCCTTCTCCCCACGTACCTACTAGAACTCAGTGATTCAACCTGTAGACATTATTCCAGATGAGTTCTCATCAGATCCTTGTACAGTGGCATTGTACTTCCCTATCTTTAGTAATACATTATTTGACACATCCTAGCACTGTATTTTTTTTCTCATGGCTGCATTATAGTGATAGCCTATAGTCAACCTGAGATTACGACTACACCCAAGGACCATTCTGTCACTGTCTTTTTTCGCTCATGATCTTCAACTTTAAGAGTAGAAATTCTGCTGCTAGTCAATCAAGTGTAGGAATTTTTTTCAGTGCAATTACATCTTTTTTCTCATGTAGCTTTCCTTAAAATCACCTGAATCCTCCTTCCATTCTAGTTCACTCTGAACAGATGATACCTCCCAATTTAATCTCATCAGCAAATTTCAAATTTATTTACTTTTATCCATCAAATTTGTTGAAGATATTTAGCCATTTTGATGCCAGTTCTTGAGGAATTTCATTAGTAATTTCTTTCCCTTTCAATACATACATTTCTGTTACCTGCTGGCCTTTGCTTATTTGCTAATAGGAGAAAAAAAAAAAAAAAAAAAAAAAAAAAAAACACAAAAAAACCCCAGTAAGTTACTTTATTTTCCTATTCCATTACTCAAAAGCAGATGAATAGATATTTTGGACACATGCAGCTCTGGCTTCATGTTTATGAACTGCTTTATTTAAAAAAAAAAAAATCCATGAAGCTTTAAAGGAGAATTTATATATTCAAAGCAGGGTACCTGAAGTACAGTATTTACAGTTTTTACATTTTGTCTTTGTCATAACACTGTGCTTATAAATCCTGAAGCTCTTCCCAAGCTCTATAGCACAGAATCACAAAATCACAGAATGGTTGCAGTTGGAAGGGACCTCTGGAGATCATCTGGTCCAAATGCCCTGCTCAAGCAGGGCCACCTACAGCAAGTTTCCCAGGATTGTGTCCATACAGCTTTTCAATATATCCAAGGATGGAGACTTCACAGCCTCTCTGGGCCACCTGTGCAAGTGTTTGACCACCCTCACAGTAAAAAGACTACTAAGAAGAGTCTGCCAATGTCTTCTTCTTTCTCTTTTGTACTGGTGAGCCCAGAACTGGACACGGTACTCCAGATATGGCCTCACAAGTGCTACATAGAGTAATGCACTGGTTTTGGCTGGGGTAGAGTTAATTTTCTTCACAGTAGCTAGTATGGGGCTATGTTTTGGATTTGTGCTGGAAGCAGTGTTGGTAGTACAGGGATGCTTTTGTTATTGCCAAGCAGTGCTTGCACAGAAACAAGGCCTTTTCTGCTCCTCATACAGCCCTGCCAGTGAGCAGACTGGGGGTGCACAAGAAGCTGGGAGGGGACACAGCTGGGACAGCTGACCCCAACAGACCAAAGGGATGTTCCACACCATGTAACATCATGCTCAGCAATGAACTAGGGGGAAGGTTGACTGGGGGGCCACTGCTCAGGAATTTGCTGGCCATCAGTTGGTTTGTGGTGAGCAATTGTTTTCATTTGCATCACTTGTCTTTCTTGGTTTTATTTATCTGTCTTTGTTATTTTCATTGTTATTATTATTTCTCAATTATTAATGGTTTTTATCTCAACCTACAAGTTTTTTCACTTCTACCCTTACAATTCTCTTTCCCCATCCTGCTGGTGTGGTGAGGAGTGAGTGAACGCTTAGTTGCCAGCTGGGGTTAAACCAAAACAAGGGAAAGGAACATCTTCCTCGACCTGGTGGCAACACTCTTCCTAATGCAGTTCAGGATGTTGATGGCCTTCTTTGTCACAGCGTGTATTGCTGGCTCATAGTCAGCTTGTTGTCCATCAGGGCCCTTTATAATTTTTCTTCAGTAGTTGTTGCTTACCACAGAAATACCTAGTACAATATAACTGACAGTGGAATTTCTACAGGAGGATGATTTTGAAGATTTTTACCATTCTCTGCAAATTAAGACAATAAGCAACTCAAATAATTACACCATCACAACGTTGGGAACTGTATAAATTCAGAACTTGTGAAGAGTTGTTGCATTTTCCCTTTTCTCGGTCCTTTTTAGTGTTATCTTGAAGTGGTTAACTGAAGGACGGAATCACCTCATTAAATGTGAAGTTGTAGATTCAGTGGCCAAAGCTTGAGGAAATGGTTTTGGGATAAGGAAATTCTGCAAAGTAGCAATAAATCTCCTCAGTGATTTATAGCATCTGTGTTTGTTATTGAATCCTCACTGTTGTGTCTGTGTTTCCTCTGGTGTGGTCTTCCCAAACTGTTTTTTCCCTGAGACACCACAGGGAAGCCCCAGTGAAGCAGAAGGTTTGACAGGGTTGAACAGTAACCCTACATGTGCTCCTGTTTCCTTATCAAACTCAGAAGAGCAAATGTTTTCTACTTTACTTTTTAGACTGGAAACAAATACCATTAGGTATCTGTGGCATCACTTCTGACTTTTGATCTTGTAGCCTTGGCAAGCCTGCTGTTTGTCCGTCAAGGGAGCACCTCTAACACAACAACTTGGACACATGGGGTGTGTTGCCAGCTGGCTTCATAGTGGGTTGCTGAAAACACTTAACATTCCCCATTGGACAGTTTCACACCATTTCACTTGGAACCTGTGCCACCTAGTTACTACTCTGCATGGACCGGCCACTGCCCCTGGGGAAGCAGTATCCTTCTACATAGACAGTTGTCAGGATCTTGCTCTATATACATACAGAATTATCCCCTCAAATACTGTATAGTATATAAGGGTCTAGCACAAAGGTTACTTTTAAGCTCTGTTCTCTAAATTCTACCATTCATTCAATATAAGATCAGAGGTTTCAGACTATGATAGTGCAAGATATGCAATTTCTCAGTATGAGCACATGATTAAACAAGTTAATTACTGCATATAGCAACCTACTGCCTTTATCTGACTTGTTACAATTATACTTCACGTGACCCAAACTCTAAGGTAAAAAGCTCTGGTATCAACCTCAGTGAATATGCTTTATGTTTGAAATAAGGCTGATTTTGAAGCAAACACATACTTATTTACTGCCACTGAAGCAAGTAGTAGCTTGCCTGCACACTTCATCAGCAGATTTTGACTGTCTGATAAAAAATATCCATGAGGCACCATGATGAGACACATGCCCAAGAGTCAGTGAATGAGACTGATGTGGCAAGATGAGGTCAGGAGACCCTTTGGACAGAAAGGGAACATTTCCTTCTCCATGGCAGAACATCTTTTTTGCTGGGTTCACTAAGGGCCTTCCCATTGCTCTGGATACACACACCAAAGTCAATGCACATCCTCCTCCAGTAATGGTAAGAATGAATGAGTAATACTGCTCAGTGTTCTTCCATTGCAAGTCCCTCACAGTTTAAGGTGATGGTCCATTTCTTCCTACAAGAGTTGTAAGAGTGATACCTGTGTTACCTACTCTTGAACTTTACAAGTGGCTTTATTCTAACATGACGTTCCCATTCTCTCCTCTTGGTCTTTTCAACATGATATCCTAGCACTGATAGGGCAAGTGGATTTGTCTGGATTATTTTCTGAGCATGAAAACATGTCCTGTTAATTCCATAATAATGAGGTCATTCGTGAGTGCATCCAAAGCAGTTACTCCTTCTTATGATGGACAATGGGAGTACAATAATGAACATAAATGCAAAGTAATGCAATGCAACAGAGATTTGGAAACTTTAGCTCTTAATTTATATTTGTTGCTTCCATGTCCCTGGATGTGATCATAAAGAGAAATATTTTTGTTTGTTATCCATAGCTGGAAAAACTATAAGAAATTACCAGGCCTGAAAGCTTTTGAAGTAATACTACTTAACACCTATTGCAATGAAGTTGTTGACTGGAACATAATATTCCATTCCTGGATGCCCTAGCATTTATGTTACCATTCACTCTTGTTGAAAAATACCTACTGCTACTGTGAGGGATCTTTTTATTATTGTTGCAATTATTACAAAATAGTCCAGCAAAATAGCATTGCAAGACTGTGAACTGTCTGTCATATTTGAATCATTTTTCCACTATAGGCTGTTTTGCAGTAAAACTTACTTGGATTTACTAAGAATGCCCTTGAGATATTTTGCCTGAAATGCGTATTACAGACCAATACACCTCATATAACCTCTTGCCATTAAGGCTTAGAATCCCGTGATTTCTTAGGATTCAGAATTTTTAACTAATAATGTTCATTTTAAATGTTAAATCTCTACTGACAGAAATGAGAGAGTCAACTTTGTACAACAGAGGGAAGTAAAAAAGAATAAGTTTTGTTCATTGGGGGGCTGCAAAAATAGTTTATTTCATGTTTTGCATCTTTACTCTCTTTCCACAGTGAAATCAGATGAGTTGCAAACAATCAAGAAGGAATTAACCCAAATCAAAACAAAAATTGACTCCTTGCTAGGGAGACTGGAAAAGATTGAAAAGCAGCAAAAAGCTGAAGCAGGTAGGTGAAAGCAATCTGTAGTCAAATTAATAAAATTAGAACATAGATATCAGTCAAATAGGCAGACCAGAGAGAATGGAAGCCTTCCAGAAATTTTGCTACATAATGGAGACCTGAAGCCAAGTAAATTAACTCTCAGGTAGAATTATATGGAGGATAAATTAATATTCTTCACAGAGCATGCAACATCATTTCAATAATTGTTTTCTATGCTGTAGGAGGAGAAAAAAAAAAAAGTAAAATATTCTTACTAGATATTCTGAAAACAAAGCATCACTACAAAACGGACTGTACAGAATTAAGTTAGAGGCTGCAGACCTTAGGGATGCTTGTGCTACGTACATTAAGAATTATTAGATGATCTATATCGGGAATTATTTATTACCTGGGCAATAGGCAATAGTCAGAAGTTGCAGCAAAGGAAATTCTTGTTTGATAAAAAGAAAAGAGATTTAACTAAAGAGTTGCCCAGAGAGACTGTAGTAGCTCCATCCTTGGAGGTGTTCAAAACTCATTAGGCCAAGGCCCCATGGACCTGGACCAAACTTTGAAGAGTGATTGGATTTGGAGAGTCCAGAGATCCCTTCCAGCCTAAGCTATTGTATGAAACTGTGGCATCTCTGTAAAACCAGCCACACCTCTAGTTCAGCTTTTCTCTGGTTTGAAATATTTTGTTTAGAGGCAAACACTGGGAATAACAAAATCCAACCTTACTTTTTAATTTAATCAAGATCTTTATTTCTATCATTGCAGTGATCATTTTGTTAGCTTAATTATCTCACCTGGCAGCACCTTAAAGCCGTGCTGAGCAATTATAAAGGGTATATAAGGTTGTCTTTTCACCATGATATATAGAGAAAATAAGGTCAGTTCTTACCATGGCCTGTGGTATTTCCTTGGCTATTTCCTTATAAATCACATGATATATCTCTGTACAAGACCTGCATACTAGCGAGCTGATTTCGATGAGAGCCAATGGGGAAATGGAAGCCTTATCTCATGAAAAATCTCAGTGATGCTTTTTTTCCCCACTTCTGTTCTCTGATGAAAACTTTTTATGTATTTTGTGTGAAACATGTGAAAGAAATTCTGGTTCAGAATCTGCAGCTGCCTGGACGTCTGGGCATTTGGATTTGTTCCCCTTGCCTAATTCAAATCAGTTATGTGAAGCTAAAAAGACCCAACAGAACACATAAAGAGAGTTCCATCAAGGCTCTCTAAAATCTTGGTGGGAATTAGCAGCTGAGGTTCATGAACCTGACACAAGAGAAATAGGTATTTAGATCTGGATCCCTCCTGTTCCCAAGTACCCATCCTATTTCCTGATTTACTGTGGAGGTATCTCTCTGAATCCAGAAGTTTCCTGCTGGCATTCAAAAATAGCTGTAATGAATGTCTTCCTAGAGCAGAACTGTACAGAATAATACTTTATGGATAACAAGTTAAAGAAAAAAAAAACCAAAACAAAACAACAAAAAAAACCCATACAACCAAAACCAGGTCCTTAAAAAACCCTGCCTTTTATTTACAATCACATTCTAAATTGACAGAAGAGGACCAATCACTCAGCTGTTATATTTTTCCACACAAAATAAGTTTAGCGGGTGGGGTTTTTTTCAAGGCTAAGGTAAACCATTAGTACAGAGCATGATTATCTCTTTCAGCAGAACCATACACAATATGTATTCATTATTTTCTATTTTATACTTTATGCAAGTTAGATAAAAGTTGGTATAATCAGTGAAGATGTAATTGCAAGGCACTCCATTGAATCACTTGTGTACTGAAATGCTCTGAGATGGCACAGCCCTACTTTGGGGAGCTTTTATATAAAATCCATTACTATGCAAAACAACTTGCATGTCATTGTACTTTGATATCCAATTTTCACTTTTGCTAAAGGACTGTAGTAAACTCATTTAAATAGAAATCAACTCAAAGAGGAAAACGTTGATTTGTATTGAATCATACTGTTATGCCTTTTGAAGACAAACAATGAATAATATCCTCAGAGATTAAAATTTGGTTTCAAATTGTTCCTGTTTTAAAACATCAGGTGCAGAACCCATCCTCCATATTCCTTGCCTTTCATCAGAGGGTGTGAGGATAAAAAACACTCAGAGATACCAGTAAACTTGGATCCCCATTTAAGTCTCTTGAACTGATGACATGTTATGCATCCTAGGTGATTAGTCTGCAGATGACGGCTTCCTCAGCTAAAAGATCTGTGTAAGATAAAGCTACATCAGTAGCTGAACTCTCTCATCTATGATGTCAGATGTGAGATGATTTTGTTCCTTCTCTATGGTTCGGCAGTATTATTTCTTACTCCCTCTGCCAGAAGTTGTGGCCTCACTAAGACTGGGATCAGAGAGGGGAACTATGTCTCATTTACACAAAACAAAAATCAAGCTATCATCTTGCCCTTTTGATTTTTTAAGTTTGAATCCCTCTCATGAAAAATATGTCTCAGCAAGTATGCTGATGACACCAAGCTCTGTGGTGCAGTCGACACTCTGGAGGGAAGGGTTGGGCCATCCAGAGGAACCCTGACAAGTTTGAGAAGTGAGCCCATGCAAACCTCATGAAATTCAACAGGCCAAGGCCTGTTCAACAGGCCAAGGTTCAACAGGCCAATTCAACATGTCCTGCACATGGGTCAGGGCAATCCCAAGCACAAATACGGGCTGGGTGAGTAGTGGATTGAGAGTAGCCCTGAGGAGAAGGACTTGGGGGTGTTGGTGGATGAAAATCTGAATATGAGCTGGCAGTGTGGTCTCACAGCACAGAAAGCCAATCATAACCTGGGCTGCATCAAAAGAAGCATGGCCAGCAAGTTGAGAAAGGTGATTCTCCCCCTCTCCTCCACTTTTGTGACACCTCACTTGGAGTACTGCATTCAGCTCTGGGGACCCCAACATAAGTAAAACATGGACCTGTTGGAGCGAGTCCAGAGGGCTCGAAGATGATCAGAGGACTGGAGCACCTCCGTTATGAGGACAGGCTGAGAAAGTTGGGGTTGTTCAGCCTGGAGAAGAGAAGGCTCTGAGGAGACTTTCTAGAGCCCTTCCAGTACTTAAAGGGGGCCTAAAAGAAAGTCTGAGAGGGACTTTTTACAATGATATGTAATAATAAGACAAAGGATAATGGCTTTAAACTGAAAGAGGGTAGGTTTAGATTAGATGTAAGGAAGAAATTCTTTACTGTGAGGGTGGTGAGACACTGGAAAGGTTTTCCAGAGAAGCTGTGGCTGCCCCCTCCCTGGCAGTGTTCCAGGCCAGGCTGGACAGGGCTGTGAGCAACCTGGGCTAGTGGAAGGTGTCCCTGACCATGGCAGGGGGGTGGGAACTAAGTGATCTTTAAGATCCTTTCCAACACAAACCTTTCTATGATTCTGTGATCAAAACTCCTTATGTGCATAGCAATAAGACTCTGATCCCTTCTACCACTCCTCTGGACAGTCTGTCTCTGTCATTCCTCCCTTAATTCACTGGATTTCTGCTGGCTGGATGAAATTCCTCAACATATCCAGGAATCTCCCAATATGTAATCACAATGCAGATATCTGTACTAAGCCAACCAGAACAGATCCTCTGGCCCTCCCTGGAAATGGTCTTCATTTTCACCACTTGCAGAAATTATAGGAAGCCTATATTTCGGTAATTGGAGAGGGGCAATTCTCCAATTATCTCAGCACGTTATACCAACAGGGGCAAACTGTAACTTTACTGCAAAAATTTATGTTCAGTTGTCTAGAAGGACTTGTTGTTTATCTGTATGGTTATTGAGATATATTCACAGCAAATTTATGCAAAACCTTGTTCACTTGTTGACAATTAACAGCCTTCCACTTCTTAGAACATAGTGATTTACGTACTTCTCATTGGCTGCAGATAAATATATCGTGACTATGCCAGTAGGATTCCCAAGGCAAAGCAAAGTCCAGAAAATCAAAAAAGTTGGATCTGCTGGTAAATCAAACCTTCATCCACTGCATGGGATAGACGAGCATGTTGGTACTATGGTTAATTTATGCATTAATTTTTTAAAACTAGGATTTTGATCATATTTGCCTGCTAGATATTAACACACTGATTTTGCAAATCTGGCACAACTGGAGAGGGGAAGCTTAGTTTTCTTCCTCAGAGCACTTTTCTTTGCCACCAATAAGGAAGGTTACTGAATCTCTATAGAGTATGTTTTCCTTACAGAAGCTCAAAAGAAACAAATGGAAGATAATGCCGATTTGATTCAAGAGGAATGCGTATCAGAGAATGCAGATAACTCTACAGAAGAGCCAATTGAAGGAGGGCCAGATGCAGATGGGGATGGAGAAGATATGACTGATGGGATAGAGGAGGATTTTGATGAAGATGGCAGCAATGAGCTGGTAAGGAATAATCATGCTGTATCTGTCTATGCAGTTGCTACAAGTAAGCACAAAGAAACAATCTGGGTTAACAAAACAAGCTCACAGCAGCATTGTGATGGTCTGTAACTAGTGCCTAGTCCTACATTCTTCATAAACTGTAGTATAAGTTAAGCATAAGCCCTCTGAGGATAAACAAGAAAATATATTTTATTACACTTGGTGGTTATTAAAGTAAATTAAATGTACTTTAAATCGGTTTCTATTTATTATATTACTGAAATGTAGATGGGAAAGGAAAATATGGTGTGCTTTTTTTTTTTTTTTTAACTGGAGTATTTCAAAATTAAATAAGATTCTAGAATGGAGAACTTTCTCATTATGTAGAACTTTCTCATTAGTAAATATGCGCTCGCCCATAATCTTCAATCCCTGTCTTCTATGTGTATCTTCTGCAGGCTGTGTTGGCAGCTACAGACTTTTTTGGTGGAAGGATTTTTCCTTAAGAAATGTTTGGTTAAGTGACATTCGGGTTTTCAGTCTGAGCCTGCACCTTTCATGAAATGTCCATCATGTTCTTAAACTTCTAAGTTCTTCTCATGAATCAACAACAATTATTCTGAAAGTCAGATTTATACTTTTTTTATTAATTCCTAATAAGAATGGGTCAGTCACATTGTTTTAGACTCTAATACTCTCCCTCTCTTCCAGGCTTTCATATTCTGCTTTGAACAGAAATCACTTCTGTTGCTCAGTGTCACTGTCCCTGCTTGTTTTAACACACATGTAATCATCTGTACACTGTCAAAATCATTCAGTATAGCCAGCAGAGATCAGTCAGCAATGGGCACAGCTGAACCAACACCCAGTCTGGGGTAACAGGGCATGTGAATAACCAATATTTTGTACTGCTTACTGCAAACACAATTTAAACCTACTGCTAATCTAAGGGTTTGTGTCTCTTTAGCCAGCACAAGGTCCTCTTGAATTTATAAATCCTGAACAACATTATGCCCAGGAGAAGCTACTACAACCTGAATCCCTTCATCTTTTAACATGTGATATAGATGTCACTTCTTCCCAAAGGAACATGTTCTCCTGTACATATATTAGGGATGTCTGTAAATTGCCACTCTGAATTTGTAGGAAGTTGAAATCTTGTAATGAATAAATCGTTGTAAATATCCCATGATGGGTAGTACCTGGTCAGCTGAAGTGATATTAGCAATAGGGCTGATCAGAGTTTAACAAGACTGGTGGGTTTTGCACTAATTACGTGTCAGACTCCCTACTACAGACAACTAAGTGGGGAAGTTAACATACAGAATATTAGCCTCTGATTGTGCAGTGTTGTCATTTCACCCTTAGATATGACATATTTAGCATATATCTGCACTATATAATGAAGCATGATGTGGAATAAATTTTTAATCTAGCAAAGGCCTAAGCAGGAATATTTCTAAAAAGCTAGCAGCACGGGAAGACTCCATTAGCAGTGAAAGTCTGGAATTTGCACACTACTGCTTCCATGGTAAAAGACCTTTCCAAGATTTATGTTACAGAACTAGTTGAAGTGCGGTGTGTTGCAGACACAGCTCCAAAGAGAGCTCAGAGGTCTGAGACACACATCTAAGGCATGGGGATGTACCAGCTCCAGTTTCTCTGCAGGCCATTACTGAGCCCCTTGAGTGCCAGGAGGACGTGCCTCACTGCACATGGAGAGTGGTGTCCTCTGCCTTGCACCCTAGCACTCATGAATTATATCCCCACAACCCCAACATGGTGGTAGCAAGGAAAGGCCAAGGAAGAGCGCTTAAGTGCATTGTCTCAGCCAGGGACAGTGAAGCCAGTCAGCCTCCTGCCTTCCACCTTCCCAAACACTGGGATCCTCTATTTCAGAAGCTGCCAGCATTGTAGACTTTAAAGCTCAAGAACCAAGATTGTCACTGATGTAAAATCCTTATGCTTTTCATCCTTCCTTGCCATTTTCCTCAAGCTTTGGAAGCGGCCACTTCACTTTAGTTTTCCTCCCTGCTACAATGAGGTAATAACACTTTCTTTTGCAAAGCCTAGGGAGATCAGTGAATGAAAAACTGCAACGGATGGGATAAAGGATTGTTCTGCAAAGGATTACTTAAAAAAAATCTCAGGCGGTGGGTGTTTCTGACAGAAAGGCAATTATAAATTGAACTGTGCATCTTTCCTCTACAGTTTTTACCCAAACACAGCAGCATTGGTCAGTACTGTTACGATACGAAGCTGGTAGTTTATGATGTACATTGTAATTTGGTTTTCACTTATAATGACACATATTTATTTAGATATAATGACCAATTCCTATAAATTTTATTTTCCACTCCAATCACTGATAGCTGTGTAACTGGAAAGTCAATAAGAATACTATTAAACATATTCTGAATACCCTACTAGGTGTACTTGGCATTTCAGTCTGCTTCTACCCATTCTGTGCCCTGCTATCTGGCATTATCCTTGTTTTGTGAAAAGTATATTGGTAAGATTTTTATAAAACAAGAAGTCCTAACAGATGTTCTCCTGTTTTATGAAGATGAAGTTATTTAGGAAAAAGAGCTGACTACACCAAATATGTCATTTTGGAATGGAGTCAGTTACGATTCATTTGAGGGGGAAAAAAAAAAAATATGTTTTTTAAGCATGAAGAGAGTTAAATGTGAAAGAATTTAGGACAAACTTTCCATGTGTAAAAACATAACCTTAGATTCAGAATAAGAAATACCTTTCCAAAGGGTATTTTTTAATGAAATCTACAATCTTTTCCAAATAAAAAACTAAAGGGATTTAGGATGATGATGCAAAAAAAAAAAATAGTTTCTTTCATCACTAAGAGCAGCAAAGCAAATAGAACATTTGAGATGGGCATAGTTAATGTTCTGAAGTCAGTTCAACACCAAAAATTGGTTGTGAGTCCACTAGTCTGAAAAATATTAGAGGGAGAGAGGAACATGACTTAAATTTAGATCTTAACCTTTTATACAGTGCTTTGTCATTAACTGTAAATCTCCTGCCAAGCCATTTGCCATAAATCTGCTGCAGGACTCTCTTTGCTGAACACAATACTTTTTCTCTTTTTTGTTTCCCCTGTGACCAGCCCTGACTGTCAACAAAGGGAAGTGTTCAAGAAAGGCAGATCGGCTGTCAGAGTCCAGATGCTGACAGAATGGAGCCTCTGAGTCTGTGTATGTGGGTCTGCATCTTTGGACAAGAGGACTCAAAAATATATTTATTTCTCCATTTCTAATTCTAACTTGCAAAGGAAGGGACTATGCAGGATGCATTCTGTGTGTTTAGGTGGTAGGATCCATTCTTTAAATCCACACACTATTTGAAGGAACAGGCTACGGCAGATTAACAGAGTGACGGCAGCTGTCCTCATGCCTGCTTTCAGCCTAGACCAACTGTAAAGACATGTGAAGTAGTTTAGCCTGCAGTCTGAGTTAAGTCAGGCATGGATTTAAGGAGGCTTTAGCCTCCTCATTTATTTGCCTGGCTGCATACACAAAAACACATCACATTCAACAGCTGCACACCTTCTTCATTCCTGCATTGTCATTTTCTATAGACTATAGACATGCCCACAAACCGTCATTATGGCTCAGCTGAAGTGTGAAAAACTTTTATGCCACAGTAACTTGATTGCCCATCTGAACTCTAATTTAATACATGCTGCATATTTGATTGTTAAGCATCACCTCTTGGGAAAGTTTCTTTTGTACCAAGTGTTTGCTCGCAAATGTCTCAGTGTCTCCAGTGCTTTAGACACTCTGTCTTGAGGATCTTTTTAGAATAATCCCCAAAGACTTTTGCTGCACTGACATACTGAAGAGTTCTTTAAATGGTGATTTAAGATATATGATCCAGCTATGTATGAACACATCAAATAATTGACTTCAACTTGCTCAGTGAAGTGTGTCATATGCTTCTTACCCACCTGCACTGACACATTGGCCTTCCGCTTCCCCTTGTACAAGGGCATGCGATAATATATTGTAGCTATATATATATATGACAATCACTAACTTGGAATGTATATCTCCTGAACTTACTCTACAACTCATGTCACTTAACTGACCATCACAGGTAGCTGGAGTGGATGAAAACTTCAGGTCTGTTTCTTTTCCTCCTTTTAGATAAAATACAAGTAATTGGTTATCCCAGATTTTACTGGACCCATGAGTCAGGTTTTCTATCCACTCCTCGCATTGAACAGTTGCTAGCTGCAGTGAATTAAAAATCTTCGTGTTTCTTCCGAGTGTGAACATATCCACTCTTAATGCTTTTAATCGAAACTGTCCCTCAAAATAGCTGTGAAGAAAGAAACACACCTATCCCATCTTGCCTTACAGAAAGCAAGCTCCTATGAAGATCTTCATGTTTACTAAATTCACCTCACACACAAGTCACAAACAGGCCCAAAATCATCAGAACTCAAATCATCAGTGATATCAAGCAGTTTTCAGGTGCCTGCCATGGCTTTAAATTGTACAGAGTGGGAAGGAAAGCCAATAACCTCCTCTTATTCATGCGGCTGCACAGCAGAGAGCAGAAAAGTCACCTTTGCAGCACAATCCAACACACGTTTTGATAATTGAGAAGCAGCTTTGCCTCAGAACCTCTAAAACAAGCCCCTTCTTACTAGAAGTAGCATTAGCAGTGTGTGGCATGGCTGAGAGCGTGCAAGGAAAGCATTTCTGAATTTGCGTGTGCGGTGGTTTCCTTACTGTCTTGATTTAGCAGCTGTGCATCCCAGTGCAGGCCCAGAGCATTCCATTTAACTTCTCTAAACTTGTTTCAAATGGTACTAATAGATCATCGACGAAGCACTGGCTCAAAATGAACTATAACTTATCATTGCAATCCCCTTGTAAATAACAAAGGTGACATCCGATTAATTAGCTGAAAGCCTGAAGTATTGTAGACTTGGGAAAAAAAATCACATTCAGCTAATGCTTAATAAAATGCCAACAAACTAATTAATTGGAATAAGTTATACGCAAGCACTCATATCTATATTACATTGCCTGAGAAGAATAGCCTCTATCAAACTGTCAGCATTTCATAATAAATAACTATAATAATAATAGCACATCAATGGTTCAGTGGTTAAGCATTCAGCAGAGCAAACAGTGTTTTCTGGTAGAGCATGTGATCCCAATGATTTCAAATACAATAGATTTATGGTGTCATAACTCAAATCAGACTCTGTTTAGTGCTTGGCTGGAATTTGAAGGATATATTCATAGTTGCAGCATTGTGATTTTATGCTGGTATAGGCTACGCTGAAAATAATGAAGCCACACAAGCATTAGATGGGAGTTCCACAATAATGAGTCACCTTTAATGAGACGTCTTGAGAGACATTTTTATTAAATTATATCAGAAACAAAAGGTACAGAGACTATGCAAGGTTCAGTTCTGGTTACAATATAGATTTACAGCAGTTATTTCAACAATTATAGTTCCCTTTCTATTAAGTATATATCAGTCACATTTACCTCTTAAGATTATTTCCCTTATATTCATGTCCTTTTCTCCACCTCTGCACTGCATGTTTTCAGTCCAGAAACTGCTACAGACCACAATAATCCTGTGCTGCACTGTTTTATTATGCAGAAGTAAAAGCATTATGATATAATAATAGCTATATTTCTTGTAGGAATTGATGCAAATATAATTTAAATCAATGGAATCAACTAGTATTTTGGTTAAAGTTCTTCAAAAACATTTCCCTCACCTATAAGTTAAAGGAAAATTAATTTAATAGAAAGTCTGTATGAAACACTGAAGCCTTTTTTTACTTTCATTATTTTGCATGAGAATTCAACAATGAAAATACTCAGCAGAGACTAGAATAAGATCTACAGGAAATGAACAAAAATTTGTCTGATGAATTTCAAGTGGTTTCAGCCCAATTTTGCATATATCAAATAGCAAGATTGATCAAATATGTGACTGTGTGAAAGGATTGATAAAAATTTATTATCGTACTCAAACTGGATTTTTCATTGGCCTTTTAAATACTTCTTTTATTCTGTCAATAGCAGCAGGGCAGACCAGACTGATTCTTCAATTATGAGCAGAATTAGGCTGATTAGGCATGTCAAAAAGATCAATAGCTACTGTGACAATTTGCAGCTTGCTGAGTGCACTTATACAGGGTACCGATTATTTTAAAAAAAAAGGACAAAACTAATTAATGGTAATGGCTGAAGCAATGTTGTGCCAGAAATCATATTTGGATTACTTTAAATATTCTTGAGACCAAGCAAAATTTAGTCTTTTCGATGCATTGAACATTTTGGGCTTCATTGAAATCTTGATTTCAGTATCAGGGGAAACATGAAGACAATTCCTAAGACAAATGAATAGGTAAAAGATTGTGTTCACTTGATAAATACCAGTGCAAGATGTTTGTACTTGAGCAAGCTAAGAAAGTCACTAGGGGCAGCATACCCGACAGATACTAATGTGTTGTACCTTCCAAAGCTGCAGTAAATCAAATAACCTGTGACTGAAAAAATGGTGAAAGCAATAAAAGCATGTCATGAAATCAAAAATTGTAAGAAACTTCCTGACATGCCCTTTTGTTATATTTAATATATGCAATAGCACAGCAGGCGTGTTGTTCACATGCTGTTATATGAGTCATTGGAAAGGCCTTGCTCCTAGCTCCTCCTCCCCTTTTTTCCTGACAGTTGATTTCTCAGAGGAAGACTTCCTAAGTGTGTTCACGGTTTTAACCAGGTCACTCCTGACTGACTACATAATATTTTTCTAATTATTATTTACATCCTATCCGCTACATATCACACAGGAATCTGCAGATAATGCAAACACTGTTATCACGCACTTTGTGTCTCCCTTTCTACTAGACTTCCCTGCCTGTAATTACTTATTTGTAAAATGAATGAACAAAATAATTTCCTTGCCTTTCCCATCTATTCCTCTGAATCTTCTCTATATTATTTAGTTCTCAGTTTAAAACAAGCCAAAACCTCAAATCATAAAACTTTTAAGACATTTATAATGTAAATATTATCATTAATAATCTTACAGATTTGATGCAAAAGAGCTTGAAAATAATGGGGTTTTCTTCTGTTTATCTCTTTTTTAAACAAAGGATGGGGAATCAGGAAGTTTGGATCCCATTCTCAGCTTTTCCACTCAACCATTATGGTGAACAATGTGCCTCAGCAAATCAGATGTGCATGTAGACTCAGACTCTCTTTCTGAGATCAGGCCAACAGGTGCCTTTGGCCCTACAGCCCACACGTGGAAAAGGAGCATTCCCCAAATATACGGTTTAAACTTATAAAAATTATATGTTTTCCAGTCAAGAAAAGTGCAAATTTTAATTTTGACCATTGAATATCATTGAATATACTCTTCAATGAATCTGTTTCACTTTTTCCTTGCACTCTGCCATCAGTCTTGACCTGCCTGAAGTTTCAGTCATCGTTTAGCTTCCTACACTTTCTGCTAAGAATTATTAGCATGGCCTCTCTTTTCGCAGTCTATCTGTATGCAAGGCAAATCTAGACAGGTCCCTTTAAGACCCAACAGGGTGCACATTAATAAAATTTGCCAGCAACTTCCAGAAAATGCCCAGGCACATACAGCAAGAGCAGAAAGTGCATCGTCTTCTCCTACACCCAGTCAATCCCACTGAGCACAGAAAAAAATGCCTATGTTCGGCGGTTTAAATGGGGTACATCTTTTCAGAAAAACTAGATAAATATTAAATGCAGATGGTTTTGTTAGTTTGCTTTATTCCCTGAGAACCACTGTAAGAGCTGGTCACAAAATTATGGCATTTCATCTACCCTAGACAACCCAAAACAATGGCTGGTCATAGCCCAGTGCTGCATGAGGCTGGTCCTAATTACACTTAACTTAGCAAACACCTGTCAATACAGAGTACTGGTTTACATGTGGGATTTACGGACTCATGAAAGTTTGGAAATATATCTATTTAGAAACACAAGCATGGGCGGCATCTTGGCACTATATGTGACATATGAAAGAATTTCTGATTACCACTTAATACTTTTTAATGTTTTTCAAAAATTGTCTAAGTCTTCTGCATCAAGCTCATGCACTGCCTTCCTGTGGACCTGTGATTTGAAAGGGTAGCTTCTGTACTTTCTCTCTTTGGGGGGCGGG
>NW_020799095.1:124659262-124742421 GCF_003259725.1 Athene cunicularia
GATGTGTATAAGAGACAAGGAATGAGCACTCTGATGTTTGTTGACCCACTGTCAGTAAATTTGGGATTGGGGGACTTTTTTTTTCTTTTTTTTCTTTCTAGGTAGGATGTTTATCTTAAGCTTTTGAGGTAAGAATAAGATACTCATGGTGCTTGATGTTTCTGAGATATCAAAATATTTAATTTAAATGTCTCAGCTTCAACTGTCAAAAACAACTGTTGTGCCTTCAATAAAACCAACCAACCAACCAACCAACCAACCAACCAACCAACCAACCAAAATTCAACCAACCTGTGAATTGATTCAGAGGCAAATAATGCTGACAAATGAGGGCAAAAATTCTCTGACATGTAAACAAAATACTTTCCTAAATGAGATTAACTCCTCTCTGATATAACGTAATTGATTTTAATATTCAGTACTAGTGGCCTGGTTATATTTATTCTATTTAAATAAATCAGAATTAGCTCCACAGATTTTGCTAGCCTAAAGTTTATAAGCATCAAGCCAACCTCCGAGTACCAGTATAGAAACAAGGACAACCAAACACCAAACGGAAGTAAACCAGATCCCTTTTCAGAGAAGGGTGATGGTGGCTTATAAAAAAGATCACAAGCTTTTTGCTGTAATTTATGGCTAGTAAAGAAACATCAGATTTAATTGAAATAAAACAACACTTTAAAGACTGATTTCAGTTTCCTCACATTAATATTTTTGCCAATGTAATTTTCACTGATTTTGGTGGAATCACTCCTCTTTTACCTCCCTGTATTTTGGTTGACACCAATAGACTGGATGACTTACTGGATTGGGTTTGGTTCACTCATTATTCTCCAGTCTTGCACAGAGAGAACAGACATCAGAATAGGAATCAAGCATAGATACAAAGCAGAAGTATGAGGTAGAGTAGGAAAGTGATGATCGAACAGGAAGGGGACACTGGTGTTTTCTAGGCTCTCACTGGGACACTGAAATCCTCCACAACAACTCAGGCCAGCCATTGGGTCTGTGTTAGGCTATGAATTTAAGCCTAACAGCTTAATCCTCAAATATTTAGATTCAACTGAAATTGAGCAATTGTCACGCATCACACTTTTCCTGGTGTGTAACTCTTCGAAAGTAAATAGCTTTAGTTTTACAAAACACTAATAGAATCATAATCATTTAGGTTGGAAAAGATCTTTAAGATCATTGAGTCCAACCTAGCACTGCCAAGTGTACCACTAAACTATGTCCTGAAGCGACACATCTACACATCCTTTAAATATCTCCAGGGATGGTGACAACCACTTCTCTGGGTATTCTGTTCCAGTGTTTGACAACGCTTTCAGTGAAAAAAAAATTTCCTAATATTAAATCTAAACCTCCTCTGGCACAACTTGAGGCCATTTCCTCTTGTCTTATCACTTGGGAGGAGATTGGGAGGAGAGCCACACCCACCTCACTACAACCTGCTCTTAAGTAGTTGTAAAGCATGATATAGTCCCCCCTTGGCCTTCTTTCTCAAGGATAAACAACCCCAATTCCCTCAGCCACTCTTCGTAAGACTTGTGCTCTAGACCCTTCACCAGCTTTGTTGACTTTTAGATGCACTGCAGCACCTCGATGTCTGTCTTGTAGTGAGGGCCTCAAAACTGAACACAGTATCTGAGGTGCGGCCTCACCAGTGCCGAGTACAGGGGAACAATCACTTCCCTGTCCTGCTGCCCACGCTATCTCTGATACAAGCCAGGATGCTGTTGGCCACCTGGGCACAATGCCTGATCATATTTATACAGCTGTTGGCCAACACCCCCAGGTCCTTTTCCACCAGGCAGATCTCCAGCCACTCTTCCTCAAGCCTGTAGCATTGCGTGGGGTTGTTGTGATCCAAGTGTGGGAGCCAGCAATTAGCCATGTTAAGTCTCATACAATTGGCCTCTGCTCATCACTCCAGCCTGTCCAGATTCCTCTGTAGAACCTTCCTAGCCTCAAGCAGATCAACACTCCAGCCCAACTTGGCATAGTCTGCAAACCTACTGAGGCACCCTCGATACCCTTGTCCAGATCATTGTTAAAGGTATTAAACAGAAATGGCCCAGATACTGAGCCCTGGGGAAAACCATTTGTGACAGACACCAACTGGATTTAACTCCATTCACCTGCACTCTTTGGGCCTGGCCATCCAGTCAGTCTTTTACTCAGTGAAGCATAGACCCATCTAAGCCAAGAGCAGTCAGTTTCTCCAGGAGAATGCTGTGGGAAATGGTGCCAAAGGCCTGGCTAAAGTCAAGGTAGACAACATCCACAGCCTTCCTTCATCCACTATACAGGTCACCTTGTCACAGAAGATCAGGTTAGTCAGGCAGGACTTGTTCATTTCACAGGCTTTATCAGTATGCTTGAGCCTCAATAATGCTGAATGAAAAACCCTCAGAGGAAAGATTTTTCTGTCAAAAGTCTTCAGGCAAATAAGAGGGGTAAACATTGAAAAGCCAAAAGGTTGTTATTTTTCCATATAAAAAGACACAAATTTAAAATCTTTTTTTTTTTTTATTTTTTATTTTTTCAATACAAATTGCAGAGCCACTGCAGTTAGTGACCCAATTATTCCAAAAGGTCTGAATTTTTTGAGGAAAATATAGATGTGTTACTAAGAAGATTTTCTGCATGATTAATGCCAAAACATGAAAGGCAGATTGAATTTATCTGTACATAGGCATTTATGGACCTTGGAAAGGGAAGTTATTTAGAAGGTGATAGAACTGTAATTGCCATTTCAACAAAAGAGCAATCAGTGAAGAATAAAACAAGCTCAGTCTGCCAAAATGAAGATTTGGAAGTTAATCACATGCCATCTTGGCCAGCCTGTTATGCTGATACGTGTATCTGGAGTTTCCAAATTGTTGTTGCTATTGATTTCTAAAAGTACACTGCAGTTTTATAATGTCCTTCAAAAAGAGTAAGTTGTGTTCCAGTCCCAGTAAACAGAGAATCAAAAGGCTAAATTCTTCTCTGCTTCCTCTTCGCAGGGTTATACTAATCTCTTCTCAGCTATTAGATGATTCTGCACCATTTGCAGACCACAATGTAACTCCAAGTCCACCATCATGCTTTGTAATTTTTATTTTTAAAGGAATGTCTCTTGAAATATTCATAAACCAAAAATGTTATGTACTACTATGCACTTTGCATTCCAATAAGTATTATGCAGGAAAATACTAAGCAAAATCTGTTTAGGATAGGACCAGCTTTTTTTGTCATTTCCATCTGGATCACATTCCCAAAGCAAATCTTTCACAGGTACAGTCTTTTGCAGGTAACTCTACATCCTCTATGTTTAATTGACTGTCTTAATTCAGTACACGCTTGTCACCATTTAAGTATCTGTTGTGCATCACCATTACTCTCATCCCTCTCCTTCTTTCTATGGTTTACTCCGAGCTTTCCAACTGCTTCCTCCAGCAAGCTCTCCTCCCCATTCCATTTCTATTAATTTGCTTTTTACCTCGCTCCACCTGGTCTTTATGTTGAGTAAAACTTCTGCCTTCAAGTAACTGAAAAATCTGCTGTTGATTAGATAGGACACTTCTGATCTCATTATCATCATTTCATATCATTTCTTTTTCCTGCATGGGTGCAATTTGATTTTTGATACTATTCTAAACTCTAATTTGGCAATACTGGGAAAGTTTAGCATGTGCTTTCTGTGTAATTAGTTTAAGGTAGTTCTCCTAGTAAGCTCCTACTTTCATATATTTTAAAAAAATACTACTTAAGTGTGGACATAGTGAGTGACCTCAGGATACAAGTTCTAGTAGTTCCTAAGGTGTGTGTTCAAACCCACATCCTTGACATTGGTAGGACAGGAATTATTGCTTTCAGTATTAATACTAATGGGGCCACCACCTCACACTGGGAAATTCCTACTCGTCACATCAAGCAGAGGATAATTCAGTATGAATATTATTCTAAAACTCCTTGACAGCACCTTGCATCCTGAAATCATCTCCACCGTAGCATTTAGAATAATAAAGGATGATCCTTACCATTGATCCTTCTAGGATTCAATTAGACTTGCTTCTCATGGAACAGGTCTAATCCCAAGAAGCAGAAAACACCTAGTGCTCTCCAATGAGTCATACCTCTGGGAATTCGCTATGAATATCCATTCATATCCAGGGTTAAAGGAAAGTGAGACATTTTCCCCTTTGCTGTATTTGGCACTGGATCCCAACAAGATGTTGAGTTGCTCTCAAGGCACACTGGTACAATCTGAGGGAACTCTGTGGACAGCATCAGCGAGGCCTTACTGCATTTTATCATGCACTTTATCAGTCAAGAGAGAACATGAAATGGAGTGTTGACGGTGGGAGCACGGCTTCACCGTGGGGTAGCCTTGTGAGTGCATTCTGGGTAAAGGCTTCACAGCAACGAGTTCTGCAAAAGCACCACCTTCCCACTTTGCCACCTCTTCTACATTCTTGTACCTGGAGATCCTCCAGCCCACCCCACACTTTGCAGAAGGTCCAATGCCTCCAGCTTCAGACCCCTCCCATTGTCATCAGAAACTACACTACTAGGCCCTGAGTCTTCTCCTACTGCTATAAAGGACCTTGTAGAGGAAGATTTTGCTGCAAAAAGCAGTTGACTAGAGGGAAAACCCACAGAGCAAAGTGAGGTGAACAGATCCACCTCTTTCCATCCTTGCTGCCCTCAAAGCCCCTCTCAGCAAAACTCAAATGACCATGGTGACTCTAATCCCAAAACCATACCTAACCATCACCTCAACAACAGCATGTCCTCACTGGCACTCTCCAAATATTAGACCCTGTCTCCACCACTACACCCAATAGTATTCATCTCAGATCTGCCTATACAGGACTCTGAGAAAGATATGCCTGTCTAAGGAAAAAAATCAGTATTTGATAGGGCTATCAGACTCTTCCTGCTGATTTTCCAAGTGAAATAGAACAATTTAATACAAAGGAGATAGAAGTTTGTTTTTACTGATGAGTAAAACAGCCATTCTCACATGTACTCACATAAGTACTCACACTTCAAAGCAATTAAACTGTTCACTGAACAGAAAAACAATCCTGTAGTGTTTTCAGCAATTAAAGTGTGATTTACAGAAGTACAGAAGATAATAATCAGGTTTTATTATCTAAAGAAGGGTTTAAAGATGGTGCCACTGTTTCCTTTAATTATTCTTTATTAATATTTACCAAAATGTATAACTCTTCCTATTTCTTATATTCAGTTAATATTCTATCACTAGCTCATTATAAAAAGTTTTCTTTAGTGCCATGTTGTCTGTCATGTTTTACAAGTGTTACAAATGACAGCAGCAAACCCATAATACACACTCACGTTCCCCTGTTAACAGCTACTGAACTGAGCATTCACATATCGCATGGGGGCATTATACTAAATCACCTGTATAACCATGTTACTTAATCAGAGTTTTCATGCTTTAAATCAAGGGACAAAGCACAAGGTGTATCTCAAATGAACACTGCTGTGAAGTTAATGTGATAGCTCATACAGATTCAAGGTTTCTTGGTAAGCCTGCTTTTTCGCTTGTGGTTTTCCGTTCATGATGATGAATGCTGTGTAAAAGACAATAGAAGCGCATGCCCCCATGGTACCTTGCAAACATAAATTACTGGGTTTTGCACTCAGTGTGAGCTGCCCGTTTAAGAGAAAGGGAAGATATTGTCTTGAGTTTGACACAGAGAATAAACAGAATGGCAATTTGCACTACTCTTTCTGTAGTGCATCCTGACTTTTCTCATTTTAGGGAATTATCTAGATCAATAATGGTTAACCAAGATTTTGTGTATTTAAAAAAAAAAAAAAAAAGTCTGTTCTGCACACAGATTCAGTTTTCTACTTCCTTGGCTGTCCAGAAAGTACATTCCATAATCAGAAAAAGTTATTAGAAATGAAACAGAGTTTGCCATCCTAAAGGGCACAATAGTGACATTCATGGACCTGGGTTCAGTATTCTCAGTTGTGCAGTTAACAATATAGGAGTGAGCATCAGATGCAATCAAAGCAATCACACTACAACTGCAGTTTGAGGTAGTGAAAGTAGGAGAGCCAGGGTTGTGAGTGAAAGGACAGTGCAGCAGCTGCATTTTAATGGGGCTTGCAGTTGTTTTGTAGAAAGAGGTGTATGGCAGTCACATAACCCACTGCCAAAGCCTAGTCAGACAGCAGCATCACCCTGGGAAGGTGTCAGGCATCAAGCCTCCTACTCAATAGGAGCCTGACAGAAGTAGAAATGCGATTTTACCTGAAACCAAGCAGTGGTCAGAATTAGCTTCAGTTGACTCCCTTACAGCTGCTAAACACAGGACTCCAGTCCTGAGAATGGGTTTGTCTAACAAGGAAAAAGAGACAGGAGAGCAAGAGGAAGAATATTTGAGGCTTTGAGTTTCAAGCTCATTTGTATATATGCACCGTCATCTATCCATCCACTCTTTAGCTGTATTTTGGGGGGAATTTTAAGATTAATGTTATCAAGAAAGTCATTCAGCACAGTTGATTGCTTAAAAACACATATATTTTGTCAGATTAACATCTTGCATGTACTTGTTGGATGCTCTTATTGCATAGAATTATTGTGTGGTAAACCATACAGTAAATTCTATAACGTCCTTATTCTGCGGGGTATTTCTCTAAACCAAAAGGAAAGATGTTAATCATGTATATCTTTTGTGTCATTTAGTCATGGTGCATTACTAATACTCCCTTCCAAGGACATATGCTGAATTTACGCTCTCAAATAGTAAGATTTATTCCTGCACATCTAGGTCTGGAAGATGAGCATGGTAAAGAAAGTCTAGCACACTTTTACCATAAACTCTGTGAGAAGGAAACTAGGTATTTATGGGGAACAAGGATCAACCCCTGGTTTTTACCCTTTTTCAGAACTGTAAGGAAGAAGAAATAAATATACAAGAGCAGGGAAGAGGCTGAGCTCTGCTTGGACAGCTACCAGAGATCAAAACTCATGCCTACCACAGATAAATAAAATCCACCTGAACTAGTTTAGAAAAGGCAGTAGCATCCCCCCCACCCTCCTACCCCCACCCCGTCACAGAAGTGGTGGTCACCATTACAGCTTCCAGCTGCCTGGAGAGGCTGGCGAGAGGGCATGTGGCCCACCTCATTCTAAAAAAAATCGTGTCTGCAGGTCTCTACCATATATTGAAATTGCTTTCTCAGAAAGGCTTTTAGGAAAAATACAGGGCGCAAACTACTCCTACTGCATCATGCTTCGTGACTATGAAGCACAGAGCTTAGAGGAATTGATCATCTGGCAGGTGATCTGATGGCCAGACTGTCCCCCCTTTACATGCAGGACATTCTTAAAGATCTAGAGATGTAAAGACTGGAATTATCTAGGCTTTGAAGGGACATAAGTGATAAAACCATTAAACCACTAAAAGACAAGATGGAAAGCTCTGGAGATTTTTACTGAATTTTATCTGATTTACTCCATCATTTTTAGTGATTATCATTTGGGACCCATTAAGTAGAGCTGCACTTTCATTTAGTGAGGTGTTTAATATTTAATGTTGGCTTTCCAAAGTTATATACATTGTAATAGTGTAAAGTTAAAATTAATTGAATCTAGTATAATTTGAGTCTGGTAAAAATGCTGGAAGGATCATACTGGAACTATAATAACAGTAGCAATATCATTTCTGGAAGACTGAAATACAGTGTTATGCCTAAGAAGACCGTTTCCAATAGCTCATGTTCAAAAAGCCAGCAAGATAGGGAAAAAACAGCAGAAATAATTTCAGGTGGAAAATGAACCAATAAATTGTCCATAACCCATCTCCAGATTTTTTTTTTATTTTTTTTTTTTCTGAGATTATGATGGCAATTAGGACAGTATATACTGTTTCTTTGATATTGCCTATGACTGCCAAGACTATATGCTCAGTTGGAATATTCAGTTCTTAAAATGCATTATGTTCAAATCACACTTTCTGAAGTGGTTTTCTGTTAGAACTACATCAAATGAAAGCCATATTGCTAGCTTAAATGTAATTCAGTTCATCCTTGTTGTGTCAGGATGTTTTTTATATATATAACAGGAGGGAAATGAAAAGATTAAAAAGAACATTAGTCATCATGAGGTTTTTTAATATCATCAGCACTACCATAAAGCTAGCTGATAAACTGCATACTATTCAGAGAAAAGAAATAGAATAAAATTAGTATTGCATTATACTAGATAAATCATAGCCCTGGGTTACTGTCATTCTATGGAAAAGAAAAAGTTGACTATTTCAGATTTAAAAGTTTCTTCTCAGTCTTTAAGATTATTTGCCCTAAGAGGCAAATAACAAGACCATGTACTGAAGGAAGAACACAAGATTTTGGACTGGTGGAGTTGGTAAATTTTTTATCATTGTTTCTAAATAACAGCAAAGCACCATTGAAGACTTGGATCCAGATGGTTAGCAGTAACGGTTCTTAATAGTAGCATAATGAAGCATTTTAGTGCTGGTGACAGGTAAATGCTTGAAAGGTTTATGGCAGGCAAAAAGCTTCAATAAATAACTTGAAAATCTGTCTCTGTTCTTACTTGCATAATTATTGCTTTTTATAATGGCATAATGGAACAGCAAAGCATAGGTGAAAAAAAGCCTAGAAAAGAGGAACTCCTTCCAGAGCTAATAGGATGTACAGTGGTATTTTTTTACTTCTTGTAAAATGAATAACTATTTAACAATCATTAGGCCTTTCTCAAACTTAAGGGGAGGATTTAAAAAATTTTTTCATACTTTAGCTTTTTCAGCTAAATCTGTCCAGGGATCAGGAGCTAAAAATAGAGGTGATGAAGTTTTTTCTCTATGCAAGCAGAGAATAATAGTTTCAGGATATTTTAACTGAAAGAAGTAGGATCCCTCTAGGATCTCTCACATGAGCTTTTCTCCCTAATCCTGGTTACCTGTGAAGAATACAATCAGAAATCTGGTGCTCCCTTTGCAATGAGGGGGAGATGTGATAGCTGAATGCTTTAAAGGGCAGAGGCCAGTCCTGCAGGGACTCTGACGTTTCTAATAAAACATTTTGCATTGGAAAACAGACTTTCAATAAATGGAAATTTTAACAGAAAGTGTCCTTTATTTTCTGGGAAGGAAAAAGACACACTTAAAATTCACTGAAGGAGGGGGAACTTGGCTGAAAAGAACATGTAAAATTTTTTTCAGATTTTGATCAGAAGTGCACCAGGTTTTCTCAGTTGCTTTCAGTTTCAGTTATAGAAAATGATACAATCAAAAAAAAAAAAAAAAAGTGAAGAAGAAATTGGCTGAAAGATATTTTTCCTGTCAAAAGTAAAAAAAAAAAAAATCTTAGGTTTAAATTTCACTTAAAAAAAGAAACCATCTACTTCTGTTAACATTTTCTTCTGTCAGTTTTCCAAACAGATGTGATTGGGAAAGTGTCAGTTTTTCTGTGGGTAGGTGAAGCTGGTAAGATTTATGCTCCCCTGCCGCATCACTGAATACACGGTTGAAGCTGATAGCATTAATGGGTTGCATAGCAGGACTCTTGGATTTTTAGATACAGCCTACTGGAAGAATGCCCCCAAAAAGTCTTGGCTGACACTAGATTTTTGCTGTTTCATGCTGTGACTAGTAAAGCAACAAAAGAAATCAAAGGATATGCAATTAATGCTTCTGGCATGTACACAAGAACAACAATAAAATAGACAATGTCAAAAGGGAAGCCACTGAGGAAAGAACCATTAATCTGGTGACTATAAGCATCGTTGAAAGCACACAGTCAATATAAATGGTCTGGAATAAGGTATATAAATAGTGCAATGGGACTGAAGCAAAGAATCCTACATCCAGTTTATTTAGATTGAATGTTATTATGCAAATAAAGCATTTAATTGCAAAGCAGCTAAGATACATTCTTCTATTTTCTGCTGCTAAAATAGAAATTATTCAGCAGTTGTTCACATAGCCTTTACTGAGGGGAAATATACTTCAACCTCTATAGTTCTTGCTTGATTCAGCCTGGTTATCTCAGGCCATGCAGTCTAATTTAGGAGTGTTGCAGTCCTGATTGTCTCCTGCTGCAGGTACATGACTTTTCTTTTAGCACTCAAAGGTTTAAGGTGGAAAAGCCTGATAGATATCAATATTTGATTGATCCATGAAAAAGTCAAGTCATAGTCCTCTTCCCTCTTTTCTCCAGTTGTCTTGGCTTCCTTTTGAGGTTCTGCTGGAGGAAATTCTGTGCCTTCATACTAAAGTGAACATTTCATTTCTCAGTTTCTACAGATCAAGTGATGAGATGTCATGTGGAAACCCCCTGAAGGCTGAGAAGATAAACTCTGATTCCCCCCTCAGAAAATTGTGAACTGCGGTTTCTTACTGGCTAGAAACACATTTGATTCAATTTGTATGAAAACTCAGTTTACTTATTAAAATGGACGTTATTGTTCAAATATTAGAAATTCCATTTCTTATATGTTCTAAGCTGTACAATTGTCAGATTTTTATGGTTTAGATTGTAAATGTGTTTTTCTCTGGCTAATTATTGGTATTATTTTTTTAATTTTGATGTCTTAAAGGCCAATGTACTGTATCATAATAATATGAAGGACATATTTAACAGGTGTGGTAAACACTGTATACAAATGTATATTTCTAAAAGCTATTTTTATGATTAGCATGTTTTACTGTTTTACCATATTTAGAGTCAGGTGATATTGCACTCATTTGTTTACAGCTTAACTCAAACATGATCACAATTAAATACATTGTATGGTATTTTCCATTATTTTATTTATTATATTAATCACTGAAAGTAATTATGTTTACTAATAGGGATAGCTACTAAAAAATAAAAATGTCAAAATGAGAGAGCAATCCTTGATAACTCTAAATGGGGTCCTCCTGTAAATCCCTTTCTTTAGATAAGCACCCTCTGTGATGCCATTCACTAGACAGTTGTTACAGCTGTTCCTGCAAGTCTCTAAAGGCAGTTTGTTGTTAAGATATGGAAAGGTTATACAGCAGTCAGTCTACTGTCTAGCCAGGTAAACTACTTATAGACTGCCAATATCTGACAACCTGAGTTATCCTACTGATTACTTTTCGGTTTACTTTCTGGAAGTAGTCTTTCCATTCGTGAACCCCTAAAACCCTCCTAAAAGCTTGCAGTTGGAATCATTAATTATTACAAATGTTGTAGGGGGAAATCTCAGTATAGAATTTCTTAATAAATCATGTTTCCTTTCAAACAGAATGGATGTATTATTTCTCTTGTGTTACTGAGATATTAAGGGTATCAAAGCATATATGATATGGGCTCAAGGTCATCTTCTCTAATGAAGGTACCAACTTTTTCACCATCCCAAAGCTAGACCTCCTTAACATTGCAGATTACATGAAACAAGGAATAAATATTTATTTATCTACATCCTTATGTAAGATACACTCTTCTAGAAAGATACATATATTTAAAGTGTTTGCAGGGGAAAAAATATTTGATAGCTATGGCCTTCCAAGAGGAAGAGACATTAATTTAAGAAGTACCTTACATAGTCAAGTTGAGCTCAGACCCAGCTGTGTGACACTCTGCAGCACAGAGCCCTGATGTCCACTGAGATCCATGGCCATGGGCATTTGGTATCATTCAGCACAATAAAGATGAACCCTTGCCTTGCCCTTTCAATCATTCCCTGTAGGCTGAAAGCAAGAGAAAAATAAAGGTATCAGGGAGACTCTTTAATAGATCAGACTTTCAATTTCTATAAAAAACAGCAGTTTCTGAGATGATAGATGCACCTCAAACAGTGGGGGTATGAGGACATGGGAGCTCAAGGTCCCCAATCAGGTTTCCAGCATGTGTAACATCACCAAAGGACTGATATTCTTCAAACATTTGGAAGAAAAGCATATATTTGAATTTCATTATCTATTACTGAGTGGCAATTTACTTCACTAGGAGACTATGTCACATATCAGTTATTTTTGTGTATCTTATATTTAGCTTGTCTATTGTCTGTGGAGTTACATGGTTTACCTAAGTGCTGAGTAGTACCTAGCTACTTAATTAAGGAAAGAATAGTATAAGTAGTTACACCTGAGCACGAAGAATCACAGCTTCAGAATCCACCAAGGCTGCCTCTTCCAGAAAAGTGCAGCAAAAAAACATTACTTCTGTGTAAGTAAAATGTTAGGTCAAGTCAAAAGGGTGAAATTTTTCTCCACTTTCTTTCTATTGGTATAGGTTATGATAATTTTTAATTGTAAAAATAAATAATTTTTTTAATGACATTTTGGGATCTATATCTTTGGCTGACAGTTACAAAAAAGAACTTTAAACCTTATCAGCTTAACAGTCATTTTGCCCATTTCAATTACGTAAAATGTTGGCTTACTTAAAAGATGCAGAATGTCATCCAAGGAGATCAGCTCTGATGTTGGTGTTAATAAACTGTGTATGAGAAACAGCTAGGTGTATCATCTCTTCACCACCTCCATTCCAAATGAGCTAATAACCACAGAAAGCACTCTATTAGATTTTTACAAACTCTTGCCAATTATTATGCTTAGATTATATATTCACAGAAATGATTGCACCATCATAATGTCAACACTGTTTCACACCACAGCTTAAGTCCTGAATATATTTTGAACACAAAAAGACATGAGGCACTACTTCGTTTGCAAGCCAGAAGCTTGTTGTGACATGCGGTTGATTACTAGCAAAGTTTTTTAATGGCATGTTTGCTTCAAATTACTACAGAGGATGCTGGTAGCTTCAACAGAGAGTGATAGTTCTCTACTTTTCATGTGTGCGGTATGCTCAGTGTTGTTTGCCATCACTACCTATATTTGTTTTACATAGGTTTTGTCAGTTGTGGGGTTTTTTTAACATTGCTCATCCCTTGCAATATAGAAGAAAAGGAAACATAAAGGATCTTGTCAATTGGTTTGGATAGTCAACAGTCTTATAAAATCCTTTATGGACAGTCCTGAATTAAACCAATTCATTTTCTACACAGATCTATACACTCTGTGTATTTCAGATATTTGTTTCAAACCTGTGCAGCTGCATGAATGGAAAATATTTACTAAAGCTTTAAAGTTTGGGTCAAGAAAAAATATTTTTACTTTTGTAAACTCTTGTATTAAATATTGTTGCAGTTCTTATTCATTTTCTCTGTAGATCCATTTTTAGTTCTGAAAAATCATTGTACTTAAACTATGTAGATAGCTACAATCTTGTAAGCCGTCATATTTTTAATAGGTGCCACTGCAAGTTAGAATGAATACATTCAGGGTTTGCCCATATAGAGCAGATTGATGGTTCATTAGTTTTCTTTAAAATGTTGTAACATAATTTTTACATGTCTGTAAATAAATATTTTCTCTGATTTATGCACTAATTCAGTTTTGTAATTTATTCTCTTAAAATGTGACTAAGAAAATTCCTAGGAAAAATATATTTCTCTCATGGAAAATTACCATTTAAAGCTCTTTGATACAACTGTGCTTCACAAACTTTTCAAGCAGAACAAACACACAGGTATCAGATTATGAAGTATATCTTACACTTATCAATTATATTTTAAGTAAGATGGAGAAAAATATGGTAAATACTTCTATCATTTTAATAGTTTAAGAAATTTAAGGACCAGTCCTGTGTTAAAAAATGACTGAGAAATGTGACAAACTTCCTAAAAAGAGGAAATTCTTCAGTGGTGTGAGAAAGAGGAGGCCCAGTGGTGATATTTCATTAAATTTGAGGAATGCATTTTCTTAATCTTGGAAGCTTCTAAGTTTCATGTGTCACTAAAGTAGCATGAATATAACTTATGAAAACTGCGTTAATAATAGCTCTAATTTTCTGTTCAGTATTCAATCACATTTTTCATTCATAGTTTATTATTCCATTCACAAGGTGCTGCTCGAGACAAAGTAAGGAAAATTGGTCCCCAAAGTCTATGAAAATGTTTATTAAATTATACTGGAATTGTTCAGAAGCAAGACTATTTTGAAATGTGTGTGATTTATATATGACATGTAATTTTCTACATTTTTAAACGTGTTGTATTGTTACGGCTATGCAAGATTTTGCTCAAGTTTGTGAACTTTATAAACAACCTTCTCCTATGCATGATACAGGGCCAATACTTCATTTGAAAAGAACCCTGATACAGATTAAATAGTAGCCACTTAAACTAATTTTTAATTCCTTTTTAGTGAAGAACATAGCCTGAGAACTTCAAAAGTTTCCAGTTCCTGTGTTCAGAAGAATCTTCAGTAGTTTAGAAAATTTAAATAAGGAATACATCTGTTTTCAGAGGAAAAAATGGTAATAAAGTAAGATAATTTCATTTTTCGTACTTGTTTGTCAAGATCTTATGTAATAAACATCATCAAAAAATTCATTTTGATAATCTTAAATTCTGTGTTGGATGATACTGCATGCAGGCAATTACTGAAATTAAGTCTTCAATCCACCAAGAATAAGCAAGGAGAGTATCCTTGATAGGATTAGATGTATAAAACATCAAACAATATGACATTTATATTAGAAATATTTTTGGAACAGAGAAATACTTAACCATTTGCATGATTAGTAATAAAGTATAGAAAACATAATTATTCAATTAAGTTATAGTTCGGTTTATAGTCCAGAATTTTTTTATTTGCTCATATGAAGATTCATTCTGAGCCTCATTCATTGCCAACAGGGACAAAGACAAATATTTTTGAGTTTTGAACCTACTGGGAAAACTATTGTAAAAATAATGCAAACTTATTAGAGGAGTGGAGGAGTTTTCCACACAAGTAATGGAATCCTGTCTCTTTGCCTTAAGAGTCCAAAGGGTAGCTCCAAAGCAAAGGAGTGAAAATATTCTCATAAATTTACTCTGAGACTGTAACCTTGTTCCACGTCTGCATAACTTCAGACTTTTATCCTCCCTGAAAGGAACTTGTAGGACCTCTCCATGGGAAGAGCTGACCAAAGTAACCCACCCAGAACCAACAGCCCCAGATCAGAAAAAAACTCTATATGGTTAGTATCCCACACAAGAGGAAGTATAGTATGTGTGATGAAGCTAAGGGCAGTTGGACACTCTAAACTAGGAGAAAAGATGTCTGTTTCGGCCAGTGGCTGCCAAACTTTACAGTCAGGTAAGGACAGACCTGACTACAAATAGCTTATTCCTAGGGAAAGAAGAGTCCAGCCAAGGCTATAAGTAAAGATGCAGGAAAGATTCTGTACACTAAGTAAAACCAACACAACTTGTCAAGTTAGTACTGTAGCTCTGAGCATATCTCACCAATGAAATGTTCTAGCTACAAGGATGAGTGAGAGAAAGTAAGGGCACCTGTGTACAACATCTGCAGCCCTGTTCTGGTGATCCATGCCCTCACCAGTGACAAGCTTGAATGAGCATGAAACTTGAATGAGCATTGAAAGGGTCTTACCTGGGGATGACTGAGGAAATTACTGACAGTGGATGTGCTGCGCTTGTATTCGTTTTACTTTTGAAGAAACCTCCCCCACATATTTATTTATTTTCACGTCCCTACCTGTAATGCCATGATTCTGACTATCCTTTTAAGGACTAAGTCTCCAATAATAACTTCCCAATAATTCAACACTTACCATTGTGCAGCCAATCCCATAGAAAACTAATCCACAGTTCTGAATTTTGGCCTTGTTGTTTAATCCACAAGATGGGGAGGGATTTAAGGGATTCAAGTCTGTTTACTTGAGTGGCTACATTAACCGTAAATCTATGCTTCCATTGATGGGAAAACTGTAGAAGACAGCTATGCTTCTGACACAATCTAAATGCCAGAATCCAAGAAAATGTCCACTTGTTCTGTGAGGAGAAGGGCTAGGTAATCACAACAAGAAGGCAACTGAGCACTACCACTAGAAAAATTATCCTAGACAGCAGCCCATGCTCAAATCACTTCTACTGAGCAGCTGATTTTTTGCCAGCAGCAACTGGACACTTTATCTTATACTAGCCTTCCTCCATAGATAAGTGGTTCCATACGTTATGTAAGTTTTTCTTTTGAAAACAGGTAAAATGGCTCTCAGGTAAATGAGGTAACACTGCCTTAAACCAGCAAAGAATTTGGTTTAATATTCTGTAAATTTATTTCAGCTTTAGTTATTTTATCATTCCCATACAGGGTAAGTAATGTTCACTATCTATGACTAGTAGGTGAAGACCACAAACATTTATTTTCAGAATATTCCTGAGTGCTAAGAATAAAAAGCGTATTCTGAAAATAATCTAAAGCACATTTTTCTTAATTTAATCTCTTTTTTTAATCTAATCTTTCTTGTTACTATGTTAAACAGGACAGAATTATTAAAAAACCCAAACATTTAGCAAATAAACATTCAGAAAATATTTGCAAAAAAAGAGACATTTTAATACATAAACACAAACAGGAAAAAAGTTTAGTAGAAAGGTGCCTTTTTAGACTGACAAGTAGAATTGATAAAAATAGGAAAGCTTTCAGGTATACAAGCCTATCTGTTTGGGATTTTTTTCTAATTTACTCTTAGACCATCCTTATATAGCATGATTGTCTTGTCTACAAAAATACTGCTATTAAAAACAGCAGATCAAAATGCAAGAGCTATGTTCTTATCAGCAATGGAGCTATGCCACAATTCATTTTTCTAGTCAGTCAAAATTCTGATTTATGTAATTGTTACACAAATTATTCTGCATAAAACATGTAAATCAGTGTCTGAAGTGATGAATTTGTGTTGAGGGGTTTTTTCTCTTTTTTTTTTGCAACAGACAGTTGTTTGTATTCTGGTCTCGATCAGTACTCATTAACACAGGAGTACAGAGTTTTATGCAATATGTGATACCAAGCAAATAAACACCTAGACATTTCTCTCTTAATTCTATGCAGGACAACTTTCAGTGTTATCTGCTGAGAGATTTACTGTGTTTGTGACAACATATAACATGTAATCAATATATCAGTGTATGAAATGCTGCTTTACAAATCTATTAATTGAGCACTATTATTTAAGGTAACAGGCTTCAGAGAGCAAGTGTATCAGGTCATGTCTCAGGAACACAAAAGTGGTTTTTGACAGCAAGCTATATAAAATTAATTGTGCAGATTTCAAGGGTGAGTGACCTTTCAGATTTGGATACTTCTCTCTTTATGTGAGGATTATTTGTAAATATGTTAATTGAAAATTCTGAGTGATTTTTTGTGATAGGCTAACAAGGTGGAAAACCAGTAATCCAGGAGTGCTACCAGCTTAAATGTGGCTCATTCTGAACAATTTGTCCATGCTGGTTTTGGAGGATCCAAGACATGCCACAACATTACATGATAGCAGAAGATAATCAATAACGGCAATGACAAAAATCACTGCTCATGGAATTGCATGCAGGCAGCCATGTAGACTAATGACATTGCTGACTGCTCTATCAGATGCAGACTTTAAGAGAATCTCGATGAAACCCCAAGAAGTGCAGAGCTACAAAGAGAGCACATCTGCTGCTGCTTCCTACTCAAGGGAACAAAGAACCCAAGCAGATGTTAAATTTCCAGCAGCTTCCTCAGATAGCACCTTTCAAAAGTGTCTTTTTATAGGGGACAAACTCAAGCTTTTTATCCATCACCTGTATCACCCTTTGTGTGCGGTTTGTCTCATCTGTTAAACTACAAGATTCTTCAAAGAAGAGACATGCAGTGAAGTGGTCTCCTCCTAGGAATGAAGAGCATGAGTGCACACGCATACATGCAGCCCCACAGATTTGCAAGTGGAGGAGATCCCTTCCCATCTCCATTGCCCAGGGCAAACTTCTTGAGGAGTGTGAACCTTCACTTTTCTCAGTGAAGTTTCAAGAGACTGAGTTTGGAGGACTAAACCACTCACAGAGCTTATGACCTCCTCTTTAAAAATGTTTTTATAGATTCCTTTTCATCTGCAGACCTCAAGCAGTCACAGAAGAAGGTTAAGTCCTTTCTTGTTTATAGACAGGGAACAAAGGGCATGGAGAGGCCATTTAGCTTGCTCACAGCAGCAGCAACAATCACAGAGGATTATATAGGATCCTGGCCTGGTAAAACCACTACAGACTGAAAGGCTCTTTGATGTTACAGTGGATTGTATCTTTCTGTTTCCTTGTGGGCAGAGTTCTAACACTAAATATTTCCCATCATGCTGTATATAATTTTTTACTGCTGTGAATTATCAGCATACTAATGGAGTTTAAATCATAAATCACGTTTGACTTCCCAGCAAAATGGCCCAGTAGGAGTGGTTCTAATTTGACAGTTTTAACCAGGTTTTGGAGCAAGTAGTGCGCAAAAGCAAAATTATTTAATCTCTTCAAGCTAAGGTGGTGTTGCATATTTCCTTCAGCAATGATAATCAGATTTTAGTGGTCACCATAGTAATGCAGGTGAAAATTTAGAAAGCCATGGAGGTATACAACAGCAAATGCAGAAATGCATACTATTAAGAATGCATCCCAGTGAGGCTTGGTTTTCCAGAATGCTAAGAAAATTAAGCCAACATTTGCCATTGAAAAGAATAGGGTTTGGTTACCATGAATCACTACAATTGAGCAAGGATCACAGTACTGTGGCATGTTGTCTCTCTGAAAAAGTATCTCTGATTTCATATTCTTTGAAAATATTTTTGATTCAAACAAATATAAAACTTGCTAAACTATTAATTTTTGTATATTTTCTCTGTAACACTGTATGCTTTTATAAACAAAAATCTCCAAATCACATGAGACTGGAAATTTGCCAAATAGAGTTCAATCCTAAGGTCTTAATGAGATATTTTTATTATTTTTATCAACAATTTATTTTTATTCATTCATATATTTCAAGGCCAATATGAAGTATTATGATAATCTGGTCACCAGCATAACCTAGAATACAGAATTCCTGCTACTAATTCCTGAAATGCAAAATCTTAATGTGCTCTGTTCTTTAGAGGAACATTAAGTTCCTTTACAATACCAAAAGTATCTTTTAGATTCCTGTATTATCAGAGTCTACCCTTCACAGCCTTTGTTTATAATTAATCTCTTACACAAAGTCTTTAATTTGAACTTAATATGGATCATTTCAAGCAGAGAGAGCAGAAGAATTCCCCCCCAACGAGGTTGCTTTATGCAACACATAGCTGAAAGTTTAAGCACATTTACACAGAGTAACAGAGAGTGCCAGGGAGACCCATAAACTAGTAAAGTTCTGAACCAATAAACCTAACGTTGAAGCCTATGTTGACCCTTCAGCTGAGATGTAGAAGCAGTATAACCACATAGGTACTGTGCAGTACCTATATGTGTACTTGTACTGCTTTCCAGAAGTCAGCGTGTTTGTAGTAGCTTGTTTCTCACTGTACCCCACAGCTCTCCTGGTACTAGTGTTAGCATATGTGTTGCCAGCTCAGGTTTTTCAGCCCATCCATGGTGCAAAGGAAGGCCAAGATTTTCCCCACACCTCCTGGTACAGATGTGCCTCAGTGGCACATAATATGGCTGGACAAGATTATCTCCAGAGGTCCCTTCCTACCTCAACTATTCTGTGATGCTGTGATTCTATGTTATGGTAAAATGACATCCATAGTCTATATTTAAAGGATACTGAAGTTGCACACGGAGCATGCCAGGATCAGCATGTAACACCCATCTTATATATGTTATTTATTGTAAGAATATCTTGTGAATACTCAAAATAAAACATTCTCACCGTGATTACTTATTGAAGCAGGAACCTTCCTTTCCCAGTAGAGTCCTGCAGCTGCTGAAGTCATGCTCATATTGCTTTCTCTTATCCTACTCAGCAAGAATATTCATTCATAGTCAATGAACACTTAGTACATGCAAAGAGGAACAGTTTCAGCTGAAAAGAATCAAAAATTCCTATCTCAGAAAACTCTGGAGCCCTGAATCAATGAGGTGGTAGTTGGAGACTCAAAGTCTGTGAGGCAGTGAGGGGGGCTGGTCCTGCCTATTCCATATTTGTGTTGTCTATGCTAAGTAATAAGCTACTGGACAAAGCAGAGCTACAAGAGTGGTATTAGGTAAGAACTCATTTCAGCTGTTTCCATGGGAGAAGAGAAATATTTCTGAGATCCACTGGCAGATGCTTCCCAAGAAGAGTCTATGCATCTGGCCTTCAGGGAACGAAACAACAAATGGTAGTGACTGTAGAGCACTGCAGAGGGAAAAGCAAAGGGAAGACAGAGAGGAAGAGACCAGCAAAAGGTTGCCAAGGAATCAGTATTTGACCGAAGAAGCAGAAAACAGGGGTAAGTATCTCAGGGAAGACTGTAGGGCTGATGGAAGGCAGGGTGAGAGGTTATCCCATTGCCAAAATGCCACCGAATAAATGTTTTGTGCAGGATCCAGAGAAAAACATCTAAAGGCATACATGAGATAGTCCTACCAAAAATATAAGAGGGGGAGAATTCCTGTATGCACACAGACAGGGTGTGGGCATGAGCTATGTCAACAGGGCACACAGAGTTATTAAGTCTAAGACAACTTAGCCCAAGTCCAGACAGTGTTTTCTTGCTTGCTGAACTAAAGAGGCATGGGTAGGGCTACAGCTGAGGGCAAGCTCTGAGGATTTCAGGATTGAACTGAGGCAGCTATATACCACAAGTATTTCAGTGGTTGTAGTCCTCATGGCTTGACTTGGAGACATATATGAGTCCTACCAGAGTCAAGGGCAATACCATACACAACTCCTCAGGCATACCTCATTAGGATCCAAAACAGAGACACCAAGGAAACAATTTAGATGCCTAAATTGTTAGTGTCATTTTAAACCCTCCCCCCTTTAGATTCTCCATAGAAGAATAAAGCTCACATAGTCCTGTCCATACCTGCCAGTCCTAGGAAGGTGTTTCAGTTGCTCAGGACATTTGAAATGGCATAGATAAGGATGTTTAGGTTCCTGAATGGGCCCTCCAATTTTAACTGTGGTGTTCTGATAGGATAACTGGAGGAAGATGCCAGTAAAAAGGGTTGAGAAACAGAAGGAAAAGTTTTAACTGAGGGAGTATATGTTCAAACTGTAACTTGCAGCTATATAACTCACAGTCACATCAGCAAGTTTCCAAAAATCTGCACGTATAATTGAGAATTTCTTAAAGTCAAAGAAAACTGGAAAAAGTAGGTTGGACAAAGCTTATGAAAAAGTTGGCAGCAATAATCTCAAAGTTATTGGCGAATACTATAATAGTTAAGTGAAGAAGGAACTGGAACTCTGATCTGGTGTTACCCACTGAAAAAAGAATTAGATATAGCATGTGTTAAATTATCCTTTTATCACCTATGAAAGAACACCAGATTTTGGCACCTATTATTGCCATTAGATTGGACTATACTTTAGTCACACCTAGATTCAATTATTGCCACAGTGCTAACTGAAGCAGGTTATTTCAAAATATAACCCAGTCTGTGCCATCTTTGTACTGCTGGGCTCCCAATTAAAATAAAATTACTGAAGGCTCATTTTCTCAGCTTAGCTCTCTAGGAGCCTGAAAAACAAGAATGATTTCTCACCATGAACTGTGAAATTAACATAAAAGCGGTGTAGACTTTTTTTCCCTTTGAATTGCAGGTTCACCTCTGGTTTAGAGCTAGATACACTTTACTCAGTAAAGCTACACCAAAGCAGCCCTGTAACCCAGCTATAAAATGGGCGGAAAAGCAGTCAGCACTGACCAACAGAGTAATTTTCTGAGGAGGAAGGGCTAAGTCCCAGCAGCAATCCCTACCATGAGGTCTGTGGGAATCATCCCCACTAGAGCTTTATGAACCTCACAGACATCTTTTTTGTCCTTGTCTTAGCAGCAGAATAATGCCAAAGGGGTAACTACAGCCTCATACAAACCTGTTTAAGCATGAAATGTAATGAGTTTCTTTCTTAATTCATTATAGAGATCTTGTGCATTCTTGCTGTTGTGAAATAATACTCTGGGCATTTCTCTGGCTCTCACAGGGACAGCCATGTCAAAGAACATAAAAATGAGCAGGTAGGAGAAAGGTACAAGATTTTTTACAAGACACTGGCCTTTTTTGTGTGTTTTTTCAAGGACCTACCTGTTCTTATATTAGTATCACCTTGATATTTAACAGCCTCTACTGTTCTTGTCTTGTATATTGTTCTGTTCAACTTTTGTTGCACCATATATTCATGCTCGCATCAGCTAAACCAGAATTAGAAATGCCAGTTTTGAGAAACGTGTAACAGTTTTTGAACCATGTCCAGCTTTATTATTTGAGTAAAAACCAAAAATATAAATACAAAAATGCAGAGTCTTTGCAGTTCTTTAAAAACTGTTCCTCACCTTTCAGTTTTCACAGTGTCCTTCCTGGCTAAAACTGAGGATCCTGATAGAATTGCAGTATCTGAGCCAGTTTCCCTGAATTATAATTATAATGTCATTTGTTTCTTTGTGAGTTAGATAATATAAGCCAAGATCTTGAATAGCATTCACAAAGGGATTAGCCATTCTGTGGATAATGAAAACTTTCAGCATTTGTGCTGTTTCAGAGATTTTTATTGATAGCTTTAATATTTCTATATCTTAAAAGCAAGAATGAAAATATCTGTACTTCTCATGGAATGAAACACTTTGGGAAAATCAGAAAATTTTGAGCATTTCCGTTGAATGTTTGCTTTTTAAGAAAAAAATGGCATTCCTACAGTTACGTAATTTATTTCAGATTATTGAACTAAAATATCTTGCTTCAAAACAGTTTAATTTAAAGTAATCCACTAGACCACAGAAATTATCATTTATATGGTAGTTCTTTATTTTCCTATAGATTAGATTTTACCCTGTTTCTCATGCTGCATGAGAAGTATGGCCTAACCTATGGTGCATAACAGAGGTCAGGCAGAAAAGAGATGCATGCATCATAACAGATTTCAATTAGACATGATTCATATGTATAAAGGTTACATGTGTCTGTCATGCGCCATAAGATCAGAGTCAAGAGCTGTAAACAACTCAGATTCTGGCAAAATGCATTTTATGACAGAGAGAAACTAAGGTTACATCAGAAAATACATAAAATATGGTTAATTTGTGAGCTAAAATAATTGGAAGTATACTTAATTGATCACAAATTTAATCAAAAAGAGAAACTGCACACTGTTGAGAGCAGATCCAAAGTAGATTGCACGTAATTATATAAAGGCAAGATACAGAATGTAAACAGCTGCTTTGACATTTGTGTTCATATCGGATAATAAAAAGGAGCTATGAAGACAGGCCAGACACCTTCTGGGAGACTTCAGTGGCCTTCTGAGATTCCTGGAGGGTTTTGGAGTGTCCAGGTCAGGCCAGTGTCAGTCACATAAACCAGCAGGAAGGCAGCAGAGTTGGAACTGGCCTGCAGCTAGGGACTGTTAGCTGCAAGTTTTACTCTTCTTTTTTTTTATGGTAAAATAACACCTATTAGTTTAAACTAGACCAATCCGATACATGGGGGTGAGGGGAAGTTCCCCAGCTGAGTATTACCCGAGGCAGTGGCAGTGCTGCCTTCTACCCTGCATCAGCCACAGTGATCTTATGGAGTTGGTTAAATAAACTGGCTGAGCTAATGGAAAGATACTCCTAATCTGTTGGGGGAGGCAGAGGGCAGGGAGTCTGGGATTTTTTCAAGGTCAGACTTCCAGCCTTCTCCCAGCTCAGCTGCATGGTCACAACAGATGACACAAAGGAGGCAGCGGGAGACCAGGAAAAAGAAGAGCGGGAAAGCCCCTTTGGAATTTGCCTGATCTTGCCTCCGGTGATCTTTTCCTTTTCCTTTTTCTTTTCCTTCCAACGTTAATCCATATAGGTTAGTTCAATCCAATGCAAACTATGCCCCAACACTTTGAGGTGCAGCGCAGCATGGAGCAGAGTTCAAGGTACTGGGTTCTCCTGGTCTTACTACTAAGGTGATACTACCAGGGAGCCAGTACTTCAACAGACAAGGAAATTTTTGAAAAGCTATGTTCATATTCTTTATTTGCAATTTCAATTACTCGGTTTGCATATGAGCCCCTTCTCTTTAGTGTAAATTCAAAAGTGTAGATAGGTCTGTATCTTCAAACTTGAATGTGGAAACAGTTTTCCCACAGTATTGGCTATTTACAAAATTTTAATGTTCAAAAAAATGCAGATTAAAGTGTATTTAAGACCTTTTGAATGACTTCTGATTATAAGACTCTGGAAGACCTTCAGTTAAGGAGATGCTCCTAGTTTTTAATCCTGGGAGGCTCCTTTCTTTCTTGTAATTTGTAATTTAAAAAACTAAAATATAGTATTTTCAGAAACAAAAATTCACTTCAAAGGAAGGAAATCAGACACATCTTCCACCACCTACTGTAACTCTCCAAGTTGGAATTTTCAGAGAAATTCAGGGAAGCTTGATCCCTCCTGACATAGTGGAGCAGCTGAGCATCTAATTCTCGTAGCTCTCTTCAGAAAAATCTCGAGTGTGAGGCAGCTTTAGGCTACTCTTTAAAAAAATAAAAAATAAAAAATCAAACTTTCCTCTTGGACACCTATTTACTTGCTAAAAGGAGTTCAATTTCCTTCTCCATTTAATAAACAAAAAAAATTATCTGATGTAATCATCATGATTGCCTTAATATTGACTCTGGTACCTGTGAGGCATTTCTGGATTTCTGGGGACTGAATGTTGTTTATGAACAGCTTGATTTTTCAATATACAATTTCATTTTCTCTCACTCTTTCTAATTCTACTTGAAGTTTATATATTTTCCATTACTGTAAAATTGACAGTCTTTGAATACACCAAATATAGAGACACTATTAAATGGCATTTATAAGCATCACTTTATGTGGAAAGAAATCACTGAAAGATCTGTTGAGTTTATAACTGGGAAAGCAGAACAATTCTTTCTTTCCAACATAAAAAGCTTTTTTTATCTAAGCAAAGACTTATAGCAAGTGGAAGTTCAATATCATGCCTTTGAAAATTAGTATCTGTTTAGACCAAAGTAAACTATTTGAAAGGAAGTATTAAATAGTGAGAAGTAGTTATGCATGGTAATTTTCTAAAATATTTGGATTTCTCCTTTCAGTCTCAGTCACTTTTCTATCTGTAGTATCCTCTCCACTTCATATCCAGTTCACAATTTAAAAATCTGAAGGAGTCTTTGAAGTACGTCATTCATAGCAAAAAGCACAGACAGAATACTACTGGATTTTTTTCCCCTGGTGCACTGAAGGACAAAAGCATTGAGACCCCTGATTGTGCACCTAGACCCATATGGAAAAGCATTTCCTAAATCCCTGCACTGAAGGAGTGATAAAGATGAAGTTACATTTATGATTCTGCTTATACTGCTGATATGCAGTGCTCAAGATATGACAAATTTATCTTACTCATATCATGTCATGATAAAATATCTTTAAAAATATGTATATATTACAATAGCTGGTTTTTTTGGAAGAGTGTTGACTTCACTTGGAAGATGCAGACAGCAAAGTCTGTTTCCCAGGGGTGCTATAAGGGAAGATATATTCTTTCTCCCTCTGTCCTCCACACAGCACAGCAAATTCATGAAAACTCAGTGGTCATGTTTTACTTCTAGACAGGTTTTCTACATTGCTAGCTTATGCTGTTTTCAAGGGTCTGATAGCTTCCCTAAAATAAACCAGATAAACCTGGTATATAGTTTCTAAATTATTAAAATGAGATATACACCACATCATCGGTATTAGGTTTTCTAAGAGATTATACATACAGAAATCTCATAGAATGCAAGTGGTATTCCCCAAGTTGCAATATTGGGGCCAGTTCTGTCTTTATCAGTGATCTGGACAAGATGATCAAGTGCACCCTCAGTAAGTTTGTAGACAAGTTGGGTCAGGTTATTTATCTGCTTGAGGCTAGGAAAGTTCTACAGAGGGATCTGGACAGGCTGAATTGATGGTCTGAGGCCAACTGTATGAGGTTCAACAAGATTAAGTGCCAGGTCCTGACAACAACTGCATGCAATGCTGCAGGCTTGGAGAAGAGTGGTTGGAGAGCTGCCTGGTGGAAAAGGATCTGAAGATGTTGGTGAAGTGCTAAGGCTTGGACAACCAGCCCAAGCCAGAGTTGACCTATAGATGAATCCTGTATATTTTATAACTGAAAATCATTGTGCTAGTAGATATGGTACAAAGTTATAACAACCCACCTATGCTGATGTAAAAAGTGTTAAAGCATTGAAATACTGAAGCCTGAAGAACAGATCCCAAGCCAAAGCTGCTAACTTAGTATGTAAACATTAACAAAGTATGTAAACTCGCGAGTGAAAGATGCAGCTTAGACAAAATATAATCAGGAGTGAGGAGAGAATGTATCCGAATTCCCTGGTTTAGCCTTGTTCAAGGCTGAGAACCCAAGTATTTGGCCTTGTTAGAAACTCCCTTGGTTTCCCCCCCGCCAAGCCCTGGCCAGGCTTTGGGTGGAATCCAACAGGAAAATGAAACCAGAAATTTTCAGCTCAAAACAAAGGTGCCAGCTATTCTGGCCTGTCGATCTCTGGTATATAAGGTTGGACCCATTCACAGTGACTTTGGAAGCCTCACCCATGGGTGGATGCACCGTGTAGGATTTTCCACTTGCCGGGACAGGCTCTGCAAACCCTCGCTGTAACTGGGGCTGCCCAGCATCTGCGGGGCTGGATGATGGTAAAGTATGCAAGTGGTGATGTATCTTTCTTAATCACTATTCTCTCTCTTGTATTTTCCTGTTTGTTGCTTTAAGTGCACTATTCTGCCTTTTCTTACTGCATGTTTTCTGTATTACACTGTTACAGTGGTTATCACCAGTAAAATACACCTACTCTTTTCACTCTGGTGTCCGAGTTTAACTGGTATCCTTAATCAGCAAAACAGTTGGTCAACTGGATAAATATGATCCAGCATTGTGCCCAGGTGGCCAGGTGGCCAACAGCATCCTGGCTTGTATCAGAGATAGCGTGGCCAGCAGGATAGCGAAGTGATTGTTCCCCTGTACTTGGCACTGGTGAGGCCGCACCTCAAATACTGTGTTCAGTTTTGGGGCCCTCACTACAAGACAGACATCGAGGTGATGGAGTGTATCCAAAGGTCAACAAAGCTGGTGAAGGGTCTGGAGCACAAGTCTTATGAGGAGCATCTGAGGGAGCTGGGATTGTTTAGTCTGGAGAAGAGGACGCTCAGGGGAAACCATAATGTGCTTTACAACTACCAAAAGGAGGTTGGGATATTGTAGCGAGGTGGATGTTGGTCTCTTCTCCCAAGTAACAAGCAAAGGAAAAATTTCTTCACTGAAGGGGTTGTCAAGCATTGGAACAGGCTGCCCAGGGAAGTGGTTGAGTCACCATCCCTGGAGGTACTTAAAAGATGTGTACGTGACACTTAGGGACATGGTTTAGTGATAGACTTGGCAGTGTTAGGTTTGTAGTTGGACTTGATGGTCCGAAGGGTCTTTTTCAACCTAAATGATTCTATGCTTCTATTCTATGATTTGGTGTAGATATGAAAGAGATGACCCTAAAAATAAATAAATTAAATAAATATATATATATATATACACACATGTGTGTAGTTTTTTCTTGAGTATGTATAGTTTTGCAGCACTCAGGCACTACTGAGCATTCACAGGTTGCTTCCTGTCCCTGTCCCCAGATAAGCCTGTTCAAACACAACCCTCAGAAAGTGTGTGTGCTGTAGTAATACTAGCCATGGTTAACATACCTGCCTTGCTCTGAACCAGGTCCTTGGTGGTATCTGGCAATCTCAGACCTTGTGGCTGCTGTATGAGAACCTGCAAGTCTCACACAGCACGACATGACATATGGTTTGGGATAAGTTCCTGTTGTTCCTGTTTCAGAAGGGCCTATATGATTTATAGTTACTTGTGATCCCTCTACTGCATACCTCAGGAATACATCTTCTGTGCATGAAACGGTATGTCAGCATTACCACCATAATCCGTATGTCTAGGAGACAGGCTAAAGAGACACTGGAGCTGTGACTGTATATTTATTTTAAATCTGGACCTGAACACAGATTACAGACTTTGGAAATGTCCATTTTTATTCCCTGACCTGCATGATACACACACATGCAATTTGGTGGAACTGAAGACAACATTGTCTCTTGAGGTTGTAATAACAACACTAGGAAGCAAGGGCAATGTAAATAAGTTTTCTCTCTTCCCTTGCGATGCATTTATTCTTGTTGTTATTGGAATAAACCAATAACTGCTCTTTCCAGGGCCTTCTAAGTACTGATTTCACAAAGAAGGGTGAAATAAGTTTCTTGAGGAGTAAGTTGCACAGTCAAAACTATGATTTCAAGGCAAAATAGTACACTGCAGCGCTGCTTTCTGCAGTGTTATCTCCTCTTAAAGTGTATATATCTGAATTAAACCCAGTAATATTTTAACATTCTCCAAAGTCAGTGAAATGGCATTTTCATTTGCTTGCATACTTTTTGCAGAACTTTTCGTGAACCCACACTACTCAGTTAGTACTCAGTACTAACAACATGGTGTTATACCGCCTTCTTCAACAAGAGATGGAAATTTTACACACTTATTATAACCATGTTAGCATCTCTTGAAATGCTGCTTTGAAGCACAGTTTGTGAAATCATGGGTGTAACTAGCTGATTTGTTGAAAAGGTAGGATTATGGCTCAGACACTTCCTGTGTGGACAGTTGGAATGTTTTCACAGAACTACTTCTTTGCTATAGCAGGTGCTTTTGTTTTGTCCATCATTTGTAACACTGAGATTAAATTCAGTTTAAAAATCCCGCTTGTGGATCAGGCAAAATAAACACATCTGCCTTTGGCTTTGCCGTGGAGAAGTTCCACATGTTTTCCTACTCAAGATACTTGAGAATTTAATGATGATGTGTGTAGGTTGATAGTAATCTTATGACCACCAATATATTAATCCCTGCAGTGGGATTGTCAGATCTAGCATGTCAGATCTATCTTCTGGAGCATATCTTCCTTCTCACTCACTCTGGCACAAATAGGTTTCCCACAGAAATCTTCAGTAGCTGCAGCTCCATGTGTTTGCAAGGGTCACAGCAATGCAGAACTGTCTGCACTGGTACACGCAGGTAGGAATGTATAACTTCTCCATGTCTCTCCGTGGATATGATGTTGCATTTGTTCAAGGTCGGTTCAGCCAAGAGGACGGCAGATGCCCAGTTAGGTACTGTGAACTGCTGTGACTTGCTTTGCAGGAACCAGAAAGAAAAGGGCACATCTATACATTCCGTTTTTATATCCAAAAGATTCATACCAAAGAAACTCTGAGACCTAGAGTAAATTGTGAGGACTGCTCCAACACTGGAGAAGCCAGACACCTTCTCTAGACTAGAAACCCAGAGTATAAGGAACTATTTATCCACAAGGTAGACTACCTTTTGGTCTTTTTTTTTTTTTTTTCAGGTTGCCTCATCCTTTCATCTATACTCAGTAGACCTGACTTTTCTCCTTTTAAAGTTAATGTGTGATAGCAAAGTGTTTCACATTCTAATAAAACAGTGCTAGAAAGAAAAACAAAGGGTGGTGTGTTTCTTTCCCAGAAAGGGTGGGTGATTTCCTTTCCTTGCTCTGGCTGGCATGAGTCCCTTGTGCTTTCCATTCCCATAGAGCATCTCTGCCAACCTGCTTTTTGAGTTGGGCTCAGGTGATATGTTGCCTAAACAAAACTGTCTGTAGGTAAATTGGGGCTGATGGGGAAGTTTGGGAAAGGAAGCAGAGGGTCTGACTGTGTCTTCTCCCACTACTGACTGTGATGATTAGAGAATAACACCACCAGCATGATTATGCAAAATTATGGTGTGGAAAATCTTGCAGTCACTTTCACTGCAAAATGTATTTTGATGAAGCAGATTAATTGTTGAACCTCTGTGGTATTTTACTGTTCTTTCTTCTTTTGTTGTAGCACTTAGTGGTAAATTGAAATTATACAAATTGTATCCAGGGCATTCTTTCCTGCCTTTTTCTCTGTATGTGTGAATATGTATTCTAGCTCTTCAGACACGAGAAAGTGTGTAAAAGCTACAAAATGACCTTTCCCAATTCCTTTAAAAGAAAAAAAAAAAAAAAAAAAAAAAAAAAAAAAAAAAACAAACATAAGTGATAGACATGATTCACACCACAGTAAAAGGAAGGAAAAACCATGCCAGTAGTGATATTTTTAAAGTTTGAAATTTCCAGGTTTTGTGGAATAGGAAAACTTCTGTTAGACCAAGAACTGTGAATGCGTTTCAGTGGATTTGTGTGATTTCAAGAGTTAGAAAGCAGAATTAGACTATGTCAGTTATGCCAGATAGTAGGGAGGGAAGGTTTTTTGGTCGGTTTTCTTTTTGGATCCTGATCAAATTTCTGCAGTTTTGTAACTGTACTGAATATAGCTTGAAAATACAGAATGGTCTTTATTTCTTAAGGGCTATCTTGTCAGGTGATGCAAACTTGGATTATTTCTTTATCAGTCTGTGCATGAGAGAATCTGGAAAGTGGAGACAGTTCTCAGGGGAGAGACATCTGCAGCTCCTTTTTTCTGCAGCGCACGAGACTGATGATTTTGGGGGTTTAATGAGGTTTCACAGTGATATTTTGACCAATGAATACACAGTAAAATGTTGTTGTTACCCCAAATCAGCACAGCAGCTGCAGTACTTAATATGTTTCAGGACTCCTTTTCAGTTCATTTGTAAACCAGTCTTCAGACATGTGGGTCAATTAATTGTATCTGCAAAACCTCCATTACTCCTGTACATATAGTACAGGTCCTTGAATTTCATTGGCCTTGCTTCAATTATCAGCAGAACAAGAACACTTCTTTTAACTTATTATGCATTCCCCAGAGTCCATATGAGAGGTGCTTCTCAGATAAAAACAAATAAATAAATAAAGGGGCTTCACAGCCAGGTGGCCAAGTGAACCAATTGATCTTGAGTTGCCAGTCAGGCAAAAACTCCAGGGTTTCTTTTCTACTGCTGTGTTATTCCTTCACAGAGTATATGAGTTGTAGAATTTGAACTTCAACCACACAAATCAAAAGATTGTGAGAACTGACTCATTCTGTATTTGTACCTTATACATTGTCTCCAATACCAGAATTTTGACAAGCCTTGAAAAGACAGAAAAATACTTCTAGAGTGTAGTTGTATGAAGCAAACGCGTGAAGCTGTTATGTTTTTATCTTAGAGGAAGTGGACTTTTGCTTCTTATTGATCAGACCATTTTACACGAACGTTTCCAAGTGTTATATCAGCTAGTGTGCTGTATGCAGGTGGAGCAAAGGGTTCAAAACTAAGATAATGCTGAATCCTCTTTGACTGTTGCAAAGCTGGATCTGTAAATACGAGTCACTGGAATCTGGTTTCTATGAGTGGCCAGTGTTGTATATTTCAGAAAAGCTGCTTGTGGCTTCAACAACTTCTGTCTAGGTAGAGCTATCACCGCTGTGAGTGGACAAGCTACCTGTACAGATGTGATGAGATCTGTGAATAGACCTTGACACAGAAGACTATTCTTTAGGATCTATATAAAATCTAGGGGTGGAAAAGTTGGTAAACAGAAATGAGGATAAATTGTTAGACTTTGCAAAAGTTTTATAATGACACCTACTATAAGTGGACAGTAAGTGATGTCTGGTACCTCAAACCAGCACAGCTACCAATTTCTGACAATGCCACATGCTTTGAGAAATAGATCTAGTTACATTTTCATGTTGCTTTAAGAAGCTGCAAATAGTGAATCATTTTAAACTCTGAACAGAATACAGAGAGTATCTTTCTGTAGCAAAACCACACCATATCAAAGTATAATCAGATCATTTCAACATCCTGTAATAACTAATATCTTGAAAAACGTTATAACTAAGACAAAAATGAAAATGTGATTATTAAAAAAGAGTTAGATATTTAGTCATATTTTAAAATTAACTGTCTTACTGAACAATTACTACCTAATTATTAACATCACAACTCTTGACCTTCAGAAGACACTTGTTTTCATCTGAATCTACTTTTTCCTTTTACTGTATTTTGCTTCTTTAAAAAAGAAGCTTTCTTATTAATATCTGTGGATCAAGAAGAATGCATTCTCATCCAGTAGAGGTATTTATAGTATATACTGAAGTACAAATACTAATTGAATTATTTGCTCATAGTACTTGATTTTCTCTGAGGCAGGTTAACTATACATCATAAAAACAATCTTCTCTTAAGATCCATCAGCCTCAGATTTCTCTGTGTGAAGGATACAGCACAGAATGAAAATTATTTAGCCTTACTGCCATTTGTGACTTATATGAGACAAAAAAATAATGGGGGTGGGGATGGATAAGAGTAAAATACCAGTCTTTAATAAATTTTGGAAGTGAAGTCTGGTTGATTTTCCTCATTTTTTTCTTTTGTCTCAGTATACACCCAGCAAATTCTAGAGAGTTCATCTTTCCTGTGAAAGAAGGGCCAACCACTGGACTGGCAGAGACATTGCAGAATTGACACGGTTGCTGTAATACAATAGTCGGTGCTGCCTTGGGTGGTTTGCACTCTGCTGTGTTCTACAATGCAGCCTTCAGTCAGAAAAATGTGTATGCAGATCCCATGCCAGTTAGGAAATCACTTCCAGTCAGCGTTGGAAGCGCACTGTGCAGTGCAGTGCAGAAAAATACTTCCAAATCTTGCTTGGCATGCTGGTTGGGCTGCCACATATTTTAAACAACTAGGGAGACATTTTCTCTAGGAATGTATTTTTATCCATGGCAATGCTTCAGATGCTACGTAGAGAGATTTTTGTTGAACACATTTTTAGCCTTGGCTTTAAGCCAGCCTTAGATATATCGGTTCTCCTATCGCTTTACACGATCCCTACAGATCTCACAGGAAAAAAAGACACAGTGATTGAAGAGAAACCTCTACTAAACACTGATGTTTTACTTTGAGGGCTTTGAGTGGGGTGACACATCACACTAAAAGATGTAGTTTGAAAAAAGAAAAAATGAAAAATGTTTATATCCATCTGAAATGGAGGGGTTATTTTGACTTGTGATCTTTTGGGGATAGACTATGGGTCCCAGACACAGTGAGGAGAAGGAATTGTTCTGACCTTGGCAAGGTTAATCATATGTGTTTGTCCTCCACCAATAGCAAATTATTATCTACACACATATTTGTAGCACCTAAATTACATTTCTTATTACCCACCTGAGAAAGCGGAGAATAAAGCACAGGTAGTAGTTGTTCTACTGCTACATGACAACATGCCCATTCCCAGAAAAGTACATTTGAAGGAGACCGTCAACACTATTCAAAAGTTCTTTTGCTATCATGATATCATTTGGTACTGGACAACTTTATTTTTTTTCTACAGTAAATATAGTATACAATAAATAAGAGAAAAAGAAAAATACAATTCAACCATAATGCTTGGTCTAGTAAAATCAGTCATTTGATTCATGGTCAGTTGCCTAAAATTTAATTTAAAGGTAGATATACATATCAAAATTACAAAAGTTCTCTGTGTTAGAGAAATTATTTCATTTCCCTGAAATTTGGTCCTATAACTGTACATATGAATCCAGGAACTTTACAACAAATTATTAAAAAACTCTATTGTTCCTTCTTTTCTAATAAGTATAATCAACATGTTCCTGTTACTGACCTAATTATACTGCAGGGTGTGCTTCTATCGAGGGGATATTTGGGTTATTTATATGTTTGTCTGTGTGGACAAAACCATTATCTGACAGGCTGACTGAATTTACTATTGTAGACTACAGATACATCTGTAACTCAGCTCTGCAAGAATAAAAAGCTGTTACAGAACCAAATAAGGTCTTTTGGAAAGTAAAGTTGTCCTGTTCCACATGAACACTTAAAAGGTAAGATGTTTTTGCAGTCTGAAAATAAATTTGATTCCAGTCTTCCAGATGTATAAAACTGCATAAACCAAGCAGAATTATCATATCTGGCTAACTTATTCTATAATTAATATTAGCTAGTGCTTTTCAGTGTAGCTGGCTATGTAAATGAACATTTCTTAGGAGCTGGTATCTTCCTTAATATTGCAGAACACCACATTGTTTGTTTCATCTAACAGACTCAACACTGAGATATTTTAAGTGACATTGGAAGTGAACATCCTTGGTGAGAATACTATGTCTGTAATCAAAAAATACATCAGGATCCATATATTAAATTAGGCATAAAACCTACATGGTAGTAAGTTTTAGATGACATGAGTGTAGCTGTTCTAACAGCACATGCACAAGTACACTCCAAATTTTTGTCTTTCTATTGTGGTGGACACAGAACCTTAGAAATGTTGGCTGGAAGGACCTTTGGAGGTCATCTAGTCTATCATCCTGCTCAGAGCAAGACTATTCCCATGACTACATCAGGTGAGCTATGCCCATATCTGAGTCTTGAATCAGTGGCCTCTCCGGTGAACCTTTTGCTACACCCTGCTCAGATGAGGGAGACAAGTGACTCAGATTCATAAATCCCCAACAGAGTGGACAATGGTGAGACAAGTTAATAAATGTCTGGACTTTATTAACTTCCCACAATGTACTAACTGGATACACGATAATTGGCTAAGTATATAACAAGTTGTGTCAAGCAACACATTATGCCTTGCATTGCCTAATGGTAGTGAAGGAAAAGGGGAAAAAGGAAAGAAGGGAGATGAAGAGAATACAAGAATAGAGATCACCAGTCTGGGTTCCTGCATCAATCCCACCAGCAAGGGTTCCAGGAGGCATCTGTCTTCTTCACTTCACTCTCCAGACCAACGCCCCCTTGCCCCCATTCAATTAATACCCCCTTTCCTTGGGTCCATCCCCTAGGTTGACCCACAGACCTACATATCCCATGTATGGGGAAGGGTGAGGTATTTCATGAGATGATGTAATTAGCATGATCATGTTAGTCTTCATTAGCATATTGAGGGGTGTTAACTTTAATATGCATTTCGTGGATAATGAAGCAAAGGTCATTCACGGGACAGACGGCCCTTGGAATTTGCCCAGGTGCCCCAGAGCAGAACCGTCCTGTCTCCACAGGGCTCCCCCCTCCAGCTGCATCCTGTGTTACTCGGGCAGCCTTATCAGCTTTGACCTCCACATTAGCCACCCCATGACTATTTTCATTACTTGCAAGAGACATTCCTTAGATCAGAGGGCCTCCATTCCCCCCACTATCCTTTATCTCTTTCTCAGGCTGTTTTTCTCATTCCTTGTTTCTTGCAGACCTGTTTCTTTCAGGACCTGTTTTTACAAGGTGTCTCTCACACCTGTTTCAGTGCTGCACTATTCAGGTGAAAAGGTATTTCCTAATGTCCAGTCTAAACCACAAAAGTAGCAATTTCTGGTCACTGTCCCTTTTATATTACTTGTTGCTACTAGTTCTGATGCCTTTATAACCCCCATTCCAGTAGCTGTAGGCTGCTATCCCACCAGCCCTTTGCTCCTCTTTACCAGACTTTTCAACAGAGAACACTGGACTGCTATCTGGGTTGAAAAAGTCTCATTCATCCAGCCTGGACTTGGTCATCTTTACATTGAGAATACTGTAATTCTCCTCCTCCTCGTCCTTGCCTGTCTCAAAGAAGGATGTAGTATTGGCTTTTGTTCCCATCAGCAAAAACCTGCTCTGACAAACATGATTTTCTTAGATGATAGATGAGTCTCACCATCACTTCAACCAACTCCTTCAGTACCATCAGGTGTACCCCATGCAGTCACATAGATCTGAAAGCATTAAACTACTCTAAATAGTTTTGTAGAGCTTTTACTCACCAACTGTCATCTACTTCTCTCCTTCCCAACCATATTGATAGAAGCAGAGGTCCCAGGAGAGGACTTCACCTGTAAGGACTGAGACAAAAAACATGTTGAGTATTTCAGCCTCCTGGTTTGCTCAGTGCCATGGTATCCTCCCTCCAGATGTACAAAGGCCCACCATGAGGGCAAGAAACAGCTATTTACAGCTCCCCACCACCTCCTCTGCCCCAGGTCATCAGTTACAGAGCTCCACCATGGCATAACAGAATTAGTTCCATCTTACCTTGACCTCTGGTTTCTTACTGGAGTTTTTCAACATTCAGGGATGCCCTTGACAGCAGGTGTAGTTATCCCTCCTTTTCCTGCCCTCCTGTCCATGCTGAACATCCCCTTTCATCCATGCCTGTGCTACACTTATTCATGCCATCCCTCTTCCACTTGCACTCATCTCTTCGTGGCACTGATCCTAATTGTAAAAGCTAAGATATCTGGCCCAGGATCTTTCCTCAACAGGACTTGTTTCTCCTCTGTTGCCAGGGCACTGGAGATACATTTTAGGTTAAATAGCTGCAGGTTGAAATGGAGCCTTCCTCCCACTGCCAGAAGTCACAGGCTCTCTCCCTTCTGGTTGAGTGTCCCCTTCCTGCTCCTGTGTTGCCTTCCCACCCCCAAGGTGGCTCTTGCCTTACAGAGTCTCCCGAAGATCCTATCAGTGCCTCATCTGCCATCTTTGATACAAAAAAGGCTGTTAATTTCTTGGCTAGGATTGTTTTGTTTCTCTTAATGAACTGAAGGAAAGCATGAAGTGGATCTCTGACTTTGGGTTCCCTCATTTCATTTTTCAGTCTGAACCCCAGGAACATCAATATGCAATATGGAAAAAATTGTCTGGCTTGAGCAGATGGGAAGTCAGACTACCTGACTTCACAATTGCCTATGTACTTAAAATCTATGGTCTACAATAGTTTCTCCTTCTCTTTAATTATTTGTGAAGCAGAATCTTCTTACAGATGTGAAGAACACAGAAGAAGGAGGTGTGTAGGAAGAAATACAGTTGAAATTCTCCAGTGTAAGTCTAACTTTGCAGAGAAAGAGAGCATCAAATATGTAGAGCCTGCTTTTTGGAGCTGAAATGTTATCCAGCTGTGCCTGCAGAGAGAGGAAAAGCTAATGAGCTGGTTTCCTACTGTGGGAGTGTGTGCTGGGGATCTCTGAAATATAGCAGAGCAGAAGAGATTTTTCTCTCTATTTTGGGGTGAATCATACCTCAGTGCATGTTTCTCATTTTTATTATGTTCCATTGGAGAAACTAAACTGTGTGTATTTGTTGCTGTGAAATAGTTTCTCTGCTCTAACAGAAATAAATCTTGTGACAAACTGACACACTTTTTCCTCAAAGACAGCAAAACAGACATGTATTTTTAGGAACAGAGGCAACGTCAAGTGATCCACTCAGTCTCTGAGTGAACCTCTTGCCTACCATGACACAATTCAGTGTTTCAAGGCACAAGGTGCTTCAGGGTAAACTGCTCTGGAATAAAATCCTGATGGAGACAGTCACTCTGAAGTCTCACCTGCCAATGGCTGGTTTGTGCTTTGAAACATATTTTTAATTCCTCTGTTGTAACTCTCTAATCTTTTAGAGACACCATGCTAAGCTTCCCAATAGTGTAAGTTAGTGAAGTTAATAAGTGAAGTTACAGAAATCTTTCATTACTTTTTCACATATAGACTGAACACCTCGAGCATTATCAATCTTTTCTGGAACAAAGTGAAGATTAGGATTTTATGCCCTTTCATTGAGATGGGTTCTTCCTGTCTATTCTAAATGTTAGACATACATGTGACACTGAAAACATTAACAATAAACCGTGCTGCTAGTTTCTTTCTTAAGCAGTATGAGAGGTTGATAGAGACTCGAATTTTATGGAGCTTCAGGAGTGAATCAAACAGTAAATCAGTAAAGCTTACCTTTGTTCTTTAATATATGTATATAGACCCACAAGTGGGGAATGGAACCAGACCATTCCCAACAGATGTAGGTTGACTTGGAATCACTGAAATCAAGACGTGTGTTGATTTACACCAGCTGAAGTTACAGCCCATAATATTTAAATTGTATGCAAGCAAATGGCCTGTGGTTTGGAGTTTTGCATACCCTGATGTAAAAATGTCCTGATTCGTAAAGCATTTTTCTCAAGTGCCGCTGACTTTAACATTTAACTAAAAGGAGAGAGAAGGATACAGGCTTATTGAATAGTGTATTTTAAAGGAAAAAACTTTCTATTGTAATTCTTCTTTCTCTAAATCCTCTACAGTCTTAACTGTGGCTGAGAGATTTAAAATAGGATTATATCAGGCTTTACCCAGCAAGGCCTACAATTAGTTTTTAAGGCAATACTCATATTTTTGCTGTACCAGGAAAAGCAGCAAAATTTATGGATCATTAGGCCAGTAAAGCTGAGAGGAAAGTAGTTGCAGTTACTTTAGACAAGAAATGAATGCACCTATTTTTCTCAGATTTTTATGTTCAGAGTTTATACTGTATGTCACTGCCTCCACGATTCTGAAAACTGCTACTTTTTAATAATTTTCTCTTTTTCCAGTGTTAAATCTCTAGCACTGCTTGAAGAGAAGGATTGTTACAAGAGAGGTAACAAACAAATTATTATTACATTACCTGTCTGGATTCTCTTATTTTGGTACTTATTTGAGGCTCTCTGAAAGCTGCTAATATCTTCCAGGGAAATTTATGATAAAACATGCTCTGAAAATGTCTGTATGTCTGCTACCATAAAGTAATCCCATCCTCATCACCATAATACAAAGCTAGAAATAATAACAGCAGCTTTGACAGAAAACATTATACTATCTTCATTAATTTAAAATAGATTAAGAACATTGATTATTCTAATAAAAATTCCTAGTTATATGTTAATCTGCTTAATACTCTAAAATTATAGGTGTGCTGCATAAAATGCCCTTGGGCTGCTGTATCTGAGACCAGTGTCCCATGACCACAGCAGATGCTGCTTCTGGGCCCACCTCTGAGTTTAGCCCCATTACCCTGAGTAGTCACTTTGGCATCAAGGGTGCCAGGCTTGCTACACATACAAGAGTTTTGCAAAACTAAGGCCTTGCTTAGTAATCCCTTGAGACTGACAGTTTTCACATGCAGTCTCTCACTACTTTAGGGAATGTCTTGCAATTAATAAGAAATTCATCAATAAGGTTCACATACATTCACAAACCTCCATGAGTATAGCAGACTGAGTCAGCAACTTAAAAAAAATCAGATTTCAAATTCTATTATTTAACTTTCCCAAATTCTGCATTTATTTGTCTTTAGAACATAAAAATCATATAACTCTTTCCCCTTTTTTCAGTCTGACCTGAAAAAAAAAGTCAATTTTATTTATGTGTGTTTCTCTCTGTAGCCAATTTGATTCCTTCAGTGCCAATACTGCTACCTGTTTCTCTTTTCTCAGCAAGTATTGTCACCAGTTTTGTAAAGGAATTTCACTTTCACCTCATGGACTCCAACATAAATAATATGAAACACCCAGACACAATGCTAACAACTGAAACCTCTGGCAATTATTCCAATCACTGAAGAAAGCGAACGAAAAAAACCCAGTACTTCACTATGATTATCTATAATTCTGCTGAAATTGTATGCATTATAATAACACTTTCAACATAGCGTGTGCATGCCTAATAATTCAGAAGAATTTATTCCCAGCGACCTATCCCATGATTTATCAGAACTGCACACATTTCCACATAAAAGATTCAAGAGCTTAATTTTAAAATGCTTTGTATGTGAACCCTGAGCATGTTACCATTTTCATTCAAGTGCATTACTAGATATTCATAAAAAGACCACTTGGCAGATAGCTTCTGGGCAAGCAGCAGTGTGGTGCTACTGCAAATCTACAAGTAATTTGACTCATCTATGTGTAGTTTGTCTCATAGAATCATAATTTCTCTAGGAAATACCCTTGGAAGGCAGCAAATTAAACCAGGTTGCAACATATATTCTTCAGTTTACCTACATTTCTCACTCCGTGGGAAACGGAGACACACACAGCAAAGCCAAGATCTTTCTTCTGCCAGCATACACAGGAAAGAGAATTAGTGGTCAGATACTGTAGGCCTAAACACTGCTTTCAAAAATGCAGTCTGGTGAAGGGGAGAATAGTTTCTTATGCTTATTTACTCCCTTGCAAATCATGGCCGTTGTTTAAACCTTTCATGCCTCTGCCATCCTTTGACCATCTCCCTCCAGTTTGTCATAAATCAGAGAAAAAGGTCTTTTTTCTGAGACTTCCTCCCTTAGCTTCTCAGAGCATAGGTTAAATAGTAGTTTATTTGAAAGCATGATCAGCATGGTAGCAAAGGTGTCCAGCTGCATCCAGAGGCATTATGTGACACAGCAAAACTCCTAGAGATATATTTCACCAATGCTCCATGGAGGGAGCAAATTAAGCCAAGTTACAACATACACTCATCAGTGAAAGAACCATAAATAGGCTGTTGCTTCATTTGGGGTTTTTAATATGCTGTTTGACACAGTTTTCCAGTGAATGGCTTAAAATATCCAATGTAAGTCTATGTGCTGTTCCGTGGATTAGCTGTTACGTCTTATTGGCTGCTCACTCTTTAAAAGTCACATAACCATACAACCTTATTTCCATGAACTGGAGGGGTCCTCTGTTTGTTCATAAATTTTACGGGTAAGAGCAAGAACCAGCTTTACAGCAGAGAACTGTAGTGGCTTTCTATGGGTGACACCACTCACAGTGACACTTCTTACTTTCACTGAATGGTCTTGTAAATAAAGTTTAAAACACCACAGCCCCCTGTGAAGCACACCAACAAACTGCACTCCCAGGTTCTGGATCTTTCATAGCTGTACTTTCCCTAGAGTGATTTTAGATCGTATTCAAAATGAGATATAGAAGAAATGTTAAGCCTTAAATTGAGCTACACTGACCACTAGTGTAACAGTGGCATCCAACTGTCCTTTGCTGCCCACTCGTTACCTTAATTATCACAAGACATCTTGTGAGGCCAGTAAGAAACCACTTCAAGATGCATTTGATTCAGTTGATTTGTCTTATACCCTTGCCTCCCCTGTTAGTTTCGGTAAATAGCAATAAATACTTAGTTTCCTATAAAACTATAGCTAATTTCTTCTCTAATTTAAGTATTTTTAACTAGCACTGAGGTAGTATAGTGAAATGAAGTAAATATACATAAATGTCTAAACCCAGAAAATAACAGCCTATATAGCGATGGCCTTTATTTTCCTATGATAGCAAGGTTCTTCTTCCCTGAAATTGGATTGATAGCCTTCGTTGAGAATAGCCAAAAACTGGATTGGTTTAAGCTACATTTTAATGCTTATTTTTCTCATTAGTGGATATCCATAAAACCACTGCTGCATTTAACAATGTTTTCCTCACAAGTTGAGAGGAATAAGGTGATGGATTTAAACCTGTTTATTTTTGCTTTGAGATAAAATTGGACCGTCTAAGCATTGTTAAATCAGTGAAAATAGTGAGGTAATTGCTTTTCTTACTTTCCAGCAGATCCAAGAAAACATTTCAAAATTATGGTAATTCGGAAGCAACATTTGGAGGAAGGAGAATACTTTTGACTAATCAAAATAATTCTGTTAGTAGTAGATATGTTAGTAGTCATGATATGATCTCTGCAGTTTTCATCTCAGGCTTTTAAAAAGGTTAGTTTAACAAAAACAATTAAGATTGAGAAAGAAAGATTTCAGGGGCAAGCAGGTCCCAGGCAGCACTCAAAGCAATGCAGCTTTGTACTCTAAACATACTGGGGTTAATTTTTCACTTAATTTTTCACAGAAGGACACCTGGTCTTCTCCTTGAGGACACAGATCAAGGCTCTTGACACTCAGGAGAGTGCCCCAATTCCTGAGCTCTAGGATTTTAGGAGATGGGATTCAAGCTCAGGTTACCCTGGATGCAGAAAACAGAATAAAAATTTGTAAAGGCACCAGCTGGAGGCTCTTGGCCCATTTTTCGCACAGCCCACGAGAAGGGTATTAATTATTGGGCTATAAGGTATGTGTGCTCTGCTGTAGTGCTCTAAAGAGCTTCTGTTGAATCACAGTTCTGATAAGTGCTGTGAGCCAGCAAAGATGTTTCAGGAAAAAAAAAAAAAAAATTAAGATGCAACATGTAGAAATCGTTTATCTCACATTCATTGTAGAAAGATCAGGTATTTATTTGGTCTGTGAGAAGGAAAGGTGTATATATGCTTTTATATTTCATACTTTTAGAGTTCTGATGCTGCGGGAAATGATGCCAGGTATAGAAGGTAACAGGCAAATAAGGAAGCACCAGCAGTCTGAGCAATTTTACTACTTTGGCCTTTTCCAAGAAAAGAAATAAGGAATTATTTTTTTTAAGCAGATTGGAAGCATAACTTCTAACTAAAATAGGACACCAAGGAGGACTAACTAAAATCTTTTTTGGCAAAGTCCAAGACTAAAAATCAAAATACAGTCAATTAGAAAAATTAATCCTCTGTTCTCATTTAGACAAAGACTATGTTTACAAAACTGGAAATGAAAGAAAATTAAAAAGAAGGGACGGAGACTTGGGTTTGGGGAGGTTTCTTTCTATTTAACATAAACTATTTCCAATTTAGAATAACAACTTTTCTCTTGGTTGATACATGGTGTTTTTGAAATTAATCTTTTCTGGCTTTTTCCCTACAGACATCAGGTAAAAATCTGTGCAGTCACAGAAAAAAAGTGTTTATTTCCTGCAGTTTGGGAAACATTATGCAATGGCTTTCGTGGCTTTAAAATTGTAATAAAATTTGGGTGTAATCTTTCCTCTTTGATCATAAAGTAAAAATGTTTTTGTAACACTGACTCCTTTGGCCTTGAACCTTTGATGTCACTCTTTTTAAACACATGAATTTTAGTCATATCATCCCAAGAAAACTTCCACTAGAGTACCTGTATTTGGTAAGACCGCCAGACAGTTTTTCTTGTGTTTAGTACCACTGACTGCATTTCACGGAACCATTCCACACTGATAGAATGTATTGGATAAATTTTTAAAAAACATGTACAGTTTCTAGCTTCGTTTACAGCTGTTACCACACCCTTCCTCAGATTTGTTCATAAGCTCATCAGGGGCACAGTGTGGCTTTTTTCCGTTCAAGCAAGCCCTGACACCTTTCAGGTCAATTACCCGCCCTTGAAAAACAAACTGTGTATTTTATCAGCTGAATTCTCTGTTACCCATCACCACAGTATTCTTCCTACTGTAAGATGTTAGAAGATATGAGTAAATAATAATAAAATATATTATACACAACTGAAGTATAATAAACCCCTCGGATCTCATAGGTATTTAATCAGAGAACAATCTGCAAATAAATTATTTATTCATGATTCCAGTGTATTGACTGCCATCAGGCAGGTTTTGTAAATTACAAATATTGAAATGATACAGAAATGGTGATGCAGAAAAGAACGTATTTAACTGCAGACAAATCCCAAGACAACACTCTGAGAGTTTTAAAGGTATTCGAAGTATTTTATATCATCGTAAAAACTGCTGCAGAGCATAAGGTATTTCTTTGGCTACAGTGAACCATGAATAATATTGCAGAAATGCTTAATTTCATTTAATAGCATTGAGATGTGCATTTCATATATGAGATAGCCTGACTGCTTAGAAAATTTGATTCACAGCAGTCTCCAGTGAAACTGGTCAAATAATCTATTGTGAATAAAACCTATTGTAAATTTGGCCATTTCTCATAGAATAATTACCCATTAATAACTTCTTTCATTATTCAGCCAGCTCTAGCCCACAGTATATTTATTTCTGAGGAAGGTACTAAATGACTTGAGAAACCTTTGAGTGGAGAGTTATACAGCTTCACTTAAACTTTGCACTCATTTAGGGATGCTGCTGTGACTGAATACTGAGTTGTATCATATATGGCACATATGTAAAGTAGAGAAAATACCATAAATTGGCCAGACTATTAAAAATAATATTCAGGAAAATACTTTGAAAAATTCATAATAATTAAGTGAATGACATTTAAGTGAATAGAAATTTTGGGCCAAACTCTATAATAGCAGCTGATGGCCCTCTGTCTACAGCATTTTGTGTTGTGTAAACTGTCCAGTCATTAGATGTTGTGCCATGTCTTTCCTTTTATGCTGCATTTCAAGTTTCATGAATATTTAATGGTGTAAACAAAACAAAACAAAAAGTATTGTGGGGGAAAAACCTGTTCCCATTCTACATTCAAATGAAATCGAGAAATGCTTTTTGCAGGAACCTGTGAGAGTGGCAGGTGCCTTCATCTCTGCTTTCCCTGAGAATAAGCAAAGCTTTACTGCATTCGGAGTAGATATTATCCAGGTTGACTGGACATCAAGTTTTGACACAGTTGTTAATTTGTTCCTCTATACTGGCATGAAAAGGGGATCTGAGCTTCAGCAGATCCTTTGTCAAAGCATATAACTCACTTCAAAGGATTGTCCAGACTTTTATCGCCAATAGAGACAAATAGGTGCATCCAGGAGCTGTTTCACCCAATAAAGTTACCAGGAAACATTTTTCTCTGTTTAGTAAAGCATCGATCTAAGTGAAGTGTTTATACTTCATTCTCAACCTCTAGTTGGCTGAAAGTAGGTGAGACAACTGCTATACTTGGTTTGTATCTTCTCTTTGGGAAAGCAAGCAGAGTAGTGCCCTACTCACCACAATACTGGAGATGTACTTTTCTCAGCCTCCTGTGTTAGAGATATTCTTGGTTACTAGAAAGTATCCAGTAAAGCAGTAAGTTGAACCTGTGTCTCCTACACCCACACTGAGTGCCAGAGCCATTGGACCACTAAGTATATGGGGACTGATATTTTTGGTGTATTTCATTTTTTCAGGTTTGTTCCATTGAAAAACTTCAGCCCACCGAATAGATATTTTCTGACAATCATCAAAAGTAAGAAAAAAATCTGACTCTACTTACTACTAAATGTTTGCATTTAAGAAATCATGCTTACTAATGAATTTAATCTGCAAATCCGATTGTCTTTATTGCTTTTTACTAACAGTATCTTCCCTTTTCAGTAGGATTGTCCTCACCACTTGTCATTCCAGTCTCATGAAAGAACTGTCCATCTATAAGCCTCTGATTTATACTTCACTGTCTTCTCTTTAGGTTATAGATAATGTTCTTAAAATTAGCACAGGGCCAGTAACCACAGAAAACCTAGTACATTTCTGACTGGTGTCCAAATGACTGACTGCTAAGCATCCCACATCATAAGTTCCTTTTAAGCGTTCTTCTCCCTGTCTGTCTCTGGAAGCAGCCTTCATAGTTCAGGGAATGCCTTTACATATTTTATATATTTTTCAGAGTTTTCAGAGATACGTTGACCTTTAAGCACCTTTTGCCTCCTTCCAAAGCCATGAAAACCATTGGTTGCCTTATTTTTAAGAAGTATGGGCTATTGCTGCAATGCACTTATCTACAGATTACTGTAAGCACATTTCTTTCATTTGAAAAAGGTATTCAGTTTTTCCCACGTAAGTCAGCAGCTAGAACGAAAAGTGATTAGACATTAAAAGAATGAGCAAAAAAGCGTATGTATTGATGTCTTAATCTTTTCAAACTAGAGTACCAGAAAACTGGTGATAAATGATAGTTTTCAAACTGTAATAAAATTAACATGAATTTCACTTCATAGTAGGTGAACATTCTCCCTGCTGATTTCATGGCAGGAAAACTGGAAAGTCAAATTATTCAGAGACTAAGTGTTTCAAATATAGCAAGAAACAATCACATTCATATTTATAGAGATAATACTGTTCCTTCAAATCAGACTGTCAGTTCTCGCTTCTTGATAACAAATATATTTTATTACAATTCTTACAACTGCTACAGAATATTTATTAAAACATGTTTTATTCCCGTAATTATGTCCACAAGGTAACATTTATAGGAACAGAAGAATTGGAGAAAACATTTCTTCCTGCATTTATGGACTCACAGTTGACACTTTAATTTCTGTAGAATGTTGCCAATACCGCACAATGCAACAGGGATCATTAAGACAAAGAAGACGAGATGAACTGACAGAGGGTGGAAAACTGTTTGAAATTTTAGCTGAATGATGCCTAAGCCTATTTGCCAAGTTCACTGAAGCTGTGGGGCTGTCTGCTGTTTTGCACAATGCCATCTTGCACTGTGTGAGCTAAAAAAATTCTGTTCTTCACTAGATAAAACTACTTCTATGGTCTTTGATGTAATTGATAAAAGGAAACTAATGGTGTGTTGCATAACTGTGAATTAGGGAATGTAGCTGTTAAATTAACAAATGTTCACAGACATGCTGTGGTTTCTCTTGGAAAATGTCACAGGGGATCCTCCTTTATTCAATAATTTGGTTGCAATCTAAATTCTGTTTGAGGATCTGCATCTATATCATACTGAACATTTTCTGAGCTCATTAGAAAAAGCTGAAGGAGATTGAGATTTACTGAAGGAATACAGTCACGCCGTGATTCCCCACAAAATACATACGAATAATGTGTTTATGCATTTAGAACTATACGTATGCATAGGCTTATTGTAAGGACACACTCACTGAGGCGTCTTTGCTCTGTTGTGCCTTAAATATTTTCAGAAGTTCTTTGGAATCTCTCTAAAATATTTTTGCAATACTTTACAATAACTGTTTTCCGAAGATTGTTAGAGTTTGGATTCTTGGGTTTCTTTTTAATGCTTTTCCCCACACAATAATAGAACAAAAAGTTGATATTTGGTGTTTGGATTTTCGTATTTCTTTTTTTATCATCTTTCCACATAATGTTTTTCTCTATACAGCAACAGAAAAAAAGTTATTTTATGCTTCATTAGGCTGGGTGACATATTCTTCCAAGATCCAATGGTCAGCAGTATTTTCAGCAAATTGTGTGTCACACTTGACTGCAGTTTAGAGGAAATTATAGAACAAGCAACTATAGAATACAACAGGTCTAATTATATTAAACTTTCTTTTCTGCTCACATGCCAGTCATAAACAGACCTTGATTTCTGTGTACATATTTGATATTCATAAGTATTTGCCAAACACCTTGGATAAATTATACACTGGTTTGTTGGTATCTGTTTGTCCTGAATGTTTATGACTGATCACCTATGCCAGAATGTATTATTTCTACTTCCCACTTTGAGAAATGTTTTAACTGATGAACAAAAACCAGTGCAAGTTCTTGCTCTTGAGTATGTAGTATGCTTTCAAATGGAGTATATACTGTGCATTTTTAAAAATTCTCCCTTCTGAATTTTATTGCTGTGCTCATTTCTCATAGCACTTCTCATGTTGCCCTACTCAGTGCAGAATCCTGTTATCAGAATTTTAAATAACAATAAATTAAGTCCAACAAGGTAGTAAATATGACAGAATTTATTAACATCTCTTTGGAATTTCAAACAGCAAACTTCTGCATGGCAAAGTTGCTAAGTATAATGATTTGCTTTCTGAAAAACAAACTAGAGGTCTATGGAGAGCTCTTTCTGAAAACAATTACCAGTCACAAATCTCCACAGTACAGCTCATAACTGCAAGGAACATCTCTAGTTTGAATGTTTTGAGGCACACTAGGCAAAAGACGCTAGCTTTACACATCACGACGTCATCAAGTGTCATTTGCCTAGAAATGTTAAAACAATACCACCAAAAAGCTTGTGATAGTTTGGAAATATTTTGGTTCAATATTGCGATAAACCATCCATGTTCAATTTAAAGAGATTATGTGATGGGTTCATACCAACTAACTGGTTGGTAGTTGGCAATGATGCAAAACTTTTTCTCTTGTAATCCTGTAAAACTGTCCCAAGACTGCAATGTCCCCATCCTTCACTGAAATAGTTCAATCTGTCATTTCAAGATGTCAGTGCTAGAAGTTTCCCTTACATTTTTGCCAAGGCTGTTTCCTCTTTAAGGATAGTGGAAGCATTATTTTGAAATACAGTTTAAAAACAGGTTGTAAAATGTTTTCAAGTTCTGAACATAGATGAAGCACTTGCAATTTGGCAGATTCATTTTTCCCTCAAGATGAGTGTGCTACATCATTGAGATTAAATATAGTTAAGCTGTCATGATTCTTAGCTTATTGCTTTGTTTCTCTAGATTCTCACTTCTACAGGTAGTCTTTAAAAATGAGTTAGCACAGAGGGTCAGCAAGAAATCTGAGTCTACTGGAATCCATTTAAAAAGATCAATTCTGACTATTTTCAATTTCATCATCACATCTTAATGATCCATAAAGTGACAAAGAAATGGACTACTCAAATCAGACAAATGCAGATGCATAGTCTCCACCTATCAAGGACAAAGCAAGCTCTTCTCTATACTAGGAACAAAACTGATCCTCAGATAAAATTCTTGACAGACATTTATGTTATAGCAGAAAAGTCCAAATAGAAGAGAAATTGTCATCCACCTTTAAAGACAAAATTATTACCTTATTATTGACTTAAATGCCTGTATCCTCACCTTAACTTTGAAGCTTGACTTTCAAAAATGACCCTGCAGTTTGTTCATACATTGGCATAGATGCTTAATTCTGTGTCATATCCTCATGCAGTTCAGAACAAGCAAATACTCCGAGTTAATATGAGAAATGGCTGACTTCTACAACCTAGGGGCCAATGGACAGCAACGTCTTTCCCTTAAGCAGCAATTTGAGCGCCACAAAATTATTCCGCTGCTAGCCAACTGTTTTTTTCAAAATTCCTCATTCTTTTTACCAACCTGTAAAGTGTGTTTTGATTCACCTTTATCTGTGTTTTTCCTTGGGCATCCACTGCTGACCCCTGTTTCTGACTAGTGTGGTCCCTGAGCTGTGGGGAGCGTGGCCAACCACCCAGGGCTCTCACCAGCACAGGCAATCAGCCAAGATACTGGCTGTGAAGTTTGCCTCCAACCAGTTCTCACTGCACAGCTGCTCTCTTTCATCTCCACTGAGATCTCCAAGCTGAAGATGTGCACAGTGGCTAGCAGACAGTGTTTAGTTATGTTGATGCCACAATGTGCACTACAGAAGTTGTTGTCAATTATTGGCTCTGAGAAGGGACAAAAAGTCCAAACACCTTCCCAGTCAAGAGTGGCATGTTTCTGGAGGAACTGGCTCAGATTCACAGCCAAGCACTGGGTGAGCTCTGCACCCCTCAGGGTCTGTGCAGCCCCATCATGCAGCAACCTCATGCACACTGTGGACCCCACTGTGAGGAACTGTACAGAGAGCTCATCACAAAAATTAGAAAACTAACTTCTGTTCTTTATAAAGCTTCTCCTAATCACACTAATCATGACATGTGAGCAACTCTCAGTAGAAGATCAGGCAATGTGCTTCTCATCTTTTACACATCTGCTCTGTGTCTTCTCCTTGGATGAAAAGCGCAGCACAGAGTAGAGGATGGAATGCTTCTGATGAGCTTTAATTCATGGCCTTTGGGTAGGCACCAAGCAAGGAAGGTTCTGGTTATCTGTGCCTGTGACATATGATGGCACAAGATTCAGTAACACATGAGAGCAGACAGTTGAGGGAGATACTGTTTTGATCAGTTAAAAATAAAATTCTACATTTGAATGGACATATGAAGAGAAGGAAGGTAGTATGGGATACAAGAAGATAAATACTCATAAGCAGGGCTCCTGCTTAACACTCATAAAAAATAAATGCATGTGGACATGCATACAGACACTGCATTTGTTTTCTGTTTGGAGTTTCTCAGAGATTTGTGATGTGTACTCTGGTCACAAATTTCAAGTGCTGCTCTATAACCTTGACAGAAGGAAAGGTGAGGAAAGGCAAGAAGAGGAGGGGAGAGAGGGGAGAGATGAGGATAAGAGAGGGAGAGGGAAGATTCCTTTGGCAACTGGGGCTTTCTATCAAACATTAAGTAGTAGTTTAAATAAAACCTTAAGTCTTCGTGATGCTTTATGAATGAAAGCAATAACATGAAAATAGCTGCATTAAACTGACAAAAGTCTTGTTTTAGTATTTTATATTACAGATACTGAAACATTCAGCTGTAGCCATAATGACTAAACAGTCTTGTTGGATGGAGACCCTAAAAGAAGAATCTCTAGAAGGATTAACTGGTTTTCTTCATGAAAATCACAGTGAAGTTTTCTTTCCAGTGCTTAAAAGCTTTTCTTTCTAACAGAACTTCATTTAAGTAACTAGTGTCAAAAGTGTCTATCAACTGTTAAGTGTTTCAGTTTAATTGTCATTCTCTTCCCTATAATCTAGTTCTGGATAAAGCAGTATTTGTCAGAAGTATTTTAATAAAAACTGTTTAAACTGTTGACCAAACAAGCACTTGTGTTATTAAAAGAGAATATAATAAAACAAACTTATGAAATACAATCTAGAGAGACAAATATTTTACTCTAAAGCATCCTCTTTAAACATAAACACTATTTCTGTATTCCTCCTTCACTCTGCAGTAGCTGGAGTTTTCTGGAGAAGTCTTATTTTGTTGAAAATTAGTAACATAATGCATCAGGCCTAGATTCTAGTCTGGTTTATTCACAAAAAAAATATTTAATCCATGTTTACTTGAGCAATACAATAAAACAGACATGAGGCATATGTGGGGTAACAGCCTGGAGACACTGAAGTCAGTGGTGCCTCATTATTTACTGGAATTTACAAACCTTTTTTTTAAAAAAAAATAAAGTGTGAAACTTTTATTAAATATTGATTATCTATACTCCGATTTATGATAAAATAGACACTATTCATTACCACATAGTTTATCATATATCTAGCTAATAATATCAGATTATCAATTCTTTTAAAAAATAAATGGTAAATCCCAGTAAGAATACCTAGGAAGTTAAGAGAAAGCAAGTTGAACCTTTTGCTTTAAAGTCATATTGGCTGTTGACTGCCAAGAGACTTGAGGAGTTATTCAGTGGTCTGCAGAATTCCAAAGGCAACCAAAAGTTGATAAAACTATTTCAGCCACAGTAAATTATGTATTGTATGTATTTTCCATACATGGAATACCATTTATCCAAATGAAGAATCCTCCTGTACCCAAGGCAAAGTAGTGATTGTACTTAACATTAGAGCTGAATACTGATAAATGCCCTTATCAAAATTTGAATGCCAAAAGCATTCTTGTAATTAGGTAATTTTACAAGTCTTGTCTGCTACCCGTAAGAACTCTTATCATATATCCTAAAATAGGCCAGTACATTCATCCAGATGCCTAGCCAGTTCATGAAAGACATAGAGCATCAGCTATTGTGCATATTCTGTGTGTCCTTGGGACTGAGGCTTCTGGTCTCCGGTATGGGACAGCACAGGGCCTAATGCTCACGCAGCATCTAGCTTTGATACCCAGCCAGGATTGGGCTAGCATGTGCACTTGGATATAGGCTCTCCAAACTCCTTTATGATCTGCCAGCTGGGACACAGCCAGAGAATGCCAGGAAGGAAATGGCTAATGAAATGCCCTGCTTGATTCAAAGAAGAAACAGATTCTTCCCTCCACCACTACTTTTATAATGATGTAAAAAACAGTGGCTACTAGTCCTGAGATTTCCAAGGGTCTCTCAAGATAGTAACATGTGATGTGGTGGTTTAAACTCAGTAGCATCTTATTCCACAAGGGATACTACTGAAATCAACAATAACCATGGAGTGAGGTGTTACTGTGAGAGAATGCTATCAGCATCTGGCCCCTGGTCAAAATCAACAGGTTTTCAAAAATATTTTCATGAAAGGGGGGGGCTGGTGGAAGAGAATGGTTTAAACAGAAGATCTGCATTCCTTTCTCTGAGGGAGCAGTGGAGACAGGTGGACAGGGTACAATGTTTCTGCCTCTTTGCAGATCGGGGAACTAATGCAAAGAGTCTCTGCAATTCTACCCAAATGCTCAACCAGCCTCTGGAGATGGGGAAGAGGTAATCCCTCAAATTGAGTGGCAATTTCCCCACCTTCTATCTGTTGTCTGGTCTGTTAGGAAAAACAGATAAAAGATGTGTGAAAGAGGTTATCTTCACCTTGGATTTATGTCAACACTGTTGAGATCCAGGAAGAAACAGGTGGCAAACTGCTTATGCCAGGGAAGAACAAAAAATCAAGTTCTTAAAATGCTATCAAAAGGCCTCCAAATAAAAGCTACTGTAGAATTGACAATGAGCAATGGTTTTGAAGACAACACTAGTGATACCTCCAAAAAAAGTGTTGGTTTATGTTTAGGGAATATGACAGCAAGTTTAGGAAGGTTGGGAGGATGGATAAACCATTGAATGAAAGTAATATACCTTTTATGTAAATAGCAGATTGAGTACTTTATTTTCTGAGTACTTTATTTTCAACTTTTGAAGGAAAAAGAGTATTGATGATTTAATAGCAGGAACTGATGATTTGCTATTGAAAATTTAATACCTGGCATTAAAAACATATGCATCCACAGTAAAAGATGAAAGGCTTGTGTAGTCATTATCTTGAGCACTGAGCTTTTATATAAACTCACATCATGGGACCATAATGTTATTGTCAATTATCATTCTATTTCATTCATTACTCAGAGGAAAGGAAAGCATGATATGGATTTTTTTTAGAGTTGTGGAATTATTTGGGAAACTAGTGTCAACAGAGAATCACTCTCCTCAGTGGCTTTAACTGAAGCTAGTTAATTAAGCATGCAAGCATTGGCTTGATAACTGAGTAAGACAAAAGACTACTTGTGCCATAATGGCCTTAGAATTTTGAAAATAACATTGTAGGGTATTTTTTCTAACTTCTTTTCAGAGATACCTTGTAGTGCAACCTTTTTTTTTTTTTTTTTCTTTCTAACTGTTCTGTGGCACAAATCTTTCGGAATAGTGTATAGATTTCAATTGGGTCTATTGTGACCAAAGTTGCCCAAACTTGACCAAGTTATAAGAGCTCAAACCTTTGAAACCGTAATCCTTTGCTGCTACATAATGTGAAGGTCATGCTGGGTATGTCTGTCTCACACTGTCTCACAACTTCAGGTTCTATTCTGGTCTTTCCCTATGGTGGCCACTTGGATGGATTTGAAGGACAGGACCCTATGCTGTTAGCAATGAATGCTCCATATTTCTGCAAGTCATGTCATAGGCATGGGAAAAATGTGAGCTGTGACTTGATGAGCATGCCTGAAGAGAAGCCAGAAAGGGTAGGGACAGCACTTCTCCAAGGGGGTTTCCATCTACCCAGAAAAAGGAGTGAGGGCAGTTGTGGCTCCTCTTTTGAAGGCTGGGAATAGGAGGAATGTCCCCTGGATGCAAAATGATATAGCATACAGGGGCTAAAGGTTGGCATAGATCCAAATGAAGAAGTCCATAACGAACAGAGAAAAGTGGGACATAGCAATTTTACTGCATTTGAAAGGTGCTGGGACTCTGCACTGGCCACCCTGAACATGGCAGCAGTCCTAGGGGCTCTGACACAGCACTTGATTCCTGGTTGCTCCACAGGCAAAAAAAGTGTGAGGGCATCAGTGGTGGACCTGTTGGCATCAAAGAGGTTGGGAAACCACTGGAAACCACTGCCAGCCAGTGGAGATGACAGCAGCCTATAAAATGGAGTTGCTGGCAGTAGAGCTAGGGAAATTTCAGGAACCTGGTACACGTGACAAAGCTCTTTCTGTACATACTGATAAGCAGCACAGCAACAGGCTTTGTGCCTACCACACCACTTCCTGGGCCATTGCCACTGGGACCAACTTCTCCTGACAGCACTGACTGCAGACACAGATATCTTACCTAAATCAACAAAAGGGAGTTCTTTAGATATAAACCATGGGATAAGAAAATTTGTGATTCCTTCCAGCCAGACTGAAAAATACCATGATCTTTCTCATAAAGTTTCCTTTCCTTTGTAAAGAGAAATGTTGTTCTGGCTTTTTAAAATACTCTTAAAGTCAATTCTTGGCAAAAAAAGACCTTGAATGGTAAAGATCAAATCAAATTTCAGGAGAAAAGGAAACATATAAAAGTACAGAAGGGTGGATATGAAGTTCTTTTACCAGGGAATAACTGAAGTCCTTAAGCGGACAGCTAAGGCTGAGAGCAGTGGTGCTTAGAGGGTTGAACTTGGCCTGCAAGAACGCTGCACACAGACCAGGATTAGAAATGAAAGCTGCATGATGCTTTTGCAAACTGAGCTCATGAAAAAACATAACAATACCAAGTACAAACCCTGCCAGTCATTGGGAGGTTTGCCATTTATTGTAAAAGCTGATTACACTTCATTATCTCTTCTTTATCAAGTGATATGGCGTGCTTTTCAGTTGTGAATGCCTGGCTAGATGGGAACCAAGCTTGGTAATGCAAAAAACCCAGATTTTCCATGCACCAAAATGACAGGATGTAGAAGATCTTTGAAAGCTGTAAAATAGCATTAGTTAGAGATAATAAATAGAATTTTTCCTCTGTGTTCATTAATAACACGGGGAATGGGAACAGCGCTGGCTTTTTCAGAGCTGAAAAATATAAACCAGATGAGGCAAACTACCTTAAAAAGCAAAATCTGTCAGACTCCAGAGCATTTGCGGTATCAAAAGAAAACTGACAGACAAAATACCAATGCATATTTTCATTGCATATGTGTTAACTTCAGTGAATATTTAATGAATTAATGGAAGTTATTCTACACAGCTATTTTGATAATGCAAAACAAGAGGTAATTATTTAACTGGCAAATTTTTTTTGGCAGACATTTTTTGTAGCTTTGAGCAACAGCTGAGAATAATGCATTTTTAATTTAAAAGAGCAAGACAGTGTCATGAAACACAGGATCTATAATGAAGATTTCGGGAGATGGGATACGAGTGAAGAACTCTAGTATAAAGTGCTATAATAAAAAATAATTTACAAGAGGAACACTTTAAAAAAAATAATCAGAACCCAAGCTTATTAAGGCTGTTAACAATATGATTTTCTGCCAACTGTTTCCTGTTTTTTCCTCCACTGAGAAATCTGGAAATAATAATGGCAAAGAAACAATTATCTCAGAAGCAGATTTTTAAAAAGAGCATGAATTTTATTATGCCAAATTAAATTCATCTCTCAATAAAAATGCCTCATTCACCTTTCAGCAGAAAGATACTGTTTTGTCCTTTTACAAGAAAGCCATGCTCCTTCTAAAAGACAAAGGCAAAAAATATACCTGAAAGATGGTTTCTTTCCAAATCCAAAAGCTTGATTGTTATTTTGTTGGCTTGATCAAAGGTATTACTCCTCACTTGAGATCCTTCCTCATTTACATACTCAGAATACCATGGTAGAAAAATTTGATCACAAAGAATATAGCACACATCTTGAAGACCACTTTTTCAGTGCAAAATTAATTATAATTGACAGCTGTGACATTTATTTGTAGAAGAAAACTATATGCCTGGATACATGCCTCGATTTGCATTTCAGTGTAGAGCATAGCTTAAATGGATAGTTCTATCTATAAATTATTTCTGTTGGAGAAAATTCAATTGTTATTTAGTGCATTTTGCCCATAGCCACTACCGTGCTACTACTGTGTTGGTGTAAACCATTCCTTTAAGTCATGGCCCCAGAGTTAAAACTTTCTGTGACAGGATGTGAATAGTGAGACTGAGAAGAGATTTGAAGATTGTGTGACACTGCTATGGGTACAAGTTACTGGAAACTTCCTGTTCAGAGACATATAACTGAGACATAGCGTTGGCCAGCTCTCAAGAGCCAATACCTAAAAAGTTACCACCACGTGCCTACTACTCCACATCAAACACAGTCAAACACAAACAGCCATCTGCAAGGCAGGTGCCTGGTCTAAGCTCAGTATCTAGTCCTTCTCCAAAGACCTTGATTTATTCCACAGGTCTTAGTTCCCTATTTTCTGGAGACGCTTATCTCTTACCACCATTACAGAAAGAGCCTACCAACATATCTCATACTGGCCCAGTGATATTTGCCATGTAAAAGTTAGGTGAAATGAATACCACTCACAGGCAGTTGCATATACTAGGTACATGTGACCTGGGGAATCTTGGCAGTAGTTCATCTGATTTTAGCCATTCAGTTTGCAGAACAAAAAAAAAAAAACAAAAACAAAAAAAAAAAAAAAAAAAAAAAAAAAAAAAACAACAAACAAACAACAAAAACAATAACAAAAAATGAACAAATAAAAATCTTAACAGGATCTGTGAGCATGGGAAGCTTGACATATACACAGTGAAATAAATTCCATTGAAGAAAAGTGATGGAAAATACTAGGTGTTTATCTGAAATAGGTGACAAAATGTATTAAATTATTTGAATATTTTAGGCAAGCTATTTCAATCATCTCTACTACCACATAAATTATATAAAAAGAATGCAAATAACCAGCCAGTACTGCATAGCTGTTACATTAGTAGAGCAGCTGGATGCAACATTAAAGCCCTTATAAACAAGAGGAATTATTGTTGTTATGCTACAGTATGACACTTGACTAAGAGTTTAAAAGTAGCATTCATTTTCTTGATTAAAGATTAACAAGGTTAAGTGTTTAATTGATATTTTAACTGGATAGCAAGGAGAGAAATTCTGCAGTTGGGAGTCGAATGAATTTTGTGGAACATGAAAGCACAGTTCTTTGTATAACTTAAAATTAAATAGCTAACCCAAATTGCATTTGTTTAGGAACATACTGATCTAGATTTAGGAAAATAGGGGGATCTGATAAAAGTGTGTTTTGATTCCTGTGCTTTGTTTCTGTCTCAACTGTTTTTCTGCTTCACAGTCACTAAATCGTGTGTAACTAATCTTAGAAATTTAATGACCTTTCAAGTTTGGCTCAAGAAGTTAATGATGCTGATATAACATTACTTCATCCATGAAGTGGTGTCCTCTTAAGAAACCTAAAATATCTCTTTAACTGCCAACTGTCCTTCTCTCAGTGCAGCCACACATTTCTGGACCTACATTTTTGTTCATATAATTTCAGTAATTTCTTTCTCTTGTCTATGATATAGGTTTTATCCCTTTCCACAAACTTCTGCTGCTCTATCTATATCTTTTTTTTAAAATGTTTTTTCTTCTTCAGCTGTAGTATCCTTCTAATTTAGGTGTTTCATTTTGCCTTATATTATATATTAAAAAAAAAAAAAAAAAAAAAAAAAACCCCACAAAACGCTGGATGCCTCACTTCTCCTGACTTCCTTTTTCAGTCTCTACTAATTTTACCCTGTTCCATAGTTCAGCTTAGTCCAGAAAGTGGCTAACAGGCTTATTCATTGTCCTAAGATGTTTCTGTTACCACTTTTGCTCATTATACTGGAATTAGATATTAAAGAATTTCTGGCTACATGGGTGGAAACTACAATATCAGACTGATTCTTGAGGAATATCTTTTATAACAGCAATATAAGCATTTCTATAATTTCGACAATAACTCATACTCTGTATGAATTCACGCTTTGTAGTAATTATTCCAGATAATTGTCCAGATTTTCACTCCTGTTATCCAAGTAATATTGGATTTACACAGCTGTGCTTTTCTGACTCACCAGTTTGTGACTATTTAAATCTGTGAAACGTGCTAATATTTAGTATTTGTCAAGAAGTTGTTCAATGCAATGCCTACTGGTCGATAATGTCACTTCAGAGAAGTTGCTTGATTTTCAAACTTTACCGAATAGTAACACCAATCTGAAAGATGAAGCTATGCACTACATGTCATAGTGCATAAGGACTGTCATAGTGTATAGGGACTGTTGGATTAAAGATAAAACAAACAAAACTCATAGGCAACAGTAAGAACCTTCCATTTTCGGCATCAGCATCTGCAGTAGCAGATGTTGATCAAACAATATGTCTTAATAACTTTACTATGAAATGTTGTTGGATAAACCAGATTCTCACTCCCAAATCTATTTAGATTGGTGAACTCAGAGCTCACTTTCAGTAAGTGGAGCAGAGGGCTACTTTCTTTGGGAGAGGTGAATTAAGAATATGTTTCTACACTATTTTTATATATTCAAAGATATCCAGCACAACTCAGACTTTTTGCAGACAAGTCAGGAAAAGAGAGTCAAGAGACTTTCATTGCTGAACATATGTATCTCCTTCTGAAGATTGTTTAGAAGTCCTCAGATTTGCAGAAGTAGTGCCATCAGCTCCTCTTTAAACAAAACAAAACTGTAAGAGGGCAAAAGGAGTAGAATTGTTTGACATTGTTTTTGATATTGCGGTAGTGTTGAAATGAGTAAACCTCAGAAAAGTCACCTTTAGCAATAGAGAGTGATGATGTACAGAGCAGTGGGAGTCGTGGTGGCATGCTGACCAGAGCTAAGACCACTCTTGGTTTTGAATCCATGCACCAGAGGAAAGGAGATGTCTTTCTACAAAGGGAAATGCATTACTCCACATGATGTGTATATGGCACATCTGTCACATGTGCATTACCATCGTACCTGTGCAGATTGGTATGCAGGGGAACCAACAAATACAGACAGACCATTTACCATAACTAATTCTTGTTCAACTTCAATAAAATTGGCTGGCAGCAACTAGGACCATAAAGGGTAAGAAACTGGTGGCTTCAAGCGAAACACTCCTTCAGCTACAGAAACTGTACGCACTCTGCAAATGTCTTTATACGCAATGACTGGGATAACTTTATGTGTTACGAAATAATTTTTTTAAGGCTTGCTGGAAAATGGCATGCTGTTTTAAGTAATAAACATAAAAGCAGTATTTACAACTCATGACACTTAGCAGAGATTCTAAAATCATCACAATCTGAATTCAGTTTCTGTAAAATGTGTTCTATTGGAGATCCAAGAAAAAACTCTCCAAGTTGCCCTGATGTAAAAGGAAATCAAAAAAGACCAGAAGAGAACAAGAGCACTGATCTGTACCTGCTTCGGTACACTTACTTCTCTTTGATCCTTGGTAGCTCAGTTATTTAGTTTTGTTTAAGCTGATTGCGGGATCTCCATGTCATACAAAAAAACCTTTAGAGTTTGTTGTTTCAAGTGGAAAAGGGCTGCTGCTGGAGGATTTTAAAAAAAAAAAAAAAAAAAAAAAGAGTCAGCCTCTCTAAACTTTACAAACTTCACCTAGAATCTCCTAACAGTATTTTAATTTTCTCTTTACAATATATATAAAGAGGTATCTTTGTCTTTTGCATTAAAACTTAATTGACTGTTTACACTTGATGTCTCAACTAGATAGGAAGAAAGACGTCTCCCCAGATTAGATTGCTTTCTTCCAGGTGTCAGACATGCACTGGTTTCTAGCTACAAATATTGATCCTTCGTTGAACTTCAAACTTCTACGTGGTCACAACTGTGATAATGGTCATGATATCAATGGTCCTAATCTCATCTATCACTTTGATATGTTCAAAATCATCAATTTGTCTCCCATTTAACTTTAGGAATTTTTGTTTTACCGTTTCCAGTAGACTGAAAACTGACAAATATTGTTTTATAGAAATATGCTTTTTAGTGGACATCTTTTCCCTGCAAGAGCCAACTCTACACACTGATTGACTAATTCATTTAAAATACACTGACAAAAGGCCAGCTGCAAAAGCAACTACCCTAAACTGCTTCTTTCCCATCAAAACAATAGAGAAACCAGATATTTATTATTTGGATTTGATTGTTCACAGCTGGTGCTTTCATCAGCCAGGCATAAATATTGGATGTTGGACCCATGCCACAAAATTAAATTCTTCAAATTGTAATGCCCCAAAACAAATTTTGTGGGGTTCAGATGGAGAATATTTTTTTTCTTAATATAATAACAAAAAATGATTTGTAAGTTGGGTTCTGTGGTCAAATTCCAGACTCTTCCAGATCTACAAATAATTGGTTATAGTGACTTAATCTGAGCACTTCTATAGTCAATACACTTACACACTAATGACACAAGAAATGTTAACCTCAACTACTTAGAATCATAGAACAGTTTGGGTTGGAAGTTATTGGAAGCACTTGTTTTTTAAAAATAAATCTGGAGCTACTGAGTAAAATATTTTCACAGTCACCTGCTTTGTCTCTGAAAGAAGTGTCTCTCTAAATCTAACCTTTAGCCTGAACCTTTGGGTGTACACCACAACATCCAGAAGCAGCCACAGGCGTTTTAGGAGGAAAAGAATATTTCACTTAGGAACCTATAAAAATCTGATTCCTCATTTAAGTCACACTTCATTGAGGTTAATTATCTTTATTTCCATTTTTTTTTGTATGTGAAAGGGCACTGATGTAAAAAACAATATAGGTCAGAATTCATTTAATCAGCATTTTGGCAAAGGAAAAGGCCATTCTATATTGTAGCACTGGCTGTTTGCCTTATGTTATCAATCTTTTCAAACATGGGAATTCAAGCTAAAGCAATAAAATATGAACTTCCAATCTTTTTCTTTTTTTCCAAAAGAATACTGAAAAGGCCACATTAGTCAGAAGAAATATTGAATAAACTGAATAGTAGGATGAATACGATTTTCTACGTGTGTATCCTCCTTCCTTTTCAAATATAAGGTGATAAAAAGTTTCAAATTAAATATCTGCTCTCATATCAGTTGGGTAATCTCCAGAAAGGTATTCTGTTATGTACAAGCTCTAGTCAACTTAGCTGTACCTTTGAGCTGGTCAAATCAAAAAGTAGAGTTTATCCAGGCCACTAAATATATTACTTAGAGCATAGCACTTTCAGCATGAAAGATCCCCAACTGCTTTTATAAACTCTATTTACTCATTTTTAGTCACGTTATTTTCTAGTGGAATACATCCACTGTTTTGATGGATCATAGCATCAATTTAAGAGCACAGTGACAACACAGCAGTAGAGGATGGGAACTGAAGTGTTCTGGATTTACATCAGATGACAGAAAGTTTTAAGTAGATTTGCTACATATTGAGAAAGTGTGTATGAGCCGAAAGAACAGTGTCAGTCTTGCCAACCACCCAAACAAAATTGCTCTGATTAAAGAAGTTGACATGTTGAGAAGAGTACATTCAATTTTTAATACTTAATCATGTTTCTAATTACAATTATTTCTGGCTGCTGTGTGCAACTCAGCATCGATTTGAATGACGTGAGCCTTCATGAAAAGTCAAAAACATTATAGCAATGTCTTTAAACGCTAAAAGCAACTTACACCATTGCGCAAACTAAGTATCAATTTTTGTCTCTGAGACACCACTGTTTCTCTTGGTTAGCCAACTCAAAACAAGAGCAAGCTGGGAGCTTTCCAGACATGCCAGGCTGGCATCTGTAACACACTAGCAAGTATCTTCACAAAACATATGGGATTGTTTTGCACTGCAGCATGAAACTTGAAATGAAGACTAAAGATGGGGGCGTTGTTTATGATATCATCCAAGAGCTTCCTCTGGAGGATCTGACTGATGTTCACCTATGCTATGTTTCACATCAATTTCATGATGACACCTGTTAAAGGAGAGGATATCAGAGTGAATAAAAATAAATAAATATTTTTTTTTTTCCTTGTCATAGTTGTCCTTCCTGTTCTATGCTTTGAGCAATTCATTGATTTTCAGAGAGCAGTCTGTCTAATATTTAACCTTTTTCTTCAGATGTATCTACAACTACATTAACAGCTTTAAAATATTTAAGTTAGTGTTAAACTGTGTCCTGGTTCAGCTAGGATAGGGTTAAGTTTCCCATGCAGAGAAGGGGGAAGGGATCTCCAGCTGATTTATTCATACTATGGTCAGGTCCAGCACAGGAAGCTTTCCTTTGTGTCTTTGGTCGCGGGGAGCACGGGGCTGTCTGTATCCATTGTGGTATTTCTCTGTGTATCTTTTATCTTGTTCACTGTTATTGCTGTTTACTGTTGTTATCATTGCTACTGTTGTTCAGATTGTTTATTAAACTGTTGTATTAAATTTCTCCTTTTTTTAACCCAGGGTTTGTGCCCTACTTGTGATTGAGGGTGGGGGAGGGACAACGGCAACGTGGTCGCCGGTCCCAGCATGGCTTAAAACCATCACAAACTGATACTACTATCTGATATTATGAATGAGTTACCTAGAAAAGGAAGTTAGATATGTGATCAAAACTGAACTTAACTGTTACTCATAATGAAATGTAAACATGTGTTGGGTTTTTAAATTATGACCGCTGCTTTATCATCTTTCAACTTTAATGTGGGAGAGGTTTAACCCTTACTTGAACAGGTTTAAAGAATATGTAAGTATACATAAGAAAATTCTTGGGATTTGAGTGATGTGATTTTAAAAATACAATAGCTTTGATTTCTTTCCATGCAAAACAGTTTATATAATTTCCTTTGATTTATTTCTGGAATTTGAGACTGAATATATCAAATATTTTACTCTTCCCTATTATAATTCTATCAAACACAATGTATGTATCTTTTCTAGGTGTCATTCTACTAAGAAAAACTTCCTTGACTTACAAAAATGAAATATCTGAAGTCCAGGAGTCAGCACCATCACAACTGAAATAAGAAACTGGCCAAACTCATGAAAGAAAAATCAAATAATCTGCTGATTCTATCATATTTGCATTTTCACATGAATTCCACCCCAAGCCCACAATCTTTCTTAACATTTATGTTTGCTGAATCCAGTCTTTTGCTCTGGATAATGATATTGTAGATGAATCTAAGAAAAGGCTAGCAATTACACTTATCCTTGTGAAAAAAAAAAAAAAAAAAAAAAAAATGAGAGCAGAAAGTCTTTATAATTGCAAACAGAAGTAGATGGAGTAGGTAGCTGCTGAGGAAATTGAAAAGCCTGAGGACAGGGTCCTTGCTGCCTTCACAACCTCTGCTACTGCCCTGGGTGTAGGGGCTAGTTTGGGAGAGAAAGAAGGGCAGCTCCCGGCCCTGCCCTCACCTGGCAGTGAGGGAATGAACTGCGTGCTGCCAAGAGCTGGGAGGAGCCACCTGCTCAGAGGAGAAGGTAATGCATATTAGTGAGGGGAGACACAAAGACCTCGTTCCTCCCTGGAGATCTGTGAGTCAAGCCCACCTCCATGCTCTGCCACTTTATGGTTTTCACCCCCCACCCTCCGAAATCTACCCTTGCCATCCCATCCTCCCCCCGCATCCCCTCCTGGGATTCACTCTATGCCCCCACACCCTGAGCAATGCCATCCACAGAGGTGAGGGAAAAGATCATTGACATCATCATCTTGGTGAATAACTTCCATTTTGTTTGCATTGCTACCAAGCCATGAGCTGGCTCTGGGGAGAAAGCCCACTTTGAAGTTGAAATTGCTTTGAGCGCTGTGGTTTTTAATGGCCCACATTGGCCAGCTTTTCCTCTTGCTGAAACTTACTATAAATTTAAATGAATCCTGCCTAAACTGCAGTGACACAAGTGAATGATTAGTCAAACTTAATGAATCCCTATTTGAAGTTGTTTCTGAAGAGGTTTCAGTGCATCATCGAGTGGGAAAACTTTTTTATTCATGGAGTTTTTGTCTTAAGCAAATAATCCTGAATGGTATGCTACACAAGCCTCAGACCAGTGGAGAAAGCAAAGGAGGAACAGGAATTTTCAGCTAAAATGATAAAGAAATCTAGGCATGTATATATTCTCTAGCTTGAATTACTGCAGCTCTGCATTTTATACATGAACCACGGTAATACAGAATTAGACTACAAAATAAACCCAGGACAAAGTTTTTATTTGCATAAAACCCCAGCATTACCAAGAATACAGTTATTATTTCCTCCTTTGCCATTGCTGGCACTGTGCAACATAGTTTACTAATGCACGTTTGAGAGGGGCACAGTGGGCATGGCATACTGAGAGTCTTTGGTCTTACTTTGAACTCAGGGCTCTGTGCACTGCCTATGGACCCATCAGTCCTCAGCTCCTTTAACTTATGTCCAGGTGCAGAAACTTTTTCCTCTTCCACTTCTTCTCCGAAAGAGTCATTCTAGACAGAAGTAAGGTATGGATTTGCACCCTAAATCCTGACCACGACTTTGTCATCTGTATTGTACAAAAATATGTTTTCTTTTTAGGAAGTCAGTAATTGGTAGGAAATGAAAAGGGCTCCAAATACATTAATTCCACATGCTACTAATTTATCTCTGAAAGCATTCAAAGCAGTTTCCTCTTGTGCCTAGTAATAGAAATTCATTGTCTCTCTGAGAATTCTGCCTTTCTTCAGATACTCCTATCAAGAGTCACCAGGTTCTCTAAAACTGGTTATGTATTCACAGTTTTATAACGAGATAAATTGCTTTTGCTTGTTCTGTCTTCTTATTAAGGTCTTCTTATTAAGGTCAGAGATTATATAGGAGATTACATATTTGTCCCCAAAGAGAAAGTGATTTATAGCCTTTGCTAGAGAGGTATAAAAAGCTGGAACACACTTTCTTTCTTCTTTCCTATGAAAGGTATTAGAGGACAGTTTTAAAAAGTTATACTGAATGTGTGGAGGTGAACAATATTTAAGCACTAACAGCAATATAATATTATTACTACACTCCAGACCTTCTATATGACAGGTTCAGCTTTTCACAGCTGAAATGCAAACTTTAATTTTTTTTTCTTCTTTTTTTTTTTATTTTTATTTTTAAATGGTAGTTATAAAAGCCTGGGATTCCATTTTAAAAACAAAATATTTATTCTTGAAGTAGTTATGGATATGCTGATAACTATTTATTTCTTTAAATTCTAGCAGTGTTCCAAAGCCTGTGTTGCATGGTAACAGCACTGAGCAAGCACGCATGCAGGCATATTCAGTGGGGAGGGCATGATCTAGAAACAGACTGCTTGATGATGAGTGAGTAAAAGCCATAGAATGTTAACTGATCCATCCATATGAACAACTCTTGAGGACCTAAGAGATGGCTCTCTCTGCCCAGCTCTCTCCAGACAGATGCCCCCAAGCACTGGCACCATCAGCTGTGACATGATCCTGCCATGCTGGCACCAGAGCTGTGGCAGGATGGATTGTATCCCTATGGCCCAGTAGCTTGAGGTCTGGGAAGATTCAGCCACGATGTTCAGCATAGGTTGTTCCAGGCACATCACCTGCTGCATTTAGATGGGTCTGGCCAGCCCAGGTAGGCACAAACTCATGGCAGTTCCTGCTGACTTGGAAGACAAATACATTAAATTAAGATGCTCGCATCAGTAAAAAGTTAAACCATCTGCAAGAAAAGCATGCCTATGGAAAAGCAAGAGCCACGAACACTGCCACATGTGACAGAAGCTGCAAAATGGGCTAAAAATGCATTTCACAGTTGCTACAGGGATTAATCTCATCCCACATTTAGTTTGGATACAAAGTCCTTGGATGTCAAATAGAAAGTTCTTTGGAAAAACTTCAGTGGCTTTTGACCCTGGCCACAGAGAGGAAAAAGCTGTGGGACTCCATAAATCCTGAATCAGCTTTTGGTTATTATGCTCTAAGAGTATGGCTTCATATGCTTAAATTAATTGAAAGAACAGTGCTTGCATAATGTCTTCAAGTTGCCTTTTGAAATTAGCTCTGCTACTTTTATTTAGTAGTTTTCACCGAAAAGCAAAGGAAAACTGTCTCATCATTGTATTGATAGCACCAAAGGAATCACTTTCATAGTATTGAAGGGGACTACAGCTGATGAAAAGATCGAAGCATGTATTGACCTTAGGAAGAACACTGTCGTTTTCCTTATCAGAAACATAGTGCCCCCAAAAAATCTTTTCCAGCCCCAGAAAAGCTGTCAGCAGCTATTTTGAAGCCTTACCTCCAAGCTCATAGAACTCATAAGCTGAAAGTCTGTACATGGACTGGGAACTGTTTGCTAATTATGAACAACACTCATAATATAGCCAAAAGGCTAGAGAGACCTTTTTTTAAAAAAAAAAAAAATATTTTACTTCCCTATAGGAGAGGTTTCAGGAGGATTAAGATATGACAAATTTTTGCAGGGTAGTGAATTCCTTTTCCAAATTGCCTGTTTCTCTCTTAACATATCCCCACCGGACTTTATAATAAAGTCAGCTCACATCTTTCCATTCACACCACTGGGCTTATGAGGTGGACTGGTGTTAACAGGACAGAAGTGCTCTTTCTTTGGAGGATTTAGAAATCTAGAAATCTATCATGGTCTTTTCAATTTAATTTAAATTCAGGAGAAAAAATAAGAATATTGTAAATATGATTTTCATAAGAACACAAAACATATATATCAAACTGGATCACCAAAGGATATTCTATCGCCTAGCGTCCTACTTCCAACACTGGCCAGTGGCACATGCTTAACAGAATTATAGAAAGGAAAGCAAGCATGTTGTGAATACTTTCCCAGGGTACCTTCTCAGCCTCCAGCAATCTGTAGCACTAGAACTTACTAAACTAGAGATACAACTTCTAATAATCCACAATGGGTTTTCCTTTGTTGATCTGTCCAGGGGTTTTTTGAATCATAATAAAATTCCAGCATTCACAACATCCAGTGGTAAGAAATTCCAGAGATTAACTATTCATCATGTGAAAAACACCTTCACTTTTGCTTTTGCTGCCAACTGTCTTGAAAAATACAGAGAAAAAAAAAGTTTCCTTATCCACTTTGTCTATGCCATTCACAATTTTACAAGCCTCTTTTTGCATTTTTACTCAGTTCTGTCTTTTCAGGCTAAACTACTTAAAATCTATGACTAGTAAGGAGCCAGTCTTTGTTTACCCTTGCAACCCTTGGATCTTTTCTGCTTTTAGTATGTTCTTCTGAAATAGGATTGAAACTGCACATGCCAGTTTTAACTCACAAAAGGTCATGGTGCTGTGCTCTCTTCTGTTCTCTGCTCCCTTTCTGATCATTCCTCTGGCTTGGTATTTGCTTCATTCTGTTACTGCTACCAGGCTCAGAGCTGATATTTTCATCAAAAGGACCTGCTTTAACCCCAAGGTCACTTTCTGAAACCTACTCATATCCCATAATTTCCCAACATTTTAAAATAAGGATTTTTTTTTTTTTTCAGTGTGCACCATTTTATTATTCTCATTGTATATAAGGCAAACTGCATACTGGACTCATTTATGAAGACCATGGCCAGAAGATCAAGACAAGTTGCTGTGCTCCTCAGCACTGGGGTCTAGTCTGGTTGTCCTCAGTTTAAGACTGCCAAGAAAGGGGAAAGGCAGGGGAAGGCTGCCAAGGGGTCAAGAGCACCATGAGGAGGGGCTGCAGGAGCTGTGCAAAGAGGAGACACTGCAAGACCAACCAGCAGTTACTTGAAGGGTAGTTGCAAAGGTGACAAATCCAACAGCTCCTCAGTAGTGGTAAACGACGTAATACGGGACCACACATTGCAGCAAAGGATACTGAGGCTGGACATCAGGAAAAACTTTTTCACTGGGAATGTAGTGCAAGTTTCCCAAAAGGGCTGTGAAATCTCCGTCTTTGGAAGCTTTCAAGATTTGTGCCCTGACATTGGCCCAGCTGACTTGGTCTAGTGTTGGTGATGGTCCCACCATCGAGCAGCAGGTTGGACTTGATGACTGCCAGAGGTTGTCCCAGCCAACATTACTGCAAATCTGTGCCTGAATGACTGACTACAGTTTTTACACTGGGTATGATACTTGTTGGTATGTTTCTTGAGTTAATGGTGTAGCAAATCTATCTGAATATCTTAATGAATTTTCAGCTTAAATAGATGTCTGTAGTTGTGCATCCTAGCTTTAAAAAGACACATCCCTGAGATTTCAAAGATGGTAGAAGCAGCAGTGAAAAATCCAGTGAAATACCGTATTACTTCAAAGAGCTCACATACTTGCAGTAAAAATTTGTTTGATTTGACAATAATTCACCTCTAAAAATTTACATGTTTTAAAAATATTAATGTAAGAGCATTTGTGGGTTTGCATCTACAAAAAGAAGAGGGAGCTCTTAAAAGTGTCTTTAGCACTTAACCACTGGGATTGATCACTGTAACCCACACAATGTGGTTTAGGCAACCAGCCGGGCAGATCAAGGGATCCCAATCTCCTTTGTTGGCTGATTCAGTGCACTACAAGCATGGGAGATGCTGAAGACTTTGAAACCTTCAGAGGTGAAACAGGAATAAGCAGGTCTCAAATGTTTTAAATATTTGAATATTTTTCTGTCACCTCTTTCCCAAGAGTTTATATTGCATTTAATATGGTCCATGAACTCATGATTTTAAAATAGCTGTTTTCTCTCAGTACTACAGGAGATGGTAATAGATCAGATTTATTTCCAGTAATCAGACTCTACAATTAGCTTTATTTTGTCTTATTCACAATACAAATTTCCCTTTTCTGTCTTCTCCTTGCTGCTTTTATTCTAATTCCCATTGCAGTGATAAAGTGACTAGAAAAGCATTTCTAGCATAAATTCAAGTGTGAATGCAAAAAACCTTTGTTCTAGTTCATATTAGTGAAACAACTTCTCCAAGCATTGGCATAAAAAAAGGAAAATTTACAGAAAAACATGCAATGTGTATGTTTGAAGATAACTACATTTACATTTGTAAGACACATTTAATGCATGCAGCTTTACTAATATGCAAACAAAGATGTTTTATAAGTATAAAACTGCTTACAATGTTAAGAAAAAGATAAAGATTATTGTACTGAACAGGACAGGTAAATATTTTTCAAGAAAAAAAACCCAATATAGGCCATATGTCTGTTTGCATTGAATAGCACTTCACTCTTAGGAACATAATTCATTGTCAGTAATGCAATACATAAGTTTTGCTTTCTTAATGTCTGAATCTTTTCTGCTCGTTTCTTGGTTTCTTTTTCCACAGTAATTTCCAAAGTTTTTACAAATATTGTTCTTTATATTGTTTTTCAGAAAGAGCAAAAAATTTATCATACTAGTGCTTTGATATAGCACAGTATATTTCATTACCAGACTTGATATGATAACCTTTAAAATTTGGTTCATGGTGTGAACAGAGCAGTAGAAAATTCAAATTTCTTTTATTGAATTACTTTATTAAACATCTCAATGTTTGCTTAAAATTGGCTGTTTACTAGACAGTTCAGTTGCCAGATATAGATAGGAAATGCAGAAGAAGATGAGATAGGAACAAGACAAAACAATTTTAAAAGGAAAATGTATGATGTTATTCTGTTGTGATCTTGGACTCATGGACTTCTTTCAAATAAAAGCAAATACTTCAGCAAGTACAGAATCATAGAATCATAGAATACCATGTCAGAAGGGACCACAAGTATTATCTGGTCCAACTTCTCTTGGCAAAAGCATGGTCTAGAAAAGATGGCCCAGCACCCTGTCCAGTCGAATCTTAAAACTGTCCAGTGTTGGGGAATCCACCACTTCCCTGGGGAGATTTTTCCAATGGCTGATTATTCTCATTGTGAAAAATGTTCCTCTTGTGCCCAACCGGAAACTCCTCAGGAATAACTTGTACCCATTACCCCTCATCTTTTCCATGTGATTCCTTGTAAAAAGAGAGTCTCCATCTTCTTTGTAGCCATCCTCTAAAATAATAAGTGGCACTGGCAAGAATGAAAAATTTACTGACATGTTATGTTTTCAAACTACTGCAAAATGGAGAAACACTATTGCAAAATGATGCATCTAAATGATAAATTCTACCACTTCTCAGGTAATAAGGGCTGAAATGGCCTTCAACATAATTTTCACTCGTTTAAGCTTTATTCTAACTATGTTATTTCACTTAGCAGTGAGATGATGTGGAAGCCCATGCCAGCATACTTTGGCAGTCAATGATTTGATTAAGGAGGGGGCAATACCTGTCCATCTCTATACACATGGAAAAAGAAGAGTGACTTACTGTTTGGTTTCTTGTCAAGACAATGAGCTAGAAAAGTGGAGATTTAACAGGTCAGTCATCTCACCCAGAATCCTTGGAGATGTCCTTTCTCCACCTCCTCTACTCCTTTAAAAAATTTCTTGTAGGAGACATCCATTACCAGTGACACAAATCAAGCTTGGACCCTTTTAGAAGACAGCATCATATCTTCAGGTGTGACACTGATGATGGAGATGGGGACAAAGTCTAGGAGAGCCTTGGTAAATGTGCTACAAGTGTTCCTGAAACAGAAATCACAGAACAGAAAAGTGGGTGCAGTCTGGAGGCTGAGGCACCATAAACAGAGAGCTCCATCATCAGGCACCCCCAGGGCAGCAGCCTTGGGACTGACCTAGGAGCATGTACAGGGCCATCAGAGCCACACTGAGGCTTTCTGCTCCATTGTCTTTTCCAAAACACCCTGTACAAGGAGACAGGGAGTGGATGATGCAAAACTAGTGATGTCGGCTTTTTCAACACAGGCTCCCTGTATGTCAGTAGAAGTGGCATTTCCCGCAGCAGCAGCTCTCCAGCTGGTTCCCAGCAACGAAGCAGTGTGATGCGCCTGCAATGGGCGCTTAAGGGTCTAAAGGGACACCAAATTCTGGGAGAAAGGAAAGCTCAGTTAAAGCTGCTGCTCCAACTCAGGCTGCTGAAACACTAAGAGTGGCCATGAGAGAAAAGTGCTTCTTCCTGCATTTTAGTTCTGTTGATCTGTGTGTTTATGCCACAGGCTTTCAGTTTGCCCTTCTGAGAATCCTACACTGTCATGCAGTCCCCTTGTTTTGGGAACACATGCAGAACGTTTGAAAGCTCCCATTATTTATCCAGAAATGCAGATTACAGCCACTACTGATTGCATGAGGATGTGCAAGAACAGTGGTGGAGTACTAAATACTGCAGCAGTTACTGTGGCTCTTCAGTGCACAAAGGGACTGAAAAGATGTTATATGCAAGCACAGTAAGAGGAAAAAAGCTGAAAAGTCCTAAAAAATTACACTAAGGAAAAATTTCAAGAGACAAATTCTGGTGTCAAAAGAGACTACTGCAATAGGTTAATTTTAAACAATGTCACTTGGATTGCTACAGGATGAAGGGACAAATGCTCCTTTTTAATATGTGAAAATGTTCTAAGAGATGCTTTATAATAAATTTAATTGGAATTGTTTAGAAATGTAGGAAAACCCCCCTCAAAAGATCTTCAAGGAGTTAAAATACAGGCAGGGAGTTCTTAAATGCATTAATGTTTATGTGGAATGAAAGCTCAAACAAGACCCTTCCATCCTATATACGATTCAAGCCAATAAAGAAATAAAACCCTGATATGTTAATGGAAGACTATCCATTGGTTTCACTGGGATTTCACCCCAGCAAGCCTCAGATATAGTCCTACTTTAATTGAAAGTTGAATTTGCAAACTTAAATCAGTACTTTTTATTTGAGGAAGATTTCTTAAGCTGCATTGAAACCCAGCAGACAAAGATAAATTATGCTTTCCTGCCCATCTCCTAGTTTCTCACTTTTTACACCAGATCAGCTCACAGAGAAGCTGCTCACTGATCAACACCACTCTGTGGTTACCTGCAGGTTTATTTCTGCCTGTTCCTGTGCTAGATTGCTGATCTCTGCTTTGTATCGCTAGCTTACACTAAATTCACCTTACCCCAGCTTGGGTCCAGAGCAGAAAAGCCTTCTGGCTCTGAGGGAATTAACCTTTCATTTGTCGACCAGTTTGACCATTTCAGCCGGTGTTAGATCACAAAGAGGGAAATTGCACTTCTGTACTGGTTTTGGCTGGGATAATTTTTTCATAGCAGCTGGTATGGGGCTGTCTTGGATTTGTGCTGAAAACATCACTGAGCAGTGCTTACACAGAGTCAAGACCTCTTCTGCTTCTCACACTGACCCCCCATGACAGCTTCTTAAAATAAATTCACAGGTGATGGGGTCAGAAACTGCAGATGTGGTGAAAGCTGCTGGTTCCTGACACCTCCACTGGTCCCAGGAAACCTCCTCTCAGAGATCTTCACTACCATGTCAGTGCTGATTAAGGCTGCCTGACCCTCACACAATGTCCCAGACAAGGACGATACAAGTACCAATACCCACCCAATCTTCAGCTGAAGTGGCTGGAAAGGCATGGGGAGGTTGAAGCAGTAAATTTGTCCTTTACATCTACATTATGTAAATTCATTGGCTTTAAGGATATATACATGTTTTTCTAGATTACTGTCGAGAGCACTTGGAAAGCACAGGTAAAGGCTTCAACACAAATATATAAATCAGTGAGCTTTCCAACCAGTCAAGTGAAGGATTAGAGAGAGGCTTCTCTGTCTCCAGTGCTGCTTCTGCCCTCACCTTGCTGTTAATGGATTTCTCCGATGAAAGACCTTCAGCATTTAATTGAAGACTGTTATGTTAACCATGAGTGAAGGGAGATGCCTCCACTAGACCAGACACAAAGGAAACTGTGATCTGAGACATACCCTTGTCTTTGAGGGTTGCTGCTGACACCTCCTACCTGAAGATGATGGTTTATGTGTCTCAGTACAAGATGGCTAAGTTGCACCATTGACCATGCAGAAATCATGGTGGCAGGTCATTCAAAACTTTTTCAGACATCTCCATATGATGCTGAGATCTCAATATACCTTTCCAAAACCCCACTACCAGGTCTGGATTACTTGATCAAGATTTACAGAAAAAATATTGTGACGTGATCAAGGACTGGATGTACTTCAACTAGGTCCTAGTTAAGCTTATGAACCTGATACCAGCTTTGTACTGGTTATGCCACTTACTTGACCATAGAAATAATTCCATATAACACTGAAATATCTGGCCGTTATTGTTATGCATGCAAGTTCTGAAAAAAAAAAAAAAGAGCAAAATCAAAATGAGTCCTTAATTTAGGACTCAAATTACATTTGAGTCTGATTTAGAATAGTTGAGTAGGGACCACATGTTGCCAAGCATTTTAGGAAATGAGGATTTGTGAGACTAAAAGATCAATTTAAAAAAGCTTATCTTTAGGTTCTTTCTTTTTCCTTAAGGAAAATCCTCATCTCTAGGGGTTAATGTTGATATCAATTATATATAAAATCCCACAGATCAATTATGCTCATAGAGATGATGTCCCAAACATTGATTTTTTCAATTGTGCAGTTTTTAAAAGGCTTTAAGGCTAAAGTTAGCAAGGCTGAAGTTAGTAATAAGCAGAGAATGTGTCAGTGGGTTTCAGCTCCTAAGAATATTTAGTGTTTCCTCCAACTAAAACATAGGCATTATCCTGATTACAGGAAAAAGGCTAAAAAAAACCAAAACAAACAAACAAACAAACAAACAAACAAAAAAAAAAAAAAAAAAAAAAAAATCAAAATATCTGGATGACACTAAGACAATCAAGAAGAAGCAGAGGTTTTCTCCGAAACTTATAAATTCAAATTATTTCAAGCATGATCAGATACCACAAACACAATGTAATTTTCTATTGCACTGGGAAAGTGATTTTGAACTATGTTAAAGGTAATAATGACGATGCAATACGACTGTAAATTTTTAAGGAATTTGTCTTGGTCTCACTTTACGCTTAAATTCCAAAAATGGAAAGTACACAAAACTACACCATATGCTATATGGATTAAAAGCCAGTAAATCACAAAATCTAATTGTGAACAAGAATGCACTGTGGTGGTGTAACTCCCTCCCTGCTCCTGGGGTGTTTGGTGCTTGGTGCAATTGCCCCTTTCTGGGCCACGTAGCAACTAAGATAGATTGCAAAAGGCAGCAGAGCAGAGTATTAAGGCACCCCCTTAGTGGACCTGGCTCCTGCCTCCCCTGTCACTTGGGAACGGTAATGACAATCACCCCCTGACAGCCCAGTACATCTGTACCTGGGTTGTGGCCCAAAGGGGCGAGACCAGAACCTCAAAATCTAGCAAGTTCTGGGCCTGTGCAATTGGTGGAAGGTACCAGAGTATTTTGTCATCCAAGTTGGGCTGAAATGAAAGAGTACCTGATGAAAACCAATTGTCTCGGACCCTACAGAGTGACCCTAAGCCCCTTTGAGCTCTCCTGGATTGCAGCTGGGATGCCTCTCAGGTTTAAAGACCATTGGCTGACGAAGGGCAAGGGTGAAGTCTGACTTCCCAAGGCTCAATTATTGCCTGTTGAGGAATGTTGAGGCACTGTGAGAATTTAAACACGAGAAGAGGGAAATTTTAACTATAGGCTAGCCTCTCCCACCCACCTCTCTACCTATCTATATGTTTGAATATGCACATTTGCCTTCATGAATGTGGGTGTCTACATATTTCTGTCTGTCTGTGTGTGTATATTTTGTGTTTATAGATATGTACATACATATACATTTATTTAAGTAAGGTACCTTGTAGTAAGCTAGTGTGAATCTCGGCATTCTCAAATCTGTAATTAAGTCACTGTTTCAATTATAACATACTCTACCAAATCACCTTGTTAATCTTTAAATTGGTCAATCATTCAGTGCTGCTAAAATTCAACCTTTTGATCCACCTCACAGTATTAATAAATCTTGAATTGCTGCTAAATCGTAACCATGTCAAATACTTCATCTGTGACAAACTGGCATAGTCACCAGGATGACAAGCAAAATCACCAAATACTTTCAAAAACATGGTATCCAACCAAATCCCACCTTCACGGAGGACTGGATTTGTAATAATTGACATAACTGGGAAGTGCTAGAAAAACAGTTAACTGATGCTAGAGGTTCAACTAAAGTTGAAAAAGATAAAAGTATAATTCGTAAAATCTTGGGAATGTGCCTAGAAGCTACTTATCAGGAAAGATGAAAACTTACTCATAAAATACAAGACTTGCAGGATGAGATTGAGAGGTGCAAATCTACCAAGACGTTGTTATCAATTAAAATAGAACAACTGCAAAAACAATTTAAGGAATCTCAATTAAAGCAACAAAAACTGGGAGAATGCATTAAAATTATGCTAATGCAATCTCCAAAACCCCATGACATAGTTCAAATTAAAAAATTAATTGTGTCTCCCAAAGTCACAAATGGTAATATTTGGGGTGATTCAATTAATAATAGACTGAATGAAGACAGTTCTTTCCATCCACCTGAGCTTCCCCCACTCAGTCAGACAAATTATTAAAACATAAGAAACCATAGGAGCTCAGAGTAATGCAGGGAAACACATTAGTAAAACAACCCCACTTGATCCGACTCAGAGAGCCAATTTACAAGATCATTATGCCTGTAAGCCTGGAGAAACTGAAACTGAATACCTATGGAGAGTCTCTCTAACCAGGGCAATGCTAAGCAGAGATGAAGCCAGTGACTATGCGGGTCCTAGTGTCTTTTTAAATGCTGGCCCAAACACCCCAAATGACCCCCACTCACTAAGAAGCAGAGTGCCATATTGGGCTGGTGGCATCAATGTATCAATGTCTTAGAGAGAGGAGAAACTCTGCTACCTATCAAATCTATAAATGAGCTCTCCACAGCTTTTACAAAGGCTTCCTGTATTCAAGCCATGCATCAATGTGATCCCATTGATGTTCCTGTCTCAGCACCTGTAGCTCTCACTATACTTAAACGGTTGATAAAAGGAATCCCTGCCACACTCAAACCTTTTCTCATTACAAAGCAAAATGAAATTCAGGGGGACTTAATTCATAATGAATTAGTAAGCTTAACACAGATCATTAGAGATGGTGAGGAAGAACTACAATGAAGGGAGGTCCTCACCTGGGCAGTGTTAATGCATGACGTTATAAATCATGGGTGAGAAATGGAATGGGACAAAATTCCCAGTGGAACAAAAAATACAGATTGTGCTGTTAGGCAAATTAAACAATCACATCAGAACAGCTCTCAGGAACCAAAATCCTCTGACTGACAATTAAAGGGTCAGGGGTGGAAAAATGAGCTATAGAAAGAAACATTGGCACTAGGAATTCCTAGAGCTGCAATTCAGAGACAGCCTACTGGTGTTATTCTGACTAATTCAAGTGTTTCAGAAACAGGTCACTCCAAAAATTCCAACTCCTCCTTTAGGCCATCTCCTAAAGAGAGAGAAAACCCTTTCCTTCCTCATAGGGATCAATTACAAAACACAAGACCAAAACATAATAGTGCCTGGACAGCATTTGGGCCTGACTTTCTGGCAAGTAGAAGCTTATCAATAGCTAAACAACAATGGCTCTCGTGTTTTAATTCCAGTTGATTCTCAACAACAATTAATAAAATTTTTAACGAATGAGCACAAATTTCAATAATTACACAACAGAATGTCAACAAGCTGGGTATATGACCTAGACAAAAAAGAATTAAAATTACTGGAGTTACAGGAACTTGTGCTGTGTGCCAAACAGCAGAAGTTAATTGATGGCTCCCTGGCAAAATCCATATGACATCTCTTTGTTTTGTGGTTAAAGATCACCATGAAAATATCTTAGATTTTGATGTTTTGAATGGCTGGACCTGGCATCTGCTGGACAGCAGTTTATGGTCTTCTGGTTTGAATGCCAAGCCTCACCCTAATAACAAACAACAAACTGCCACAATACATGTGCTCCATGCAGCCCCAGTACTTCCTAAATCAAAGATCAACAATGTCTTGAAGTATCCAATTTCTGCTGCAGCACGGACTGGGATTTCTGAAGTAATTACAGATTTAGAAAAACAACAAATTATTTCAGAACACTCCCCATATAATTCTCCAGTTTGGTGAGTCCATAAACTGGATGGGAGATGGCATTTAACAATTGATTATTGGTGCTTACATGCCAATACAGCCCCATTGACAGCTGCAGCCCCCAGTACTGCAACTTTGACAGCTACATTATAATTGATGCACACCCTTGGATGGCAATGCTAAATGTGAAAGATATGTTCCTCACGGTCCCCGTGCAGGAAGAAGATAAAGAAAGATTTGCTTTTACATGGGAGAGAACCCAATATATCTTTAACAGATTCCCACGGGGATATAAACGCTCACCCGCAATTGCTCATGCTGCACTTGCTGAACTCTTACAGACAGTTTCACTCCTCGAAGATGTAAAATTATATCAGTGTATAGATGATACTCTAACTGGAGGAACCTCCCCTGAAAAGGTGGGAGAAGCAGCAGCAACAGTTTGGCAAACATTGTATGAAGCAAAAATTGAAATTACACCTGAAAAATGTCAGGGACCAAGCAAAGAAGTAAATTTCTGAGCACTTGGTGGATTGCTGGAAGCACGGCAATCCCACTGGACACTCCAACTGAAATAGAACATCACAGATGCCCCAATATAGAAAAGAATTACAACAGTGGGTACTTTAGATTACTGGAGAAAACATGTACCTGGTTTCTCCATAATTGTCCATCCACTGTATTAACTTCTATGAAAGGCAGAACTGTGGAAATGGGACTCAGAGCATGAAGAGGCAGTCAAAACCCTAATACAGGCATTTTAAAAACATATCAATCTCTCATATTAATCTGTCTTACAACTCTATTATATGGAGTTTCTATTATATGGGGTTTCACAGAACATGGTACTTACTGTAACCTATTTGAAATTGGTCCTAATGGAACAAAAGACAGAACAGAGGTATGCTGAGTGGGAAAAGGGTCTTTTGTCTTTAGTTCATGCAATTAAACAAGTTGAGAAAACAAACCAAGTATGAGCTGTTCAGACGGCTCCATTTAATTTATTAGATGCAATTCTAAAAGAGAGTGCTCCTCCTGAAGGAATTACGCAAAGGAAAATGTATGGCTATCTAGTGGGAATAGCAGATGAAATGTAATTGACTGAAGGACACACACAAGTTTCTAAATTGCAAATGCCTATTAACACTCACCCACGAGCATTACAACAACCATTTAAACCTTCACCAATGTTAAGTGCACTCCCTTTCCACTGAAGATACCCTGACTGAGGGCATTTGTTTTACTGATGCCTCAGCAAAGAGACTGGACGGTAGATGGCAATATAAAACTGTCGCATTAGAAATTAAAACTGGTAAAACAGTAACCAAAGAGGGGGAGGGCAACACCCAAGTAGGAAAATTAAAATTGGTTGTTTTACCAGCACAAAATAAAGCAAAAGTCATATATGTGAACTCTCATGCTGTTTGGACAGGTGCCACACAGTGGCTTTGTCAATAGGAAGCTCTAAATTGAGAAATAAATAGATCCCCCAATCTGGAGAACTGAAGACTGGCAATTACTATTACATATATCCAGGAAAACACCATTCCAAATAGTAAGGGTGAAAGCTCATGCCAGCAATAAATCAGCCACAAATTGGAACCAAAAGGTAGATGAATTGATGAAAATAAGGAAAATTAAAATTGAAAATTCTTTCAACTCCACATGGTATTGACTGGGAGAATGGTTACATCAAAAATTAGGCCACACGGGCTGAGAAACTCTTTATTTTATAGCTCAAAGCTGAGGCTGGCCCCTCAGTAGAAAAACATGTGAAACCATCCTTGCCAAATGCCCCCAGTGGAAATTAAAATTACAAACAGATCACCCTGCTAAAGCTCCTCCTTTACACATTAGCGAAGGAAAAACTCTACAGTCTACTTGACAAATTGATTATGCTGGTCCTTTAAAATCTTCTGCCAGGTACAATTATATCTTAATAGGTGTAGAAATATTATCTGGATCCCTTACAGATACCAAATGCCGAAAGGCTGATTGACAAATTACCATCCGAGGTCTCTCTTCATGGTTCTCAATTTTACATATTCCTGACACCATCCAAAGTCATAATGGCTCACATTTTACTATCAAAGAAGTACAAGAATGGGCAAAACCAGAAGGAATAAAATTCCTCATCCATAATCTAATCATAGAGTCCAACGAGTTAACAGACTACTGAAAAAACATCTTAAACCACATGAAGGGTAATGGGACAATAATCTTTCTAAAACTTCACAGCAACTAAATAATCAGTATGGTCCCTATGGGAGTCCAGTTACTGAAGCCTTTTTAACACCTCTAGAGAAGCCTGTAAACAACAGACTCACCTGGTCTTCAGTGAAACCGGGACAGCCTTGATGGTAAAATCACCAACCGTGGGAACAATATCAGTAATCCTAATTAAACCATGTGGATTTCTAACATGGGATCTTATTGACAATGATGGAATAGAACACAAAATCAGTATCAGATGGATTTATCCTGTATCATAAAAGCGGTAAACTGTTTGGCCTTCCCCACCGAGGCCATTCTCTTTTTCTTTCTCGTAACAGAAATAATAAATTCCACCAGTGACACTGTGGGAACAAACAACACACCTAATGATCCCACTAATAGCACTGTGGAAGCAGTCCTCATCTTCAACATCAGCACCTTCCCAGCATTGTGCCTACATCTTCTCTCCCTCACTGAATTATCTTCTGGGATATATGTCAATGGCAATGACAACAATGGGTATACACCCTTCCCCACTCTCCCTGCTCACTGGAGTGACTATATTCATAATGGCCCAATCACAAGATCCTTGGGACAGTGCACTAGTAAGATACCCTAGAAGCACTGGAACACCACAAAGCAAGGCAGGCCTAAATCTTTCTCCTTTAGTTTTACGTGGAAATGAAGTATACTGAAAAGATAAATGGGGCTGGGATGACTCTCATTGGATGGCTGGATGGCTCAACTTCAAGACATTCCAGAAGAGAAAATACAGATTGGATGCCAGATAATCAGTGGATCTACTTACCATAGACCAACCAAAATGAAAGTATTTTATACTGATATTTCCAGAACAAAACCTAACAATAACGTTTGTTATAAAATAACAGAACTAAATTTAGATTGTTGGTATAATTTCATCTTTATGAAATCTATAATTTCACATTGTATTTGGGGCTATAAAAACACAGACTGATTATCTGATTTTACAGTTGACACATGTAATAAATGGAACCTGTGCACAACAGGATGGCCATGGATCCATGCTCATATTGACTATAATGGATATGTGCCCTAGACTTATCCTGACAAATCTCTAAATTTGTTTGTAGTAGTGTTACACAATAACTTTGTCTTCTATAAACCACAATAGCTTATAAAAGATGAAGACTGATAAATTCCATCTCTAAAAGGGACAAGCGGAGACACCATTTAAATAGGATGCCAAATTGAAAACCACACTGTGTGTAACAGCTTTACATACTACTGTGGAATACACTGGAAGAAAACTCAAACACGGTTTTGACCACACACATGCTTGTCCTTGCAGACATTAATGTTAGTATACCTTTACCATATTCTGCTCAACGTTCATAATGTGTTTTGGGGCCAACCTCGGATTGCATTCCAGCTTGACTCTCCAGTTCAAAATCTAAATTGAAGAGCCATTTTTACCAACTCAGCCTCCTATTAAACTGTCTCCTCACATTTATAACACAGGCCCTTAAAGAATGTAAAATACAGGACAACAGTGAGTTCTCTTTAGCCCTAGTTGGTCTCTAAAAAAAGGGTGGAGCTAGTGCTGCACATTAATGTGTCAACAATTAAATCAGACTGTTCTGCCTTTTCAGGAGTTGCTTACACTGGTGGGCTAAGATGGTTATATGGATGATTTTTAAAACAATCCTGATGTATATACAGTGGGACATGTTATTGGGAATGGGATTAGGAGCACTAAATAGCATAGACACTGAGTTCCTAATGAACAAACTAACTGCTCCTACCAACAACCTAACAAAATTGGAACACCCCCTAAAGTCATCTTTATTTGCCTTAGGAGCAAGTCAATGGCTCCTATCAGACCTTTTACCTCACTGGAAATGAACTGAAGGAATTTATCATCAATTAATTGTAAAAGCCCTTGGAACAACCCAAGGTGATACCTCTCTTGCCTTGAGTGGTATCCAAGCACAACTGTGAACACAGTCTACAGCAGCAGCCATTATTAGAGGAGAAGGAAAGACCCTACCCACTGAGATTCATAAATTGTTTGGGACAATGTTGCAGAATTTGAAAAGGAGTTTCAATCATTATGGCAATTAGCCAATTTCACATATCACTCAGAAGTGATAAGATTGTCACCTTTGTCCTCACCATATGCAATGCTTCGGTGTACAGTATATATCCAGTCACTGCATTGGGACTGAATCACAGTGGAACTGTGCTCTATCCCTTAGAGCACAGAGTGTGGGCCCATCAAAAAGAGGAAAAGTGGCAAAGAGTTGATGTAAATGCATGCATTGTGCAAGAACAACGAGGTTTCTTTTGTGAAAGTAATACTCCTGAAGCTCAACACATGTGTTTGGACACGGAACAAAACATTTGCCACTTTGAAATCCACCCAAATGAGGCTCCTGAAACCATGGTCATATATGATGGAAAAGGATGTGTCTGCAACCTACATTGTGTAATGCAAACATTACTAATGGATAACTTTGTTTACAGCATAAGGAATCACTTTGATCTATGTGCATGTAATATCACTATGATTATTGATTGTGATTTTTATTTCTCTGTAACAATAACTACTCAGAATGACTTAGCTTTTCATTACATGCTATATTGTGAGCTACAACTTACACCTACTGGAATGAATCTAACTATAATCAAACAACTCCTCCACCACCCTGATTTAATCAACTTTCTGCAACAAGCACGAGAAACCAGACAAAAGACTCTTATCACAGTCCATCATGATATTAAATATTGATGTATTTCTTTAATATTATAATGGACTGGGGTAAGTGTTGAAAAGAGTCAAAAAGGATGGAGAACACTGTGGCAGGTGCACCCACCCAATGAGAGCAGAGCTTCTTGGCTGCTGAACTGTAGCAGCTCGGGGCTGCCTTTGTTCTCAGGGTTTTGCAGTAATTTGGGGCCTTTGGCCAATGGGAGCAGCTATTGACTGCAGGCCAGATTGGGCCTGGGTATAAATGGAGTGCCCTGGGGGAGCCATTGGGAGCTTGTTCCCTGGAGCAGCACAGTGAGGTTGAGGACTCTCCCCTTAGGTCGGGATGCCGCCCAAGGAAACTCCTCGAGGTGACTTGGGTCGGGACGCTGCCCTGAGCAGATCCTCGAGGGTGAGAGCCCTCACTTGTCAGGTGAGTGATAGAGTGTTTGAGGTTGCTGTTAAACCCGAGGGAGTGGGGCTTTGTTCTGTGTTTTGGGTTGCTTAAACCCTAAGGAGTTGTGTTTTGTTCTGCATTTTGGGTTGTTGTTAAACCACAGGAAGTTGTTCTATTCTCCTCCCACAGACATTCAAACCTGTAATATATGGAGAGCTAGTTAATTGTGTTAATAATAAATTTTTAATTTTTGGTGGTTTGTTGTTTATTTGAGAGCCTCCATAACAAACACCAATGGTGGGAAGTCCAATTTGAATGATCTCCAACAGCAACTGAGACACTGAGCCTGATGTTGTTTCCCATCATGATTTTATTGACTGCTGTTATACTATGCAAGTCATGTTTATATAGTATGCAGGACGTGACACACATCCAAAAGAAGAAATACAAGTCATGTTTCCAGGATGTGAGAGCCTGTCCTGGGAATCACTGCTTTGGAGCAGATGTTAGAAGCCTTGGCAAATAACTAGCTAAGAATAACTCCTGAGTGACACTGTGGCCAGATTTGGAATATTATTTCTGCAATCCAAGTAAAAATTCCTCTGTTTCACCCCAAAAGAACTCCACATTACATCATTTGTGTGACTGCTTCTCAGATATTAAGCTCAGTTTTAGTGTTCTCAGAGGATGCTGATCGAGCTCACTTAGAAGAAAATGAAGAAAGAATCACATAATCAATCTCATTAAATAAACCGAAAAAGAAAAAATCTAATTTCAGTGAAGATTTCCCCCTGTGATCTGTAATGACTTGGTCGGTCTAATAAAATCTATATGGTGAACAGAAATTCAGTAACAGGAAAAAAAAAAAAAAAAAAAAAAAAAAAAAAAAAAAAAAAACCAAACCAGAAAGTCAAAGGAGACAAATTCAGAAGAGAAATACTTTTGGGAATGCATTTTTTACACATGAGAACAATTACCCAGGCTTGAGTATTAGTGGAAACAAAACCTTAAATCAACCAGCAAGTCAAAGATAACAGGCAGTAAACTTGTATGGCAATTAACACAGAGGAGATGCTATTTCTGACAGCAAATTTTAAAACTTCCTGTGCTGGAGACAAAGCTGAAGCCCACAATTTGGTGTCCTGCATGTTTTCACGTTTGGCTAACTTTATGAGTATTTCACAAACACTTGCTGCAGCAGCTCTGCCAAACTAGTCCAACCACTGTCTGCAACAAGGATAAACTGCACATCAGAAAGGCATCTTTTACAAAGACTGAAATACATATAATCAAACTCAACTGACACATTTTGGCAGATGTCATGTTTATTTTCAGCAGTTTTTGAAAGTAAATTTGAAACGATGCTATAGCCTTTTTGGCTTAGAATGAGCTCCAGACCACAAAGTAAAATGATTAGACAATTTTGGGGGGGAGGGGGGCTGTCTCTTAT
>NW_020799095.1:124742471-124758584 GCF_003259725.1 Athene cunicularia
TATACTATGAAATAGAGCTTTCAAAAAGTGCTGCATAAGATAAACTTTTAAACATTTATAGGAAAGGGTTTGAGAAATTTTTGCTGGAAAGTATGTCAAAGTCTGCAACTTACTTGTTGCAAAAAGGGATTAAGAAGAAATAGGAGAAATAAAAATGATTCTCATGTTCCTTGAGTATATTTTTATATTTAATGAGCTCTGAATGAACATATTGAGCCTAGCAAAATAATGTATATATGTACTTCAAATTTAGTCTGAATGTCTTCAAATTTCAGATCCAGGATCTTGCTGTATCTTTATCTCCTGAAGAGCTGATTACTAATATTTTTCTCCACATCAAGTCAAAGAGTTTCCATCTGGCTAAGCTAAATTATCCAAATTCCAGCTATCATTCATGATTAGTTTCTGTCATTAACTGTCTGCTGTTGGAAAAAGATTCAGGGAGAAATCACAGACACTTCTCCCACTGTTGAGAGAGAACTGAAACCAGTTCTTCAGAGAAGGTCTAGGCATTGCTGCCAATGCAACACAAAGCAGGATCTCACTGAAGATCAGTTCAGTTGACCTTTCACGATGACTGTGGACCACTTTTCATAGTCACTGGCAGCAAAACTGATCTAATAGTGTGCTGCTACCAGAAAAGGGGCAGTGATTTTAGCTATTACATATAGGACCATAACTTTTGCAGAGCACATTGTTTGCTTCTGCTCAGCTGATCACAAAATCCTGATTTATTTTTTTTTCCCCTCTGTGTTTTATCATCTTTTTTTTTTTTTTCTTTTGACATTTATCATTTCAATCATGTTTAAACTTCACCAATAGCTCCATTTTTACAGACCACTGACAGGCACATGAAAGAGTGTAGAAAGAAGGTCTGATCTCTGTGGGTCTGCTTTGGAGACTGCTTTTCACAGGTTAAACTGAGATATCATTTGCCAGGTTACAAAGTATTTAATGTGTCATATTGATTTTGTCATCTTCCAGATATTTCATAAGACTTATCTCATTTTAGGTAAAGAAGTTTGAGTATTATACATCAACATTATTATCCTTTAATCAACCAAAATTACAGAAAATATAATGTGAAGCTGGCTTGATAGGATTATTTTCCATAAACACAAATGAACTAGTACTAATTATGCTACTCTCTTTTAATTCTGTATTAACTCAGCTTTGTATTAGCTGTTCCATTATTTTTCCAAGGATTTATGTCACACTGACAAGCCTGTAACTACTTGGGTCATCTCTTTTATTCTTTTTAAATATTGGCATGTTAAAATTCTTTTGCTCTCCTGAAACTTCCTGTGTTGCAAGAGTTATTGAAAATCAACATTAATAGTCAAGCTCCTCACCAGTGCCTTTAAACCTGTTGGATACAGGTTATCTAAACCTGATCATTTAAAAATGTTTAATTTCCTGTTCCAAAGCAGAATAGAAACAGCTTTAAAGTCCTGGAAGCACCTACAGCTCTTACTCCTCCATATCAAGCCAGTAAGAAATGGGAATGCTCAGGGGCCCCCATGACTTGGAATAAGTCATAGAGGGCGATGACAAGAATAATTTCTGACTGTGATCTGGAAGAGGAGGTGACATGTGAATACTCTTTAACCTGTAAATTGATAAAACAGAATTATTTTTTCTTTTAGCAGATGTGGAAACAGATGTGAGGAACCTTGGCAATGCCCACAGTGCACATATCAAACCTAAAATTACAAGTCAGAAGGTCTGAGCTCCACAATGCCTATCAGTTACAGGCAGTTCCTCACACATCCTCCCCTGTGTAAACCAGAGGTTCCAACCAAAATCACTACCTCAAAGCACAAAAATGTACATCTGTTTATTATTAGTTGATTTATCTTTTTATTGGAATCACAGTTGAGAGTAACTATGAAAAGGGAAGTAAATCAATGAATTGTTGACTTTTTTTTTTTTATTATTTTATTTTTTGTCTCAGAGTGAAATTTTTTTGTAAAGCAGTCAGGACACATGGAGTTAGCATGGTGTATAACTACAAGTGATTTCTAAAGTAAAACGGTTATCATTTTGGTTTTCACATTGTCTTTTTGTAGAGATAATGGGGGAAAAATTGCAGACTCACATACAAATATTGTGTTAGGAACCTAGAAAAACACCTAGGGACTTTACATAACAAACCGGGCCAGTACAGAATTGAAAAACAAATACCACATTTTAAGTTTATTTGTTGTAAGGATGAACTTCAGAAACATGCAAGTATGCATGATTTTAAAAGAATTATGAAGTCAAAGGTAAAAAAAATAAATTAAAAATTTAAATAAATGTCTGATATATTCTAGTACTAAAACAGTCACATTTCTGTATGGTATTTTCTGAGGCATGTTCAAGTAAGAAAGCAGCTGAGACTAACTAGTGTCACTGAAAACAAGCTATAAAGTTAAAATATTGAATTGCTCTTGGCCAGAGTAGCTAATACGAGTTATAAATTTGAATTCTCTTCCATTATGCTTAGTGCTTGGAAATGTGGAATGATCCAGCAACAATAAGAAATATATATAAATTGCATATTGTATTTGCTTCTTTGTGATTTAGCATTCTAAAACACTCAAGCAAAAGAAAGGTTGCATTACCAGAACATCAAGCAACTCATTCAGAAGACAGGCAATACCGTATCTGAGATTGCTTTTATAATGTTAATTTAGCTCAGCTGTGTGAGTCTGTTTCCAAACAGTGGGTCATTTAATGTGAGCATTCCTTTTCAGAAGACCTCTACTTCACTCAGATCTGGGAAAAAGTCAACAATTTGTGTTGAAAAAGACACTAAATATGGGGTAGCAAATCCCTCATTTGCTGTAGAAATTGAATTTGATGTATTTTTTGATCCATTTCCTAGATTTTTATTAAAAGAAAAACTACTTTGTATTACAAATAGATACATAGAAGCAATTTATTTCATACTACATTTCAATGGGGACTTCTGAGTTTCCTAATTTGTTGAAACTGTTAAACCTCTAAATTCAAAGATTGTATCATTAACAGATACATGCTCCAATTACCCAAACATGCCCTGACATATGTATTCACTAGGTACCCAACTCCTTAAGGAATTCAAGTGTATAAACAAGCTCAAGTAGATCTACTGACAAGAAATTAGATAGAAATTATACATCCAATTGAGCAACATCCCCCTGATGTCTGTTTTTTCTAAACATTTGGCCTGTGATACAATATTACTGTCCCATTCACTTATGACTTCCATTTTTATTTACATATGAAAATGTGTTTCAAAAGTGACTTGATCAAGAACAGTTGAAAATCTGTATTACTGCCAGGCACCACATCTGCATGGTTGGTGCTCTAGTAGCAGTAAAATCCTTCCTTCCTTTTAATTCTCAAAAGAATTCAGTTCTTAAAATACTACTCCTACAAAAGTTTGTCAAATCTTATAATTTTTAAAAATTTAAATCACAAGAGAAATGTTTTTTCTGATAGCACTATTGAGTGAAATTAACACTGATTCCTGCCTTGCTTTCAGCAGGACCCAGACTCCAACTCAGCTGCATTCACTCCTCACTTGCACAGACTTTTCTTCCTACAGCATTTTAAAAGGTCTAGTTTTTACTTAGACTCCTTACTTTACTTTAAATTTTAATTCTGTGTACATCACCAGCTGTGAGAAAAGCCATGTTATTCATTTGTTTTCATTTGGGTGATTGTTCCAGCACAAAGTTAAATCTTCTTAAACCTTGAATTGGTTCCCAGCATTGTTGATGGGTACCCTATATCTGCTTAGCTCTGTATAAAGTATCTATCATTCTGATCTCTAAACTATTGATATATCAGAGAATTGAATCTTCTATCAAGAATTTTTTCATTCTACTGTGTTATAATACAATGCTGTGTAAAATTATTTCTCACCAATACAACACCCAGCAGTCCAGAGTATCATGGTGTAAGACAGATGTTAGTCTGGAGCCATCTACTATTTGTATTGCTGAGCTCTAATAGATTTGAAAAACAACTTTACATTTGTAATTGTATTGTAATTACAAAAATAACAGTGTATATATATATATATATATATATATATATATGAATAGATTAATCACCTAAGTATGCGATGTTTCTTCTGTACTAGTTCTTTGGTATTAAGTTTAAATGCTCAGTGAACTTAATATGGCTCAATTATCAAAATTTAAAAAGAAAAGTATTTATTTTGCTTTGATGAAATAAATAAAAATGGAGGGGGGGGGGGCTAAAAAAGCTCTTATTTCTCAATAACACTGAAAAGAAACCGAAGAATAAGGTAATAATCATGCTAAGTTGTAAACAATTTAGTGAAGTAATCCACATCTTAGTTTTATTGCTGTGACCAAGAGGATAAATAATTTTATTGCCTTGTTTGATGCTTTGTAAGATTTCACCCTGAATTGGTATGTGTTGTTCTAAAGTAGATAAGATGCACCATGTACGGTTTTCTTCAGATTAAAAAAGGCCTCAGTCAATTTTATGACATTCTTCAAAGGTTTTTATTAAAAATAAATTCAGATAATAAGAGTAGCAGATGAACAGAAGTATAAAGCTTTTAAAAGCAGAAGTTCTAATACACAAGCTACTACAAAATAAAAATACTCCAGACAATTTAGTTTGGAGACCAAAACTATATTTATATAATGACACTGTTACATATGTATTTGTCCATTTATTATATTATAATATTGATAATTATTTGTGCTGTAATTTAGTCTTATTTCTATTATTGCAAGACTATATGTGACTTTAACTGTGTCTTCAGGGACAAGAGCAAAGATTTTACAGATTTTACCAGTTTAAGAGAGATTCTTTGCACCTATTAAATAAGCATACATATACACCTACGTATATGCATGTATACACAGACATAAAAAATATACACATATTAACTCATTATGCTAATGTCTATACGTACATATGCATATATGTATTATACATGTACATGCATGTATATATACATATAAATGCATATATATGCATATATGTATATGCATGTATTATGTATGCATGTATATTAATCTATATACATATATACGTATATACACATGCATGCATGCCTATGTATCACACCTAATATTGAACTTGTACCTTCTACAATCTCAGTTAAACAAAATCCTCTGTTGGCTGTTAGTGGTACTGGGATAAGCATTTGCCATTATTCACACTTGTCCTCAGCAGATCCATCAGCAGGAGAGACTTCCAACAGCAGCTGTAAGTGGCAAGTAATTTTATCAAGAAATGCAAAATGCAGTTTAAAATGTATAAAAGGCAGATAAACAATAAGGCTTCCCAGCATAAACAGGAAAGCATAAACATATTGCAGGTTTGGAGACCAGACTATGGGAGCTAAAACTAAAAAGAAAGACATTGCCACCATCACAAATGGAATGGGTAGAAACACCTGCAAGAGAAAGAAAGAAACTGGTTTAGGAAATAAACTGACCAATTGTGATTTTATTACTCATTCATAAGAGTAATAATGCATTCTTTGCCATACTAGAGTACCATTTCTCATGCTGCTGCAACCTCACCCAGGATGAGATTCATCTGACCTCATATTGCCTATAAGACAAATGTTATTTTCTAAAATACTTGTTCAGGCTCCTTCTGTCATCAAGGGGGAGAGATAGGCAGTATCTGAAAACCATTTGTCCATATATGATCTTATGGGCTCCTAAAAGAAACTCAGGGTTAGGTGCCTAGAAGTCGTCTACACTTCTAACCCAGCTTTCTGACAGCTAGACTGAGAGGAAATTAAATCTATCCTTAATGTCTGTGTTTGTGTCAGTAAAGATGAGAGTAGATAAAGGTTTAATTAACCATGAATGGCAAGCCTGGATCCCACACTGTTCTGGTTACTGCTCCACTCTACTCTGGATTCACATTGTTTGCACATCACCCCCATTCTGCATATGTCCCTCTCTTGTTTTCAAATGCAAGTTCTCTGGAGCAGAGACCATTTTTTTCTTTTCCTTCTACAGTGAAGCAAAGTTACTGAATAAGGCTCTAAACATTGGTGATTACTATTATTATTATTATTATTATTATTATTATTATGTATATTTTTGTAGTGACTATCCACTTCTGACTTGTACTTATTCCATAACTTATGCACACTACCCACAACTCAAAGAAATCTCTAAAAATATTTTGTAACTTTTTCCATTTACTTTGTATGGTCGATGTAGATGAGGTTCCCGGTATCGAAGTACAATCAGGCTTGCACAAGTCAATCCAATCATAAGCCAGGCAGAAAATCCAAAGTAATTTGTTAACATAATAAGGTCAGAGGGGATGATAAAAATGGATGCAATGGTGGTTGAAAAAATCATGGCTGGTGCTGGAGTACAGGAGTGGACGTTGAGCATGGATATTAAACCAGGCAAATGTCCTGACTGACTTCCAGCATAGCTTAATCGACCTAGCGTGAACATGCTGCTGTTGAGGGCACCAAATATTGAGACAGCAACAGAGAGAGGAATTATCCAGGCAACAGAGGGGATCACTCGATCAGCCCATGTGACTGCCACAGCAACTGCAAGAAAGCAAAGCATTAAGGTAGTGTCAGTACCATGTTCTGAATTACTGACAGACTCAGTAGAAATGAAACTTGTAAAATACAACACCTATTATTTCCCAGCAATATCTGCATTTTTGTTGCTGTAGTCAAACATGACTAATCTAATCCTAAGGGTATTTAATTCAGGAGCTAAAATCTTCCAGGGAGGGATGACAGTAGGAAGGAGCGTTGCCTGCCAGAGCAAGCCAGGTAAACCTGGGGCCAATACTGTGGTAATGGACTGCCCAGCAGGAGAAGGCTGCATTTCACTGCAATGAATCAAATTTACATGAGGCAAGGCCATGCAGAAAACAAAATGAACGCATTAGTCCTGGGCATTACCACAGTGGTGACATGATCTACTGTTATGAGCAAACTGCCAACATGAGCGCATATACATGCAGAGACAGGTCACCAAGCATGTTATTAATCAGGTCTTGCTTTGGGTGGAACTGGGAAAGGTGAGATTATTTCTGAAAAAGAGATACTCAGTATTGCTTGGAAATTAGCTACAGCCCATACTGTAGTGAGGACTAATACTTAGTGGGTCTATAACCAACTGCTGTGAGGAATATAAATCTTGTAGTGGCCTGTGCAGCATAGGAAGTAATCAGAGATGGGGTAAATACATCTCATTCCCTCCAAAATGTAGTGAAAGAACAAGAGCCACAGCAATGTATAGCAACGTTTGAAACAAGAGCTATAATTTTAAGGCTATCTCCTCAGCTGACATAGATAAGCACAGCTCCCCTGGTATGACTGGAGTTGGTCATGCCAGCTGGGAAGCTGCTATTCACAGATACTCTGGTATTTGCTGCCTCTTTCATTGTAGGGTGGATCTGCAAATGTGTGCATCTCTCCCTGACAATGGCTGAGTGATAATACGAAGTTGCTAAGTGACAGCTACACTGCTCCCATTTATGTTATTGAGCTGTTTTCACAGGAAAAAAAAAAAAAAAGATTCATCCAAATGAGGTATGTATTTTGTCACTGCTGGAGACAAGGTCTGACAGCTCATTCTCATTAGACTGTTTTTTAAAAGGTGCTGTTTGGACTATCAAGGATTGGACTTTTCATGGACAGATTATTGGTACAGGATCTGAGATAAGCTTTAGATACACTTACATAGACTTGTCCACCTCCTAAACAGTAATGGCTTTAGCTTGAGACACCATGAGGTAGGGAAGGAAGGAGGAGAGAGGATTAAAACTACAGGAAAACAAAGGCCTTCTCTATACTCAACAGAGACCTGATCTTCACCAGATTTTCCAGGTTTTAATACACTTCTGATTTCTTTTCAGACAGTGCAAGTATGAGCCAATGTTTTCAGCACCTAATAACATCTCTCTGAATTCAGTGCAACTTGTGTTATACAGTAAAATTAAACAAGAATTCTCTATTAAAACTTAGAACAAACCCCAAACTTCATGTGAAGTTAGGTGAGCAGAAGTAACCCAGTAAACTGACATCAGATGGGTATGTTAATGGACCACACCTTTTAAAAAAAAAAAAAAAATCCATACCTGAAGAGACAATTTCCTTTGGTGTGAGAACAGTCAGATATGAGATGTTCACCAGCAAATAAAAAACAATTACTGCAGGAACAGCAGTCATCACAGTTAAGGGGATATTTCTGCTAGGGTTTTTCATCTCTTCTGAAAAATACAGTTTAAAAAGACTAATAAAGCAAGTAGTGTAGGTTCTGCAAGTCTGTTTCTGTAGTGAATCTGCACAGAGCTTCATAACACTGATACCAAAGTCTTGCCCCAACCTCTAACCATGGCTAATAAGCTACAATGATTGTGAGGTCCTACAGTTGTTCTCAAATAGTTTATTATCAAAGAAGCCTATACTTTTTTTTTTTTTTTCTTATTTAGCTATTTTTTTTAACTATCTTGGAAGAGGGGATGGATTGAGGTCTGATAGACTGATAAAAAATTACAAAAGGACTGATAACTTTTATTTGATTAAATACATATTTGACTTACATTACAAAATAGATTTGGTAAAAAAATTTCAAGTAGACATACTTTTAAATCACTAGCTTAAACTTGAGACTCTAAAGTCAGATTATTCACACCTATATCACCTCATTAGTCCTCATCTGAAACTTTCTGTGTATTTTCCTATTGCTGCACAAAACCTTTCTCTTTGACCTTATACAAGGAAATACAGAAAAATTAATAGGAGAGACTGAAGGTATGCAGTGACTTTAAAAGGGGGCCAGTCCCAGCTGGATTCTGCTGTTGATTATCTTTTCAGGGGAAAAGTTGGCAGAGGAAAACTGTTAAGTGCTAAACCTGGCATCTTAGCTTAAAACTACTCTTATGAAATAAGAAAAAAACTCCAAATTTTGCAGCAGCACCGGCTGTAGTGCACAGAGACAGAGGGACTGAGTGAGCACAACAGCAGAATTCAGATATCAACTATCAGAGGATTTGGGATTTATTTCAAATGTAAGAAATATACTTGGTAATTTTGAGCCCAGAAGAGGACAATCACCAAAATTGCCAATTTAAATTTATCATTCCATTTGTTTTGTTGCTTGTTACATTCCTGCCATCCAGCTGGCACCTGATGCTTTAGCTGAGGCTCACAGAAATGAAGTTATTGCTGAAGAATGGGGAAATTCAGTCCAGAAGGGGACTATCACATAGGTTGCATCCATCTAAACAGCTGTGCTCCCTGGTGTATGGTATTTATTACTGTGGCTGATCAGGAAATAAATTAATATTTTACCAATAATTTTGCATATTCTCAGGCTTACAAAGCTAAGCACTTGCCTTTAAGGAAATCCTAAAATTCTAAAATTATACTTTGCTGATTTATATCACCTTTTTTATTGCAGCACATTGTTAATGCTGAATAGCTGGATTGTAATAATAACAGTAATTTTTTTAAAACATTAACCCAATTTTCACACTGTTCTCACCATTGAACTTTGTGTTATGCATTTCACACATTCAGTTTCTTTAATGTTTTACAAGTGATAGAGGTCAATGGATAAATAGGGTTAAAGATATAGGAGAAAGATCCACTTGCTTACAGCTTAATTCTATAAATCTGATGATACTATAAAATACTATTCATTTAACATGATGTGTATAACTGACATTATGAACATTATCTCTGTAGTTTTCATGAAAAAAGCTCTATTTATTACTACCATATGTGTCATTAGATACAGAATACGATAAGTAAATAGATATTCAAAAATGCTTTGAATGTTAAAATTGAGCATAAGTTATATGAAAGGATTTATACCACTTTCCTTAAATCCTTCATCACCTTCTGTGCACAACTCTATTTGTCACAACTGTGACTACCCAATACATCCCATAAAATTACTGTATTTTAACACAATTCAAAAGGAATTTGATGATGTACAAACCAGCTGTATAATCTCAAAGAAGATACACGTATTTAAATACAAATAAATTATCTTTTTTGATTTGGTCCTTATTGTGCACAGTTTGGCATGGATATCTTAATACTTTTCTAAAAATGAACTGACACTGAGAAAGACAAAATGCATCTTTTTAAGGTATGAAAATATCTGTTTATGCATGAGATTTAAAATTAACTATTTTGATTTCTCTTGTACTCCTCTGGAAATGTCAGCTTGATTCCGGTGACTGCACAAGAAGCAAGAAACTTCCCTAGAAAGGAATGACAACTCTTCTACCAGCCCCAACAAACACAGGACTCATGTAAACATGAGAGACCCTACGGTCTTGAAGGAGAGACAAGTTCTACCAAGATGAGCTGAGGAACATAAGAATGGCAGCAGCAGAACAAAATCTAAAAGAGGAGTGAGATACCTGCCATATAATTGAGGGACCACCAGCCACCATATGCATACAATCCTTGGAAGAAGGCTTCAGCAACCTGTGACGCGTTAGGGATCTCTGAGCCGAACGCATCTTCAAACCTGGCCAGGCTCTCCTTTCTCCCGCCAATGAGGAGAACTATGCCACCGATGGCGATTACAGACAAGGCTATCATCTTCAGCAGAGTGAAGACTGTCTGCACCCATGCAGCCATTTTGACACTACGACCATTCAAAATCCCCAGGGACCAGAGAACGGCCAAGGCCAAGCATTTCTTCAGCACTTCTGGAGCAGGACAAATGCCGTAGAAGGGCTGGGTGGCGTACTCAGCAAACAGCAAGGCTCGAGCAGCATTTGATGCTGGCTTGGTAAATGTTGATGTCCAGATAAACATGAAGGCGGGTAGGGATCCAAGGCCTCTTTTAATATGGCTGTATTCTCCTCCAGAGAAGGGCAGAGCAGTTCCCAGCTCCGCATAGCAGAGAGAACCCATCAGAGAAACCAGCCCAGATGCAGTCCAGATCGTCAGTGCGACACCGATGTTGAGTAAGGAATGCTTTAACACCCCCATGGGAGACACAAAGATCCCTGCCCCGACAATTGATCCTATAATAAAACTTACCCCATCAAAATAACCTATACTTCTTTTGAGTTGCATCTTGTCTTTTTCTTTTCTTTTCACATCTTTGGGATGATCGCTTTTTCCTTTTCCCATTTTTTCCTGTTTCTTCACAGCAGGTTATATAACTTCAGAGGCTGGATTACATGTATTTTCCTTTCCCTTTGTTGTTAGCAGAATGTTATGGCCCTACCTGCTAGTCAAATGTTATGGGAAGCCTGGCTTAATCATTCAGAAAAGAGAGCATACTTTGGGTTTTGATGTCTTCTTGTGTGAAGATGATTAACCAAATACTCCAAGAAACACTGGCAAATCATGTACCTGTTGGTTTAATATGTACTTCAGAAATTATTAAGGTCTGGAGGTATTTTTAAAGAGAACGCCATAACAAATAATTCACAGTAAATGCTCATTTCTCAGTGGATTTTCATCAATAGATTTCAATTTATTTTTATGTATGTCTTCAGAGACAGCTGCAAGAGGTGGATAGATGTGACCTCTGCATCAGATCTAGGGAAAGGGTGAAAGTATGGCAGCACAAAGAAAGAAATCAACCATCCTTATACTACCAACAGTGACATGGACATTAGTTGAACAGCCTGGTACTGTTTTTCCACTGTCAGTACATAAAATGGACAGAGATAACCAGTGACCACCAGCAAGTTTTGCCAAATTCTCATCAGTCACTGGGTATACTGGAGCTTGTTTATACTTCACTCATTATACACTGCCATAGAAACAAAATTACCATTTTATTCCCAGTTTTTCTTGAGCACTCATTGTTATACTAGTACCAAGCACTTCCTAAGCAGGTATTAATCTTCAGACAGTGCTGTGAGGGGAAGGGGCTTTATCACTGTTTCCTCTGTCTGTATGGGGGCTGTGGAACAGAAAGATCAAGGTTGAAAGTTCCCATCAGTTTGGTGAGTGACTTTTAAGGTGTGGCCACTGATTTTTCTTTGTATTTAATAATCTGAGGTGTATTTCATGTTCAAAATACAGAAAAGGAATTCCTCTTCCATCAGATGTGGATATACCATTGCCATAAACTTCTGCCCCCACCCCCAACCCCCAAAATGTATTTATTCTTTTTAAGCGATGTAGACAAAAATGGGCAGAAAGATGGAAACTAACTGAAAAAGAAGCTCAGCATATACCTTAAGGGTTGTTAAGTGCCCAAACTAGTAGCTGCAAAACTCTTACTCTTTACCAGTCAGTCAAGTTGTGGAACCAGTTTTGTCTCAAAGCTCAGTAACACGCCAAACAAAACTCCAGTTTTCACAGGGCCCAACTGGAAAGACATAGTGGTTCAGATCAGTTCTGAAGAGTAGGATTTTCATTCAAGTACAAAATAAATTTGTCTGAAAAGTTAGTTTTATGTAATATGTCATCATGTAAAAGACAGTTAAAATAGACATGTGCAGAGTGTTATTTTTTTAATTCTTTCAATGACTTGGTTAAAGTGGGTTTCTATCCCCACACTGAAATTATGCAGCATGGTCAGTGACAGAATCCGCAGCTCCAGAGCAGCTTTTTACTATAAGACAATTCATCCACCTTCTGCAAATCATTGGAGCACTCACTATATACTTTCACCTTCAAAAAATCAAACTACAAAAATTTTAGTTCTACACAAAACACACCTCTATTTATAAAAGTTTACATGCACTTTAAATTGCATTTATTCACTTTATAAAAGGCAATATTTAAGTTCAAGTATGCATTTATCATGTATTATGAATAATTCATAATAATTAAAATATTTATTCACCAGTATTCGTGAAATGGAAATTAAATGCGACAAATGTTTTACATGGCTAAAACATGTAATTTCCTGTTTTATTTCAGTGCCTTTTCTGAGTCTCCTTCTCTGTAAATGCACACATATTTTTTGATATCCAGCAATCTTCCAGCTCTTTATTTTGGGTGTTCAGCCATGTACAGCTGGATTTGAATTACTATTTTAAAACAAATCAATATTACACTATATGGTGGCTTAAAGTACAGATGCAATTGATTTTGTTTCACTTTTCATCCTAAAGTATGTTAATTGCTAGTATAAAAAAGGCATTTCCAAAATCTCCCAAGCAGCAGATTAGTAAGGATTTTTTACTTCTGACAAAGCTGCCTGATTTCAGAAAACCCCACTGAGATTATTACTTTCTTGTGTGTGCTTTCTGCCTACCTCAGATAAATGTTTCTAGGTTTTCAGTGAAATGCTTCAGAGATTTATGCAAAGTATGCTTTTCATTTTGCCGTGTTATTGCCAGAGTAGGAGGAGGTAAGAGCAGAGATAATGACAACATTCCTGCAAATCCAACAAAAATTGACATTCTGGAAACAGTACTCTAACATGAGCATTACTGGGGCAGAACTCAGTGAAACACAGCTGGTTATACAACACGTAGTTTTCAGCCAAACTGCTTTCTTTTTCAATATGTAAGAGCAGTCTTTTGAAGCAAATCATAAATATTCACTTCCCAGGTTTTCTGTAAGATGCCCAACTTCTCCCTCCATCTGAGAGGATAAATTGCCATAGTATATATGATTATCTCAAGGTCTCATATGTCTGTGTCTCCTGCCCATTACCCAACTATATACTCAATATTTGGTCATATTCACTTTGATGATATTATCCCAACTCAACACCAAATACAGGGCAAAGATAAATGATTAAAATAACCTATACATGTTTGTAAGACAACATTCCCCTGATACATGGAGTAGGCTGAAAGGTTGTATCATCCTCAGAATAAAATGCCAAAGTACTGCAATTTTTATAGTCAACAGGGAACAACGACATTTCTTCTGAGTGCCAACTACTCAGTTCTCTTTGACAGTAAAATGAGGTCAAGAGAGTGCTATGTAAGAGCTATGGTTGAAAGCTGAAACTTCAGCTGATCATTTCTAGTTCTCCTGGCATTTAGGATTTTTCCTTTTAATTTGTTTTCTAAATTCTTTTAGCCTTCAATGTCAAGGTTTTCATTATCAACTAATGTTTATCATGACTGATACCTTCAGTCACTGTAGTTTCACTAGACTTGAGAAACCAATACAGAAAAGTAATGAAGAGTATTTCTGTTCCATAAAATAGGTATGTATTATCTCCTAACTGTAATTAACTGAATTTCAGTGTGCTTGGATAAGGAGTCTCAATTTCAGTCTTGTCAAGAATTTTCTGTGTGTACTCACTAGGTCTTTCCTACAATCCACTCACTGATTAGATGGACTAGAAAGAAGCCCATCTGTCTAAACAATGTCAGATGTAAAAACATTTATTTAGTTTCTTTTCAATTAACTACACAGAGTTTCAGGCACGGTATTGACTTATCTCTGCATCATCCCAAATCCTTTAAGGGGAGAAGATGTAGAAAATTTAGAACCTAATTTGTCTTGCAAAGTTTCAACAAATACTTGTGTTGTCTCTGAAGAAGCTTCCTGCTGCTAACTAAGGATAAAGAAGCAGAGGAAAAAAGGAAAAGCTGAAGACACCTTCCAGGAAAAAAAGTCACAGCTAATCTTCCTTGTCATATGTCAAGGGACATAGTATATTTGATATGACGGACAGATTTTATTTACAAACCTTTTTTTCTTTCCTTTAGCTCACCTTTTGTTGGGAATATAACATTTCAAAGTAGTTTTCTTTGCCTTGCCTTCTGAAAGCTCAACAGCTATTCAAGGATTTCTGTAAGTCCCATTAGATAGAAGCCATTTGTCACACTGGACCCTATAATATATTCACAAACTTTTATTCAGAAAATGAGTTTGTGAACAGAGGCATGTGACAAATCTGCTGCCTTGGCAATACTCTTTTTTTCTTACATCTGCCTTTTAATAAAAGTCATAAGGATCTACTTGTTTCCCTGGCAGGTACATATTTTGCCTTTTACTACTGACCAAGAAACAGAGCCCACATAGTAGTCAGCTAATGGAATACCAAAACCCAGGGGGAAGTCACTGCCCTCTGACATGCTACAACGTTTGCACTTGCATCCTATACAGCTGTTCATTCTAGCCATAGAGTTTACTTAACTATTTCTCTTTGATAAAATATCAGTGTGTGTTTGCATGAGCTGTTGTATACATTCTTTGTTGGGCTATAACGTATAAAGAAAAGTATGACGGATTTTTTGCTGTAATCTGTGGCTGGTGAGCATGTCCAGCAATAGCACTCAGCTGTGTAAATGCAGATTATTTTAAAACTGTCTAGATTTTGTTAGGCTTCCCCTGTAGTAAATAGCATGAGATGGGTTGAGACTCATCCAATCCCAGCAATGGCTGTATGAAATGCCCACTGGAAATTATTCCCCTTCTACTTTTAGATGGTTAGATGAATGACCCTTTCCCACATTTTCTACATCAAATACTCAGTATTGCACTGTAAGCTTATACAGTGATCCTATAGCACCCTGAAAAATAAAGCCATTCATGGAGAAATGCCAATATAGTAAAGAGGTACTACAATAGCACTGATATTAAAAAGCATGTACAGTGCCTAGTCCAAGTAAGCCTATCAGGACATCTAGTTCAACCTTACTGAAATTGCTTAACCAAAATTCACCTTTTGCTACTTTTCTCTTAAAAATCCTTGTGGTACTGTAACAGCCAGTGCCTTGTCACTAGTTACAGCCACCTCGCAGCTCTCCCCAGCTGTGCTGGCAGGCCATGCTGAACAAGATCCCCCAGCCGCGGCCCATAGAAATCTCCCAGCAGCCCAGCAGAATTCTGGGATTTTTCTCCTCTTCGGGATCCAGCGGGGGTCACATTATACACAAACACCAGGGTGGGAACCCCACATTTCAGCCCAGTAACCCTGCGCAGGCCGGCCCATGGACAGGCAGCGAACCAACGCTCAAAGTGCTCTCAGGGCTTCAATTCATCAGAAAACTCTTGTACAGAGTAGACCTGTGGCCTCTGGCAAGGTGAAGCCAGGCCCACTTGAACCGGTGGTGAGCTTTAAGCCACGACTGGAGTGAGCTCTTAAGACTGTATCAACCCTAAAAAAATTCCCAAACAGCTCCCCGAGGAGAACTCGAAGCGGCCCATTTTATAACCCCGGGCTCCTCGGTGGGCGCTCCCGGCCGGCGGGCACTGCC
>NW_020799095.1:124758634-124782380 GCF_003259725.1 Athene cunicularia
AGCGACGGGCGGAGCGCGGCCTCGCGGGCGGCTGTGCGCGTGCGCCACTGCCGGCGGCGGGAGGCGGGGAAAAAAGCGGGAAGGCGCTGCTTTGCGGTGGGGTTGTCGTGAAGGGTTTGCGTCTTAGCCGTAAAGCACGGAGCGTTGCCGTTAGGGAGACGAGGGAAGTTTGAAGGGAAGTGGTGGTTTGTGCGGGTGATCCAGTGGAATGGCGGGGCACCGCGCTGTCGCCGGCGAGCTCAGCCTCATGGATAAAGGCCTTAAGAGGTGAGGAGCTCGCGGGAGGCGAGGCGACCCACTGCAGCCGCCGTGGGGAACTGAGCCCTTGGGGTGCGGGGACGCCGTGGTGGGGTGCTGGTTAGAGCAGCCCGGGAATGAAGGTGTGCGGCTGATAACAGGTGCCTTTCTTTCGCAGCTTGCTGGAGGTCTCCCTGAGCTCGGACCTGCACACGCTCAACGTGCACTGTAACTGCATCGCCAGAATCGAGGGGCTCAGCCACCTCCGGAATCTGCAGCATTTAGATCTGTCATCAAACCAAATACGCCGGATCGAGGGGCTAAGTTCCCTGGCTAATCTGCGCACCCTAAGCTTATCCTGTAACCTGCTAACGAAAGTGGAGGGTCTGCGATATTTATTTCTGTCCATTTAGCAACTCCTGAAGCTTTTCTAAGAGTTGTGTTAAATTTTGCTTATGGGAAGTATGCATATAATTAAGGTTTTACGAAGTTACTATGAGCTACTAGCCATCTTACGTAAATTTTGAAAAGACTACATAGTCAGTATAGGCTTTCTCATAGCAAAATGCCTTTAGAAGAAAAAATTTATTTTTATTTTATGATCATAGTTTATTTTCACAATTTGTATGATTTTTAAAGGCTTACTTTGCAAATTTTGACTGGATGAGAACAGCACATTCCTCAGAAAATCTTAACTATTTTTTTCTCAATTTATTTAGGACTGGAAAAACTCTTTAATTTAACTATACTGAATTTGTCTTACAATCGCATACATGATCTCTCTGGTAAGTGACTCTGGCATGTGCAGTGCAATAAAAAGAATTTGTCTCACTTTAATTTTGAAAAACTTGACAAAGTGTATTTTTAGAAGTTTCTAGTAGTTCAGCCAATTGAATAATGCTACTAAAGGTGGCAATTGCTGCTACTCTCATCTTTCAAGTTTCTAACATTAAGGGTTGTTCTGAACTGGAGTTTATTCTGTATTTGGTGGGACTGAGCATGTTCACAAAGTAGTACAATAAACATTTCAAACTTATTTCCAAATTGAAAAATGCAGTAGTTTTGGAAGATATTTCCAAAATATTAATATTTTTCCTTTTTATAGGACAAAAATGCAACTTTGGATACGAATCTATTCTAAATCTATTTGTTGCAGTTGTCAATTTTTGCTTCTAACTAAGGTTTTAAGCTACAGAATAAAGGGAATTTGTAAAAGAAAATAAAAATATTGGTAACAATTTTGTTAATGGACTGAGTTATAAAAAGGAACTTAAAGCAAAATTTGTATTTTTATATGCTTAACAGTTAGAAACTAATCTGTGTCTTTAAAGAAAGTTATCTTTCATAATTGGCTTAAGTGTTGTACTGAGTAGCAGTGTAGCTAATTAATATATGTAGATAAGGATAGGGAGCAAAATCTGTTAACATAATTTCCAGTTAAAATGTATTACTTACTGAATATTTTTCAATAAAGTGCCATTTTTTTATAAACCCTGTAGTCTAAGATCATAGAAGAAATTATTATTTTGTGTTTTTTCTCAAATTTTCAGGATTGCAGTGCCTTCATGGAACCAGTCATAAGATTAGCCATATTGACCTTCACAGCAACTGTGTAAACAATATTAATCACTTACTTCAGTGCACAAAGGGGCTGTGCTGTTTGACGAATCTGACACTGGAAAAAAATGGAAAAGCCAATCCAGTTTGTTTCACATCAGGTATGGATCTCATGTTAGGTAGACACTGTGTGCTCATTAGGTCAGTGATTTCTCTTAAGCTGTGAGCCAGGTTCTGAAGCTTGGAAATTCATTCATAAATTGGCCAGCCTTCAGAAATTTAGATTTTGTCAAAATTAATTTGTTTTCTTTCTTTTTTTTTTTTTTTTCCTTTTCCCCCAGGCATATCTCAAAATTGTGACTTGTATGCTTTGATAAGGCTCAGCTTTTCCCATATTATTTTGGGTTAAGGCAGGAGAGAGATAAAGAGTGCTGGGAAGATAAAGTATTGCAGAAATAAGAGGAAAGGTGTATTAGTATTATAAGGTAGATGGGTGGAGAATCTGAAGAATGTACATAGAAATATTACACTATATAGAAGGAGGGCAGGCATGGGAAGTAGATGGTCTACTGCTGGAAGACCTTAAGAGGAAGATCAGTAATAAGCACTATTAGCCTTCATTCTCCTTTTCCCACAGCTTCATTAAACAGTGAGAGACTCGTAAGATGCTCTGTAGTAATTAACATTTTCATCAAAATAGTAGGCAGGGACTTCAATAGGCAGTGTGGAGACAAGTTGGAGGAAAGTGTGTGGATACATCATTTTCAGTTGCATTGCTTAGAGCTTCCAGTTTGGGGGTAGGTTCTTTTACACTGTTTAAATATTACACCCTGTGTTCAAACAAATTAAATTGTAGCATCCTGTTTTGGTGCGGATTTTGTTTGTTTTCTTTGTTTGTGTATAAGAGAAGGGAAAAATTTGCTACAGGAAGGTAGAAGTGGAGCATTGATACTTTTGGGACAGCTCAAAGATAATTTAATTACAAAAAGTAGAACAGTAGGAATTACAATGATACAAAAATAACCATATGAGCATGTAACTGGTACAGGTGTAATGTGTGTACAGTTCTTGGAAAGAAACCTCAGAGATAATTGAGGGAAGGTAAATAAGGACTTGGGTAATGTTTTCAAAAGCACCCACAAACAAATTTTACAAATGCATTCAGGCATCATAGAAGCAGTAACAGGACTATTGAAGTTACCTGGATAACTTAGAAAATTCCACTAGTTTTCTTCTGTAAGTTTTTATGTACCTCTCTGTATCTACCTGATGGCCCTTAAATTCTATTAATTTAAAGAAATTTAACTTCAATGCCTTACAGTTTCATAACACCTTATGTCATTCACTGAAAAAGGATGACATTATCTAAGCCCTTTCAGAACTTGACTTTCCATTATGTTTATCTGTCCTTGCACCTGGTACAACTGTTGTGGTGCAGTAGGCTGACATTAAAATGTTGTCTGTGCAGCTGCAGAATGCTGATGGTGGTGGGTAAATCCCTGTGCAGACCGGGACAAGGCAGGCAGCTTCCCAGTTAATTTGTTTTGTAATGTTGTCTGTTGAAAGCCTTATGGGTGGGGAAAGGTGAGACTTGTAGATAACTCACTACTTTTTTTCTTCTATTAAAAATGCAGTGAATAATTTAAGACAACATGGTACCTAAAATGCACGAGGCATCTCCATTGGAGATTAATTTCAATTTAAATGTGGTCTTTTCCTCAAGGTTATAGAGAAACTGTTCTTCAGACGTTGCCCCAGCTAACAGCTCTAGATGGACGAAGTATTTCTGGTGAACTACTGGACATGGCAGAAGAAAGCTCTTCAAACTTGCAGTGTTTAGAAGACATTTTGGGCTGTTTGGCTTCATCTGGGTGCCCCTCATCCGGAGATCAGGTGCCATAGTTTGTGTGTACTGATTTTAAAATTGATATATTTCATTTTTATATTGCATGCAACTCATTAATGTTTAGGGCTCTATTTGTTAGAACTATGCTACCTTACCAGTGATGACACCACATATTGACCAGGCATTAGCTCATTTTCGTCAGCGTACAAGAACACCAGTACAAAGTGCTGTCAGCTCTTCTACAGAGCTTGTCTCTTCTTCAGAACCAGAGAAGGCTGAACTTGATAAAATATACAGTGAGGTGAGGATTAAGAAAATAGAAGATCAAATTTCACAGATACTGCAAAAGGTGAGGTTTTTTCTGTGATTGCACAGAAGGTTTTGTTGTAAAATGAGGTGTACCTTTTGATAATGTAAAAGTTTGCTGGGACAGACTGGAACATTTCTACTGGTATGCATGTGCTGACTTCATGCTAATGTGTTCTTAATTTTGAGAAACTGAAAATAAAATAAAAACAAGTCTTTAGAAGTGAAGCTTTTGAATCACAAAAACTTTCATACTGAATAACAAACATAGTGTAAGACTAGGAAAACGTATCTGATCATATTATATTGGAAAATTGTTTCTGTTTTTTACCCTGAAGCCATCAATATAGTAACTGAACCAGAGTAGAATATGAAATGCAGCAAAGTACCTGGATTATAGAGTTTGTGGAAATTAATTTTGCTAATAGGTCAAGTTGGTCTGATATGTTTGTCAGGTATGTTTTTGTAACAGTTTGTGGTGTACCTTGCATGTTTGCAAGATTTTTCTGGTTTTAAATACAGTATTTATTTTACATATCGCACCAAGCTTCTGTGCCTAAGGATTTTACCCAACTTCAGGTATTTCAAAAAGATACAACTGTGTGTTCTCAGGCATGCTGTTCTGTAGGGTTTATTTTATCTTTAAAACAACAAAATGCTTTAGCAAGGAGAGAAAGGGTTGTTTGGAAGCAATTATTTACTTTTCTGTCAAAATTATTTTGTGTGAACTTAAAAATAGCACCTGAGTAATGTGAGAAATTAGCCAACTGGAAATTTTAAAATGCATACATAAAACTTGCATCTGTCCCTAGGTGTCTGATACCTCCAGAAAGGAAGCTCCTCCAAATGTCCTCAAAGCTAAGAGAGATACAGATCCAACTTCTGAGAGTGAAAATGATAGTGGGAAAGAGAACAACAGAAAGGTTGTGAAAAGAAGCAAGATCCCTACTTACCGCAGAACTACCTTATCTGCTAGGTGTCATGCAAATCATCTTAAGGACAAAATAACTGACAGGTATCCCAGTCTTTGCCATATAAAACCAAAACGAATTAAGATGAATATTGTCCAAGTGAATGTAGTCTGACTTGAAACATTTTGCTGAAAGCGGTAGGTTGGATAAATTAACTCAGTTGTTAATGCTCTAAAACTTACTAGCCACTGAGGCTTCACTCAGTCATTTTATTCCTGTATGAGCATTTTCTTTCTTTAGGTGAAAAGGAAATTGAACTGAAGATTCCAAAACAAACACTTTCAGAATTCTAACAGCTTGTATTTTCCTCTTTGTTTTAAATTGTGGAGAATTCTTCTGTTACCACAGAGAGAAGAAATGAGTCATTGAAAAATAAAAATAAAAGATTCAGGGTGTCAAAGCAGTGGTCAAGGATATAACTGTCCATGTTTTGTGATGAAACTAAGGATGCCATAATAGTTCACATCACTTCTGATATTTATTATGTAAATCATAGAAGATGATATAAATTGGAACAAGTTAGTTTAGTCAGCCACTGGAGCTCTACAGCTACTCTGCTTCTCTAAAACTGTTTCAAATCTGTGTGATCGTAAGATGTTTTTCAGATAGCATCTACTAGTGATATTATTTTTACAGCTGAAGATTTGGATTTAGCTGTTTGTTTTATGATCTGCTTGAAAATTTTCTATGTGGTTTTGAACTCTGTACAGTTCAACATCTACACAGAACTGTAAAATTTTATTCTGCCTGAAAAAATGTCTGAATCCACTGTTACTGGTTAACCTCTGCATGTTCTTAAATATACCTTGATGGTCTGCTATTATAGGGAAGAGAAGAAGAGTTCCTCAAAGTGTCCACACTCCAGTCAGAGAAACTCTCATGTCAATTCATCATTGGAAGCTCAAGACTTGGAAGTAGTGGGAAGAAAAGCTGAAATATTAACTGGAAGACACAGCAATATAGAAAAAGTAGAAGAAATTAATTCAAATGCCACAGAGGAATCAACATATCGAGTATGTTTTGCATCTTATCAAGTTAAATGAGTATTTCTTCACCTGGAGCCATGCATATGTCTCCTGGTGAAACTAAAACTGGAAGTGACAAAAATAATTGTGTCTTAGATAGTATCAAAAATAGTGGAGTTCTTGTAGTGTCAGCTGGAAGAGAATTTATTTGTTCCAGTTTTGTGGGGGTTTTTGGCCTGGCCACTTGCACTTTACTCTATCATCCATGAATTCCAGAAAAACAAAGAATACTTGCTCTACAATTATGAATGTAACTTTTGGCTACATTTGAACGTTTCCTAGTAAGTTGATGGCTTACCACACTCTTGCTAAGGTGCTGATTCAAGAACTGGATCAGGAGAAAGAAAGGAGATGGAAAGCAGAGCAAGCAGAGAAGAAATTAATAGAGCATGTCAGAGAGCTACAGAAACATGCAAAAGAAGAAAAGAATATTCAGAGTATGGCTGTATACACTACAGACAGGTAGGGAAACAGTGCTGTAGTGAGTTTGTTTCATTGTTTTGTTTTGGTGGGGTTTTTTTAATTCAGAACAGCTTTAAACAATACACTTGGAAAATAATCACAAAGTAGAGCTAAAATTTCTCTCAGTATTACCTGATGAAATTCCTTTCTGTAGCTCTGCAGCTTTCTTCCTGTTCTTGTCTCAGAACAGTATCAGTATGTCACCTCCATTTCTAGCCATCACTTTCTAATCAATCTATCATAATTGTACTTGGTCTTTCAGCTCAAGTAGCTGTCTCATATCATTCTTTCTGCTTCCAATTCCCAGTCTCCCTTTTTACCTGTACATACAGCATTCTTTTTTTTCCAGCACAGTGCACTTGAACAAAGATGTTTCTGGCAGGCCAGAGTTGGCCAGTGGGCAGTATGTTGTGCAAGTGAGGCCTAGCATATCTTCCTACAGACTGCTGTCATCATCCTTGCAGGTTCTGAGCAGCATCCTTTTTTCCGAAAGTTCTCCCTTCTGACAAAGCATTGTTTGTTATCAGCTATGATTGGAGTTGTCTGCTCTATTTGTCATTTTCTTAACTGTTGTTATGAAAGACACTTTTTTTTTCTTTCCTGTAAGGATGAAACAAGCCAAGTGCATCCTGAGTTATCATCCATGACTGACTTGATTATTCCCCACCCCCTTTTTTTTTTTTCGTTTTAAGTTCACTTCCCACCTTCATTTGTTACCACCTTGGATAAGAAGATTGTTATGTTCCTTTTCTTTTGAGAAAGATGTTATATCAAAAATCATTAGAATATTTAAGGGTATTCCAAAGTTTTCCTAAGAAAATTATTAAATTACAATTTGTTACTGTATGTTCAACTTCTGTATAAAGCAAAATGATACTGGAATGTAATTTCCTTAAAGACCTATCTATGAGGTTGTCTCCAGTTCAGTTTCTTTTAAAATGAATCTCCATATAGTAATACTACACATGACTTCACTAATATTTTACATGTTTTCAAACAGTTTGACATGGCAGTACTGTAAATAGTAAAACTCAAAGAAAAATATACAGTGCCATGACACTTACTGATGTATTCTTCTCAATGTATTTGGCATCAAACTAAATACTAAAATGTTTGTAATACAACTTTATTGCATTTATTCTCAGATTGAAGGAGTTGATATTGAAAGAGAGAGATGTTAAAGCAAGACTGCAAGCAGATGTACAACAGTTGAAAGGTGAAACTGAAAGATTGACAGATGCGTTAAATCAGGCAAGAAATAAAGAAGCAGAACATCAGAAGGCCATGAAAGCTTTAGAAGAAACACTTTCCAAGATGGAGACACAGAGATTGCAGCAACGAACAATAGAGGTAAATATCTTTTAATGAGTAAATAATACAATGGCAACAGGATGGCTACTGTAGTCCTAGATATTAAGAAACACTAGATTTTACAAGCCTTAAGTCTGAGTTTTCCACAATAAACCTGGGGCTTTCTTCTACATAGTAGTAGTTAATAACAAGTATCCATTTTAATTGTCAATTAATGTCTCCTATAAATAGAAGTATGTCATGTAATGTGGTCTTAAAGGAGAACAAGTCCCATGTACTTAACACTGATAGTTGATATTTTTGAAAATACACAGTAACAAAGACAAGTGTTTTTTAAAAAGTTGATTAAATCAATAAAGATCTTGCTAGCAGGATGGAAATCTGGTGGTTCTGTTTGTTTTGCTGATCTAAAGAATTAGATGCTTTAATTGTGAACAGAACAGTAATTTCTGAGCATTTATTTTAAAGATTCTAGTTTGGGGATTTTTGTTTGGCATTTTTTAGGTTTTGGTTTTACAGCTGGAGAAGATAATGATACTTTTGTTGTCAGAGGTACTTTGTTCAGTGTACAAAGACATAAGATCAAGATGTGGGACCAGATACTGCTATTATTTCTGACTGAATAATTAATTAGTGAATTTTCAGTGGCCAAATGCTGCATCCTCCAATATCTATTCCTATTGTTTGATTGTATTCCTGTATCAGCCCATTCCTGTGTCACTGAACACATCCACTTACAGAACTGAATCCTAATACATCCATCCTGAAAAGTCTCTGAACTGCTAGTCTGGTGCTCTAGACACCCTGAAAGGAAACAGACTCAGGGATTATGTGCTGACAGCCAAACTGCAAGTGCCATTCAAGCTATGGATTATCTACTCTCCACTACAGGCTCAGGTTTAGGTACTTGAGTGGCTCTTTCATTTTCTTCCTTATTGATAAATACTCTGGAGTAACTGTGGATCTAGAAGTGACTTTCAGTTTAGATTAGGTATCTGCTTGTCACTTTGACGAGTATTAAATTTAGTGATGTGGAGAGTGGTTGTTTTTTTTGTTTGTTTTTCTTTTCCTATAAGAAAGGAAATACCTTATTGGTGTATGAGGTTTTCATTTTTCCTTTAATGAGTTTTTAGAAATAAGTAATCTCTTTTGATAGTAGCATAATTTTTATGAACTGCAAAATGTTTTAAAGGGAAGGTCTTTGTTCCTGTATTTAAGATCCTGTAGCAAATGCTCTTTAATAATTATGTTTCAAAGAATAATCATGATGCTCTAGAGACTACATTCTCTTCTTGAATGCTCAGATTTAATATACTTTTGGCCTATTTTATCAACTCCAAAATTAACATTCCATAATACTTTATAGAGCTTTCTCATAGTACACATTGGCAGTTAGCTTCAGTGGTAAATTATGGTTATTCTAGGTAGTCACTGTTTAAGGATTTCAGTCAACATTACCAGATTACTTCTTTAAGGGATTCAAGATAAATTAAGTTGCTATGCATCTAAATGTGTGCCCTATTTTCTGGCACTCTTTATTTGCATGTGGTTTTGTTTTAAAGTGCTTCAGTTTAGGAGAGAATTACTTCACTTCACCCACAAAACAACAGGAGTACAGTGGGATGCATCTAAATGTTACTTGTGAAGAGGCTTAACATGTAGAATGTCAGAATTTAGCTTCATACTCAAGCCTCACACCAATTTTTGTACAATTGAAGCTACTCTGAACTTCAGATACCTCTGGCATTCACAAGCAGGAACTCGTAACATGCAGCAGCACTTAGGTGTCTTAAGGGATGTTGCAGGAGATGATAAACAATTTCCAATGTTTTATTTGTCAGTGCAGGACATTCCATACAGCTGTTCCTTAATTTTTTATTTCTCATTTTGATTGCTCAGAAATCAAGTTGACGGAGAGTTGTGATGGAATTTTGAAAGAAAACAGATTTGTGTTGCAGGGGGTTTTGTTGGTTTTTGTTTTGTGGGGGTTGGGCATTTTTGTTTTATTTTCTTGTGAGAGTTGGAAAGTAAACTGGGTTGTCTCTGTTGCATTCTAGCTCTGCATTAGATAACTGACAGAGTATTCTTGAGTAGTCTATTAACCATTCACAAATTTGATACTCTGGAAAGCAAAGAGATTAGAATTGTATAAGTACAGAATGTGGAAATCCTTTGCTTTACTTAGGACAGGTTGACAAGATAGTTGTTACTGCTCACTGCCTGAGCACAAAAGGATTGAGATGAATGCTGCAAGTAATGATTAGGAATAAGAATATCTCCATGAACATCATCCCTGCTGTTTCTGTTGCATATTCTAACTTGCAGCCTTCTGAAATGTCTTGATTCTGAATTACCATTCCATAAGTAATTAAAATCTTTATAACTGTTTTCATTTTTTATCCTACTTGTGGAGTCAGAAAAGATAGCTTTGTATATAAAAGGCTTAAGATTATAAAATGTAAGTTTTTATAAGTAATTCCATCAAATGGAAAAAGTGTAGTATGCCACCTGGTGTTTATATTCATTCTCCTTTTTTTGGATAGAATCTTTAGAAAGCAGCTTTCTTCAACTTTTAAACTATAAAACTAATATAACTCAAAACATTAAAAAAGTCATATTGAATACATCTAAAAATGGTTTTTTTTGAAACTAATAACTCATATTACAATATGAGAGTTTGTAACTGAGATCATTCTGCCAATACACTTGTTCCACTTCTGCAGGATGCTTTCAAGTTCTTTATAAATTTAGTAAATGTCCTTGGTTCTTCATAAAAGTTACCCTGTCTTTTAATAAGTTAAGCTAAGACTTAAACATCTTATGTTAAATTTCTGCAAGTGTGACAAAATATATTGAGCAAAAAGGAAAAAAAATAACCTTCCTTTGTCTTGGGCTATATAACATAATAAAGTTTTGTGAAAAATACTGCCAGTTGTGGAGTATGCTGTGAACATAACAGCCCAGGCAGACATGTATAAAACTTTTAAAAATCACCTATTACTTTGTATTATAGTATAACATAGAAGAATATGTTATGGTTTTAAGAAAATCTTGCTTCTCTCTTTATGAATTCTACACAGATGAAACAGGTGCAAGAAGCAGAGCTTAAAGCATCAGCAAATGAAAGAGAAGTACAGTTACTTCGAATATCCTTTCGACAACAGAAGGAGAAGGTAAAACAACTACATGAACTTCTTATATTAAGAGAACAAGAGCAAAGGTATGGGGTCTTCTACTTCCACAAGTAGATGCTAGTGTTGTGAACGTGTTTTGTTTAAACGTGTTCTGCAAAGTGTGGGTGTGGTTTTGTTTGTTTGTTTCTGCTCATTTAAGAATGTTTTCATATCTTGTAGATTCTTGACTGCTAAGTCCATGTAGGCAGCTGTGTTCTTATGGCCCTTCACTTGATAGGTTCTTGTCTTATGGATGGCTGAACTTTTTATTTTAAATACTTAATCTTTATTTTTATCTGGTTATTTTCTGGATTAAAATCGCATTTGAATTATTGTCTGAAGGTCTGCATACACTACAGTAACACAAGGTGTTCCAAAAAAAGTCAGCTTCTACAGTGTCTTGCATTAGGGTGAGCAGGTGGCTTGTGACTGTTTTCTTGTTTCCTCTCAAAATTCCTTTTTTTGGAGAATACTTGAACATAAGTTCTATACTGTTTAGCTTATGCAATCAAATATGTGTACAAACTAAAGCAACAAGTGGTTTGTTGTATACTAGTATGTGAGGGAGGTTATTAATAAAATAAGCTGGTTACACTTGCTAAATTTTACAAGGATAAATGTATTCAGATACCAAGGTAACTGCAGGTTTAGATGGGAAGAATCTGACAGCTGTGTTTTGAGAACTTCCAATTCTTATCTCATAAATCTCCAAAAGATGTAATGTGAAGGACAGAGGACATGTTTTGTATTTGAGCTTTAAAGCAGATGAACAGAATAATCTTTAAGTACAAGGTACTTTTGCTTCAGCATTCTCCTAGAGAGATCCTTCCAGACAGGAAGGAGGCTTATCCTGGAACCCTTCAGGTCCCTGCTGCTGCTGCTTTTCAGGTTTTGGGTCTGACTGAGAAGCAACAGTTGCTGGGTGAGGGTGAAGAGAATGACTGCAAAAGAGGGTATCTGGCTGTACAGTGCATTTCCCTGCTTCTGATGTCTCTTCCAGATCTTTGTTAACAACAAAGCAAACAAATGTGAACTACAGCAAAAAATTGAATAATTTCTACAAAAGTTTGAACAAAACTTTGTTATTCCTTCAGGTGTGTAACAGTAGTCAACACACTTCTCCTCACCCTAGGGCCATTGTCAGACTGAAATCTGTGAAACTTAAGGAGTTTATACCATTTATTATGTAACTTATTATCCGTTTTAAGAAATACTAAGGTAATTAATTGAAACAGCATTGTGAGATACTTGTTGTCTCAAGTATATGTCTGATAACTTCAGGAAAGAACTTGAAACCCGAGTTGCTTTAAATGGACCTGAATTTCAAGATGCTTTGTCAAAAGAAATGGCTAAAGAGGAGCAGAGGCATGAACAACGTGTTAAAGAATTTCAGGAGAAAATTAATATATTAAACCAGAAGTACAAAGAATTAGAAGATGAATTTCGCTTAGCTTTAACTATTGAAACAAAACGGTTTAAAGAGGTAAGACTAAGAGAAATTTAATCTCGAACTAGGTGAAGTTGTAGTTCTCTTAAATGTGTTGAGTTTTGGGGTTTGGTCTTTTGCTTTTGTCTTTTTTTTTTTTTTTTAAATCCTTATGGTCTTTGCCCCAAGGATTCATCTAAAAATACTGGTGATAAGCTTTGAAAGATCAGTGATTAGAGCTTAGACACCAAATGCCAAGTCAGCACTCAAAAAACCCAACATTTTTGTTCATAGCTAAAAGTTAATCAAAAGAAATTAGAAAAACTTCTATCTGGTGGTATCAATTAATTTTTAAAAATGTTGACCTATTAGAATATATTCAATTACTGTAAAAAACTGTGATGTTTTCATAAGGTTATGGTTACATATATACTAGTGTATTTAATAATAAAGTTCCATATAGTTTATCTATTCAAAATTGAATTTTGGATATGCATTTTGAAATTCAAATTCAAAACTTGCTTACTAAATTCCTTAGAAAACTTATTTCTATGGCTAGTCTTCACATTATTTTATATGTTAAATGATATAAAATTTTAAATGCTTCACCTTCCCTTATACTTGGTTTTCTTTTAAACCACTTGCATACATAGGAGAAGAGAAAGAAAAGACTGGATTTTTTTTTCACACCTCAAATCTTTCTCTTGCAAGGAAAAGAAATAGAATTAACTTTAAGCTCATTTTTCCAGATTTCAGTGTTAATCTAACAATGAGATTAAATCAATCCATTGTTTTCATTTCCCAAAATGTGGTTTTTCTGCTCTGCTTCCCATCCACCCATGAATTATTTTTTTCTTTTACAAGTTTGTAGCTGAGTAGAACCATTTTTTTTTGAGTTTAAATATCATCAACAAATTAGTAGAATACCAGTTTCAGATATTCACTGATTTCACATTCTGTTGATGAACTTCTATTTCTTCCTTTATTTGAAATTCAGATTTCATTTGTGTGTATGTATACACCCTTTTGCCAAATGTTATCATTTTTCAAGTCTTATCTTGTAAAACTTTAGGTAAAAGAGGGTTTTGAAAATGTTGCTGCTGATCTAGTTGAACATAAACGAGCCCTCTTTGAATTTGAACAAAAGGAAAAGGAAATGGCAAGTCTGATCCAAGACCTGACAAGTCTAGTGAAAGAACAGAAAGCAAAGATTGCAGAACTAACAAAATCAAATGAAGAAGCGACAGAAAACCTAAAGGTACTTGTTTCAAAAGATTTCAACTGCATATTACCAAAATACCATATATTTTATCTATAAAAGTAACAATTCCATACAAGGTAGATTGACTGAAAGACATGTTTCCTGTTGCGCTAAAAGCTCGTACTCTGCATCAGTCTTTATTCTCGTGTCTTCCACTTCTGTTCCTCACAAACACTGTTCCACATACAGCAAAATCTAGACTCATTTGTGTCTTTAGAAGTGCACTACTTGCCTTGTAATTGCTAGCAGTTTGTATATAATCAAGTGGTCGCTCTAAACTGAGATTTAAAAACCTACATTAATAGTCCTGACCCTTTGTAAATTCAAAGTAATGGAATATAGTTCTGCAGTTGTTACGCTACGTGAAGGAAAAATGAACCTGGACAAATAATCAAGTGTAGTTTTTAGCAGCTTAGTGTCTCAGGGTTGCATAAAATTAGCAGAATTAGTCATTATCTACTCATTGTCTAATTTGATTGTTAAGTACCAGGGGAATGGTTGCTTTATGTTACACTACTGATCACTGTGTGATAACATATTATAGAACTACGTTGTCTGTAAATAATTTTTCAAAATCTTGAAAACATAACTTCTCAGCTGTTGTGTGATCCAGTCCATGTATGGATCCAGTCCATCTTTATGTTAAAATTTCTGTGCAGTACAACCCCTGCACAGCTGTTTCTAATCACTTCCCTACATGTTGTGGTTGGGGTGTCCAAACATCGTGTTGCTATGCAGAATAGGATCCTGCCAGTCAGTGATGCTGCTAAAACCAAAATTTTAAAATGGCTATATAAAACAGCCGTAATCTGTAAAACAAAAAGTAGCCTGCATAATTGAGGATAAATATCATGGGAAGTGGAAGTTCATCCCAGTTTGTCTGTTTTCGATTTGGTTTTTATATCTTGACTTTGTTTCTCCTTTTTTTTTTTTGACTTGTACATTTAGAATTCTAAGTAAGTGTTTATAATGGCACTGGTAATTTAAGATGGCTACTTAGAAATCAGTTTTACAGTTTTCTGAGATTGAAATATGTCTATTTGAAGCAAATATTTGTGCTTCACTACTGGGAAGAGATGCAGAGAGAATCCTGTTTACAAGCAGCATATTCTTTAGTTAACTTAATTTGCTTAATAAGTATTACTTTCCTAGCCACTTAGTATTGATTTGAAATTTCAATTCATAGTGTCGAACTGGAGAACTTGCAACTGTGACTGAGGAAGACAAACAGAAGGCTGTTCAACTTGAACTTTTGAAAAAGGAAAATGGAAAACTTATTTCTCAGCTGACAGCCCAGGAATCTGTGATTGATGGATTAAAAATGGAAAGAAAAATATGGGGGCAAGAGTTGGCACAACAAGGTAAAATAATGTGGGGTGGTTTTTTCACTTTTGCAGAAAAAATGGTGATGTTCAATGTCATACCTTTCAGATTAATGCTCCAATATGGTTGTAATCATGTCAGGGTCTCTGGGTGCCTTTTTGATCTTATCCAGTTGTAAAGATGATGTGCAAAAGTAGATTTTCTGTAGTATGCAGACCATTATAGGAACTATAACAGCAGTTGTGGGAGTTAGTTGCCAATATAGTTTATTTCCCCAAAAAGTCAAAATGCCATAATGTTATACAAAGAACTTTTAAATATGAAACTGGGAAAACAAGGATTTGTAAATAGTATTATGTAATGCTATTTGTCTATCAGATAAGCCTAATGAGAAAATTTCAATATATATCTTAAAAATACAAATAACCACCAAACCAACCACCTGGTAAATACTGGGTGAAAAAAAGCTTGGGCTTTTTAAATTTTTCCCTGATTCATGTGACTCAGCACTATCTTGCGGGCTCTTTGAGATTGGCTGGATCTGTAAGGATTACTGTTGACTTTTATCAGGGTTGTTGTCAAAGGATAAAATACAGGCCTTCAATTCTACATTTCCTCTTTAAGTGTTACCTGCCTACAGATTAAAGCCCGACAGTGGCAGTTTCCAGTGGCAAAATGATCATGTTTTGGTTTTTAAGGTGGTTCTTACCTTCACCTCCCCACAACATTATACATCTTGAGGTCATCTGTAAAATGAGTGCTGTAGTGTGAATATCCTGTTTTATCTAGGAGCTCATCTTGCTCAAGATCGGGGAAAACTGGAAGCAAAAATTGAAGTTCTAACAAATGAGATTGAGACGTTAAAAAAGCAAAAGGAACAGGACAGTGATACGATAAGAATTAAAAACAAAATAGTGGACGATCAAACAGAAACAATTAGGAGATTAAAAGAAGTAAGTGCTGTGTCTGACAACTTGCATGCTTAATTAAAATTAAGACTTGCCCTGAAAGTTATTGTAAAGGCAGTAAAGAAAGCTGGCTCTGCCCTCCTAGTGTACCAGCTTGGAAAGGACAGTCAGGCTGTCAGTGGCAGTTGATTTCACTGAGAGCAGAAGAGGGCTTTGTAATAACTTGGTGTACAGAGATGTACTTTGAATCTCTCATTGAACCATATTTATGTAAAGCCTTTCTTTTCTTTGCCTTGATTCAAGTTATTCTTGATAATAATTTTGAAAGAGGAATATCCTAGGATAGCATAATTCTTCCTGTGTGTTTAAAAGAAAAGGAAAAAAAAAAACATGTAAAAACTTCACTTCAGGTTTATTTTACAATGTAAATACTTTATTCTCTATTTTGTTCTTGTGACTAAATATTTGAACAGCAGAGCTACTCATTAAACTATACAGCCACATAACATAATATTACGTTATGTGAGCTCAGTGATTTGTGTATGTAGAATAACTTGTATTAGAGTTCTAAATAACTCTTTCTTAACTTGTTTTCAATTTCAGATTTATGTTTTGATGACTTTTTTAAATTCTGACTTCTTTCAGATGAAGTTTATTTAACTGGCTACCAGTTTACTATGTATTTTTCATATAATACAATTGGAAGAGTAAACTTTCACATGTCTGTGTCTGCTTTATTCCAGCACAGACTAAACAGATACCCTTAAAGGGTAACAATAAAGTTAAAATGAAGGGAGTTTGTTTTCTAAAATATTTATCTTATAAAGGGCTTACAAGAAAAAGATAAACAAATCAGAAAACAGCATGAAGAAAATCTGGAAGCTCAGAAATTTTTTCAAGTGCGGTTGGATGAAAAAGCTGCTGAATTTGAAGAGATAATGGAAAAATTAGAAAGGCAAAATGAAAGAAAAGAGGAATTAAAGCAACTGCTAGAAGAAAAAGAAGTAGAACTTGACAGCATTAAGAATGCACACAGGTAATAATTCTTTGGAATCATAATAGTATGCAACACTTCTCTGAAGTTACTCTGTGTTCAGAGAGTACTTGTTTGCTATTAAAACCCACAGAAATGTGGAAAAATGGAAGCATGGAAAACTTTTTTTCTGTCCTCCTATTAAAATACATCCACATTAATTATAAATATGTGCATTTGATTTTCAGTGCACTGAAAAAGAAGTGGCAAGGTAAAGGAGAACTATTAAGCCAGCTGGAGGTGCAGGTTAAACAAATGAAGGAGAGCTTCGATATCAAAGAAAAGAAGCTGATTGAAGAGAGAAATAAAAGTCTTCAGACTCAGAGGTGAATATCTTAATAGCTTATTTTGTGACTGCTCAGTTAGAGAGTTGTTCTGTTAACCTAACATATTTGTATACTTATTATATGGTGAAAGAATGTGAGATACCTTTTTAAGTACTGGGTGAGCCCAGGTGCTGCAAACTCTGTGTGCATAGAAGTAATTCTTGCTATACAGGTGACTTAACTTTGTGGTACTAGTATTGTTACAGGACTCATCCTTTAAACTTCTTAGCTGTGTGATCATTTTCTTTGAAATAAGTGGAACCTACACTCATTCCTGCCCAGTCACTTTTGGTTTACCTCTGTGAGAAAACTCCATGTCACACTTACATGATAGCAATTCTTCTACAGTCATCACACATGCTGACTGGAGTCATGTAGTGAAGATGCTTGTGCACATGAAGCACAGTCTTACAGTCTGTAGCCAGGCTTCTTTGAGCATGAGCCTGTCTAGAACCTTCTAGCTCATGACCAGGATACATGGGACAAATTGGTTGCACATCACAGGTCAAGCCAGGCAACTGTGGCTGGCATTTGGGCTTATGAGAGAGACCATAGTGCCTCACTAAGGTCTGTGCAGGATGATGACAATACCTTGTGCACTGTGTAGATAATTTAGGACAGATCCTCAGTATGTATCACAACAATACTAATAAATCATAGCATCATTTAGGTTGGAAAATACCTTTAAGATCATGGAGTCCAACTATTAACCCAACACTGCCAAGTCCACCACTAAACCATGTCCCTAAGTGCCACATCTACATGTCTTTTAATTATCTCCAGGAATGGTGACTCAACCACTTCCCCGGGAAGTCTGTTCCAATGCTTGACAACCCTTTTAGTGAAGAAATTTTTCCTAATATCCAGTCTAAACCCCACCTGGCATAACTTGAGGCCATTTCCTCTTGTTCTATCACTTGTTACTTGGGAGAAGAGAGCCACACCCACCTCACTACAACCTCCTTTCAGATAGCTGTAGAGCACAATAAGGTCTCCCTTGAGCCTCCTCTTCTCCAGACTAAACAACCCCAGATCCCTCAGCTGCTCCTCATAAGACTTGTGCTCTAGACCTTTCACCAGCTTCAGTGACCTTTGGACACACTTCAATGTCTGTCGTCTTGTGAGGGGCCCAAAACTGAACACAGTACTTGATGTGTGGCCTCACCAGTGCGAGTACAGGGGTAAGATCCCTTCCCTGTCCCTGCTGGCCACTCTGTTCCTGATACAAGCCGGGATACTATTGGCTGCTTTGGCCACCTGGGTACACTGCTGGCTCATGTTCATCCAGCTGTTGACCAACACCTCAGGTCCTTTTCCGCCAGGCAGCTCTCTAACCACTCTTCTCCAAGCCTTTAGCATTGCGTGGGGTTGTTGTGACTCAGATCCAGGACCTGGCACTTAGCTTTGTTGAACCTCATACAATTGACCTCAGCCCACCAATTCAGCCTGTCCAGATCCCTCTGTTGAACCTTCCTACCTTCAAGCACACCAACACTCCCACCCAACTTGGTGTCTTAATATTTCCGTCTGGGCCAAACAGACTGTTCATAAGTTACGTGTCATTCTCTTCTCATACAAGTAGCAACAGGTTTTAATTTCTTTTATTATTCCTCTTGTAAACTTTTTCGAGCAGTTAATAGTAAATATGAGATAATACAGAAACAAATACTCATAACCCAGAAATTAATAGTCAGGAACTTAGATGATGCTCACTTATTTAAGATGCTTCTGGCATTATGCAGAAGTATGGTAGACTGCTGCCTGTCATGAGCTCAGCTTGTTAGTATGATTTTTACTTTATTCTTTGGCCACTTTATCTTATTTTCTTCCTTCCTCTCAACTATTCTTTAGAAAATATTAGCTAGTTAGTAAGACTGCATATTTATCTAGTAGTGATAACAACCACACTGTTACTGAAAGAGTAAGCTAGTATGACTAAGGTTTTTTGCTTCACCTTTTTTAATTAAATGCTTTGATTAATTACACTTTCACTATTATTTTAAGGAAGGTTATCTGATTAATAAATGAAAGAAAATACCTTGATGGTCAAGTTTGATTTTAAAAAAACAAACCAAATAAATAAAAAATCCAACCCCCAAAAAAAGAAAAACAAAAGCCAACTACCTCAAATAGTCAGTAGGACTAGGTTTTGGAATTGGAAGATCAGTAGTGAAACTGAAATTTTGCCCCAGATAATGCTATTTTGTTGTAAATTAATTGTATAGTGGAATAATTTGCCTTACCTTTTGTTGCCACATAATTTAGAATTGTCCCCTAAAACCAGAATTTGCTTGGAGTCAAGGAAATGCTTCACTACTGTGAAGCAGACACTGTTCTGTTTCTGAGACACGGTTTACAGGATTGCATAGCTCAGTCATTGACTTCTCAGGAAGTAAAAATGTGATGAGTAGATCTTTGTAAACAGGTGGAGTTCTTATCCATGTTGATAGTAGCAAGCCTGAATGTTTGTGTTGCTAGTGGTTAGCAGAAGCCCTAAACACGGTGCATAAAACTAGAACACGTAGAGAAAACGGGACATCTTCTGATGTTGAAATAATTGTCTTCGTGCCTATGTTATTAAAACCTTATCAAAGGCAGAATTGGTCAAACCAGAATACTTCAGTTGTTTGCAGGATTGTGACTTTTTTTAATTATTAGTTATCTTTTTTTAGGATTGCTGTGGAAAAACTTCATGAAATGGATGATGCTTTTAGAAAACAACTTGAGTCAATGTTGGCAGCTCATCAGGAAGAACTATTGCAGCTGGCAACTGAAAAGGAAAAACAAATTGAAGCAGCAAACGAAAAAGTAACTTTAATACTACATTTATATGTATACTCTATTTGCATTTTTACTCTATGGTTGCTACAACAGTGGTGCTTGCAAATCACCTGTTTCTATCTATCTGGCTAATCTCTGGATGGAAATAACCCTGGTTTAGTAATTGATCTTTACACAGCAAGAAAATCTCTAGAACTGTACCATCATGAGGTTCTGTATTCAAGCAAACTAAAGCTGTGTGCTATGTAGCTGTTATGAGTTGATAGCTAAACATTTCCTTACCTATACAGCCAAGAATAATGGTGATTTTGCCAGGTAATCCATTTAACTCACCAATACCAGCATTAACACTTACTGTTCCTGTCATATACTGCATTCTTCCTTAGTGTGACAGCTGGTGCTTTTTCTGCATAGTAGGTATTTTGGGTTTGACACATTACTATCTCCTAGCAAACTAGTACTTTTTTTAAAGCAAAATTCTGCTACTGCATCCACTCTCAAAAGTAGTGCACTGCTTATTTAAACATAAGTATGTAACTCTTACATTTCTTATCAGTGTTGAAAATTGCCAAGATTTTATGGTTTTAGGCATATTAAGGAAAAGCAAGAATTCTATTTGATCTCTGTGTGCTCTTTCAGGTTTACTATGTTGAAGAAGAAATGCGGCAGCTTTTGCAGGAAACAGCAAACAATAAAAAAGCCATGGAAAATAAAATAAGACGACTTACACATGCACTGGATGATATTCAGCAAGATCTTTGAAGATTATTAATATAGTCACTTATTACACAAACTTAAGCAAATTCATACTCTAAAATGCACTATTCTTTGTTTTCTGAATTCTCTGTGATATATTTTGATGGTTCAGGAATAAGACAATTTTTTTTACATTATTTTTATAATAAATAGTTATTTCTAACCTTCGGTTATTTTTACCTGTTTTGTCAAAATGGGTCAAAACACATATATAGAAGCATAGTATCATATGAAATTAGGAAAATAAGTTTGGGACTTTGTCTTTAAGACAAGAGCTTGGAGCTTTGCTTCACTGGGCTAAAGATTCTTGTAATGAGAGATCCAAGAATTTACCTGAAAATGTTTAATCTGCCACTGCTGATGTGGAGTGCATGACTCCTGCAACTTAGACTGTCTTTTTTGGCAGCATAGTTTGGTTCTCTAAAGCAAGAAGCTTCCTATTGGGCTTTTGAAGAATAGGAGATAATAAACGAAGCTGCTTCTGGATGCTAATCATAAGCCTTATGTTAATATGACCATTATACTTCCTTCATGATGGAGACTATCCTCTCCACTGTACTCAGCCATTTATTTTCATTTGATTTGTTCTCAGAGGATCCTAAACTGTTACTATACTATGTCATACTCAAGTGTTCAATGCCGCAGTAGTAAGTAAAATAGTAAGTAGTAAAATTAGTTATTTGTCTGTGCACCAGGTGGAGCTATTTCTTCTCACTTTCCACTTTGCAGGAGCTAAAGCAGAGCCCTGTTGCCACTAAGCCGACTTTACCATCAGCTTACTCAGAACCCTGGTGTAAGCACATGGATGTGGTATACCTGTATATGCATTTTTATGCCCCGTAAAAGCACTAGTGCTAGTAAAAGGCCCTGGCCTTTAGCTAACTGTGTAAGGCCTGCTGGGCTTGTTGCCAGCTTGTTATGAGAACTTGCTATGTGAACTAGAGATTTGATATCAGCTGCCTCTTGTTACGAGGTGCAGTTTCAGCACGGGATTAACAAAGGCCTTGAAAACACAAGCACAATTTCAAAGCAAGAGGCTGTGGCAGAAAAAACAACTTGCTGATAGTCAGTGACCAGTCTTGGATAAAGCACAACCTTGAGAGCTGGGAACAGACTGCTCTTGCGGCAAATTTTTTTTTTTTTTTTTTTTTAAAAAGCCACCCACCAACTGAATAAGGCACCTGCTGTGGCCTGGGAAAACAATATCCCTGCCCCACTTTGCACAGTAACATTGTCCAAGGGTGGAGGTGGAGGGCTGGGAATTGTCTACAGATTGCATGGTCTTACAAAAGCGTAAGATTCCAAATTTGTGGGTGGCAGCAGAAGGCAGACACTTGCTCCAGCTCTAGCTCCCTGCATCCAGAGTTCCTGCACCTGGCCCCTGGGGCCACCAAGAACAGGAGCAATCAGTGCTGAGGAGCACTGTGTACTCTCAGCTCAGGTGGGTTATAGAGGCTAAGGACTGACTGTTTTGAATCCATGCAGACAGTTGATAGTATGTAAAAATTAACATGGTGGTTAGCAAGGTGCAAGAAACAACTCTTAGCGCAGCTGGGTTAATGAATGTCAGTCTACTAAATTTTGCTGCGAAGTTGAAAATGAGCCTGATTTATTGGTCTGCTGGCATATCAGTGATCTGTTGATTCCCTGACACAAATATATCAATGTTATCTAAATGCAGAAAAAAATTACCTCATTCTTACCTTGTGCTCTACACACTCCTGCTTCTTTAGGAGCTGCATTATGTGAGGAAATGTTCACCTGGAAAGCTGTTCTATGGTATTTAAATGGGTATCACTGGCTTTTCTGTCATGTTTATCAAGTGCTTCGTTGGATGCTGCTTCTTTGCTTATTAATTGACCCAGCTACACTTTGGGTCAAGTAATTGAATGCCTGGAATGTACCAGAAAAGTAAAAGAACTTACCCCACTTCAATTCTACATACCAGCTCAGTGTTTTGGAATTAAAATTTTGGAGGAAAAACTATTTTCTAATTTAATCACAGGGCATTTTTACTGTTTTTAACATTAATTCTGTTCCTCGCTGTTGGCTCAGAAATCTCACGCTTGGATACATACATCAGTAGGGTTTGGATTGCTTGTTTTTCTTGTGGCTAATTCTGGTTTTGGCATTGCTTCCCTCTTTATGCTTACATGGCTGCTTTAGAGCCTTTTAACAGATATTAATGATTTCTACCTTCAAAATGATAAAACAATAAAAACATGGTGTAGGTCAAAGCTGTGCCAAATCTACCTGTTCACAAGGATAAATTTCAGCCTGATGAAAGGTAAAAAAAAGAAAAAAAAAATATATATATATATAAACAAAATGTGAATTCTAACCTTGTCAGATGCAAGGCATTTTCTCCTGCATTAATCATGACAATTTAAAACTAATTGTTATTAGATTGGGATTTTTTTCATTTCTAGATGAGATAACCCATCTATTTAAATCAATATTGAATGTGTCAGGAAACTCCTGTACTACCTCAGAGCAGGAGGGATGCGATTCAATGTCCGGAGTGTGTACCTGCTTGCTCCTATACATGCGATGATCTGTGAAGGTAGAGCTCCTCTGTGACACGGCACATTCCGTGTAATGTCCCTTCATAACGTGCTCCCCTGCCTGCTGTCATGGGGGATCGGAGGGTCTTTTCCCAACGGCCTTTCTTTCTTAAAGGACACCTCTTGAATTCTCGGGCTATGTGGTCTTTAAATTCAGCTGTTACCCGAAGGTAACTGAAGGCGTACCCCAGTGAAGGTTAGAGGCAGAGTCTATTCGGAACCCCCTGCAAGGGACTCGGTAAGCACCCGCCATTCGCAGTGCCCTTCGCCAGGCCATCAGCGTGTCCTGCGTCGGGCCTCGGGCGATGGGAGAACGTAGTTTATCATTAATCCGGTTTATTTATATCAAATGCAAACGCGGAAGGGCGTGACGAGAAGCTACGGGGTGGAGAAGGGCAGGCTTGTGGGGGCTCTTCAGGCGCGGGGGTCTGTCGCCGACGTCCCCGTCCTCCCGCCCTGAGGCGGGCCCCCGGCCTGTGC
>NW_020799095.1:124782430-124802778 GCF_003259725.1 Athene cunicularia
GCGGGGGGTGCCGGCCGCTGACGGGCTGCGGCTGCCCGGTGATGGCTGACAGCCGCCGCGGTCGGCTGAAATACGCGTTCCGACTCTTTTAAAGGAGGGTGAAATGGTTACTGTGCAGAAAACGTAGGTCACTAGGGGCTTTGTATTTACTTTTCACTCCTGCGTTGCTCTGCGCACTCGCTCAGTGTACGGGCCGTTATTTATACCTGTTTCTCGCCTGTTCCCCTCAATGTCCTTTTAGCAAAGGAGAACTATGTTGAAAAACAGACCAGGGCCTTTTGAGAGCTATATATATATATATATATACATGTATATACGTAAAAGATGCTTAACTGGCGACGTGGGTGGCAAATCAGCTTCACCCACTTCTGCAGCCTGCCGCCCCTGAGCCGTGAAGGCGCTGGACTGCAGCAGCGGGGGGATTCACCCGTGGAGCCCTGGGACGAGCCCACCTTGCGCCGGGTCACTCTCTCAGGAGGGCCTCTTGGCGGGTGTCCGCTCCCCGCTGCCCCGGAGCGTTCTGCCGTGCGAGCCGAGGGGCCGGGGCGCTGCTCGGGCCCTCCCGGCTGTCGGCCTGCACAGCGCGTCGAGGGGAAAGTGTATTTTTCCTGGCTGGTTAAAGTTCTCTAGCGAACTGCTGAGGAGTTGAGCAAAGGGCACTTTGGTTATTTGAAGTCCTTTCTGGAAAACTGACCTTTTTATTGATTATTCTTAGTGGGCTCACAGGAGGTGAGTGGTGGTGTTGGAGCTGTGTCTGTGCATCCCTCTTCAGCAGCAAGCGCTTCGGTAGCGTTACAGTGGCTAGTGAAACTTCAGGGTGAACTAGGGTCAGTAGGATACTGGGTAGGTTTTATACTCCTTTAGTTATGTTGTGGCCTGTACGCATTAACTTCTTCATATTTAATTGCCTCTTTCTTCATTCAGTAAAACAGAACTAAGCTGTCCACATCTCGGGGATCGTTGTGCAACTTGCTTTATTATCTGTCATGCGCTATGAGGTGTTCCAGAATTAGTTTGAGAAGCAAAGCATACTCAATTTGTGAGACATCAGGCTAAAAAGCTTAGCTTAAAGAGCCAGAGAGGGTCGATTTGAACAATAAAGTTGGGCTGTGTAGAGGGATGGGACATTTTCATCCCCTTTTATGAGGAAGGTAACCACCCAGAGGCAATGGAAGGGTTGATAGTCAGGGAAACATAAGTGGACATTGCAACAAGACATAGACATTCTGCTCAGGACCCTTTTTCGAGACTGGTTTCTGAACTACAGGATACTATTTGTTAAAAGTAAATACTCAAGTGAGTAAATTGTTGGTACTTTCATAAACAATGAGTCAGAACGTACACTTCTGTAACTGGTGTTTCTCATAAATAAGCCACATATTGAAAACCAGCAGGCACGTTATGTCGGTGTGCTCAGGGAGCTGAAGAACCAGGACGGTGTTGAAACAGAACAGGGCGTTCTAAGAAATGATTCATGCAGTGAATATCTTCAGATGTCTCCCTGCTGACAGGTACTGACTGATGTTATAGTACTGATTAGTATTTCTGTAACAAAACCAGCAGTGCACTATGAAGTAAATACAATTTGGAAACATTAAGTGTACTTCTGGCTTTGTGATACAACAGTTGAGAGTGAAAAGCACCTTTCCTGGTGATTTTTGGATACATCTATAGTTACAGCTAAACAGTCTGTAAGAGGATACTTTGGGGCATGTGTGCTGAGCCGTCATGAAGGAGTAGTGAATGTGTTGTCCTATGTGTGGGCAGAGTTCCTTGCTTTAGGAGCAGGGAGCCCTGCGACCTCTGTATGCTGAACTGATTTTGGAAATGGTTTAGTGCTGGATGTTTCTCTGCTAACATTTGACCACATCCTGGGAGTGGAAGTAAGGATTTTTTTTACTTGAATTCTACGGTGCTTACTTTAAAATTAAACATCTATTCTCCAGTAATTGTATAGCTGTCCCTGAATAATCCTGTATAAACAAATATAATTTTCAAAACATAGCCTAAGACATTAAGGAGATGGAAGGGAAGGAGAGCAAAGTTCCTATTTGCAGCAACCCATGAATTGAAGGGAAGAGAAAAAAAGCAAGATGAGTGAATGAGGAATAAGCCTCCTGAAATGACTCCCACATCGTTTGTTCTTTCTCTTCAGTAGCATACAACCGCTTTTGCCTTGATTTCTTAAATGGGCTTGGTTTAAAGCAGAATGCTATACTTGAGGTTAAGTAGTGTTTCTGATCAGCAGTGCAAAACATCAGGTACTCTAAAATCTACTTGTTTGCTGCTACCTTTATAAATGTATTGATCAGCAGCAAATAACAACTGCCATACACTTGCCATATTCTACAGAAGAAGAAAAAGCCTATCTGCTAAATTTTATGTTCCCTTAACCTTTATGCGTGCAGTGATATTTATTAGTTTTATGTACAGGTTGCCAAGCACACTGTTCAGTTTAACTCTCACAGAAGTGTTGACAGTCCTCTTGGGGACACAGGGAGAGCAGGCAGGCATTGCTGGCCTTTCTGCTTTGTTAAGCTTTTCAGTAATGACTCTGCCATGGTGCTCTAGCAAATTCATCTGCTCTTCGGTGCTAATGCTGATGATTCCCACTGCCTTTTGTCAGCATTCAGGGAGCAAAGACGTTGTGTGAGAGTCCACCCAAACTCTCAATTACCCTTTTTCTGGTTGGTTGTTTTATTCATGGGCAGGTTTTTGTGTGTATGTGTATGCCTGCAGCTGAAACTGTGCTGAGCAGCACATTTTCAGTATTCCACAAGTTGCATGATCTGAATGCACACGAAACCAAAGCCCTGCACTTAGAGATTTTTCTTCTAGTTCCAAACCTGTCTGTGAGACATTCATACAATGCTTGTCTTGGATACATACTTAATCAAAGTATGAGGAGATACTAGAAGGAATGACTAGAATGCAGCAGCTTTACATTTAAAAGATTTTAAGAAGGAACTCCAAATACAAATGGTTCAGAGGAAGGAGTGTGGAAGCTACCTCCAACCATGTTAGCAGGGCCATTGTGGTAGATGTCCCTTTCTTGTGCTGCTGGATCTGCTTTCACCATTTGACGTAGGCAGAGAAATTACGAGTTTTAAAAGTACTGTTGACAACAGGAGATTTGTCTCAAAAGACTCTTAATTATTGAAGTCATTATTTTGTGGTTCATGTGGAGGAACTGAATGCCTGAACTTAATTTCTGAACTGTGTGCCTACAAGAAGGTGTCACATTTGTAACTACTAGAGTGTCAAGGAACTTTTCAATTGATTTTTAAAATATCTCTGAAACACTCCATAAAATTTTGAGAAGGTAATTAGGTTGCAAGATCAGCACCAGAAAACTAGTGAATGTCTGGATTACACTTTCCAGACTGTCCCTCGTTTTGACTTCTTTGTTGGAATTCCTGTTGTAAGTAGTTGGACTTTGCAGCTGTGATTGAATTATATACAGTGCTAGTCAAGCCAGATACGTGTGTAATTGTGTCCTTCGTTTTCTCAGTCCCTAACTTGGGGTTCTGGAGCCTGGTTTGCAGCAGCAGTGAATCTCCACTGCCGGTGTTAATGGGAGCTCTGCTTTGAGTATATGAAATGCAGGAGAATTTAGAGTACCGAGACCACTCCAACTTCGAAACATCTGAAGTTGGGCACTCAAAATTAGTGGGGTTTTTTTTTTTTTTAGTCTTGAAAATACAGTAAGATTAGTAAAGCATTTGTATGTTGCACAGACAGGTATTTTGGAGAATCTCATGAGGCAATGAAATCAGTCTCCAGAGCAGTTTTTCCATCACTCAAACCATGAGCGGTACACCAAGTCCTAGGTTCATGTGTTGAGCAATGGAAAAAAAGCAGAAAGTAATTAATCAGAATAGCAACTGATTAAGTGTGTGCTGTCCATTCCTTGCACTGAACAATGTAGAGAGCTTGTAGAGATTGTGCCTCTGAAGACTATGAGATATACAGGGTGTTGATTAAATGTTGTGCAGGCAGCATCAGTTTTGTCACTGCCTAGATTCTGAAGGCCTGTCTTGCAGTCATTGTAAGCAGTGTGTATGCATGCAGCAAACATAGCAGGTTAAGATAGCAGGTGCATGCCTGCTGGTACAGGTGGTCAAAGAGCCTGTTTCCTTGGAGAGAACTAAAGTGTGTGCTTTGTATTAATTTGTATGTGTTTTGTTGATAGATAGGAAAAGATTTTAACAGACTGCTACAGAAGACGATACAAAAGATAAATGTTGGTAACACTGTTTAGTAGGTACCTCACTGTCAAGGAGAAAGAGCAGTGTTTATATTTCATGGCTGTAAGAGTATTTTTTCCATCTCCATTCTTCTTCCATTTTTTCCTTTAATTTTACTTCACTAGAAAAACATTCACCATATAAATTGGACTACTGAGTCCTAGTAATTAACTTTATTAGGAAAGTGTAATTTCTTGGGAAGATTAGTGAGTTTCTTTAGAGCTCAGAAAATACTGTAAAAGGAGTTATATGGACTTCACTATAAAATGGATTTGGTTTTCCTTCTTATTTGTGGTTGCATCAGGTTGTACTCTTCATGTAGGCTACCTTACTAAAAGCATTCATTTAATAGACCGTTGGACAAACTGAAATAAATCATTATATGCAGTGGAAATCGTTATATGTAGTGGAAATTAGGTGACTTTGTGCATTTGTTCAAATTCAGAATGCAGAAGTCTTTGCCAGCTATCCTTCCCTCTATTTTTCTTCTTTTTTTTTTTTTCTTTTAATCTGTTTAATATATATAATCCCTTGTAATCGTTTATCTGAGTATCCTGAGTAGTTGCTGATTCAGACTCCTCTTTGCTTTCTCTCCTTTTAGCTAATATTCTTTGAACTTGAGCTGCTTTACAGCATCAAAGAGCTGAGGGTGTGGAAGGCATAATGAACCCAAGTTTGCTTATTTTATCTTAAATCTTTGCATCAGGTACATAAAAGTCACCATGGAGAGAATTATGGCATGAAGCAGACTGTTACCTCTGTCTGACATGCTGCTTTGCTTTGAATGACGAGCTGTGACAGCACGCAGACACATGGCCTAGCTAGCTGGAACGTGAAAGTGATAGTGCGACAGCGGCGAGCATCCCTGTGAGCTGTACCATGGTCCTGGTGGCTGTGAAACAGCTCTTGGTACTCAGTGTGACAGACTGAGCAAGTCCAGGTACACCGGGAGGCGAATTCGTGCAGTGAAATGTTAGAGGATGTTGCCTACTTGAAGTATTGCAGCTCTCCTTCAGCCACTTTGTGAAATTGCAGCCCTGTCATTTCGTTTCCTAGCACAGTTTAATCCAAACAAAAACTGCAATACCTCAAATGTCAGTGGAAGGGATGATAATACATCGCTTCAGAGGCATGTTCCACTGCAGGGCATTGCTGTCTGCCTTCCCCACTTTTTCCTACCTTACAAAAAGAACGCTGTAAGCTCCTCTGTGCAGTTGAATAGCACATGCTCCAAATACCGAACATGGTCTTTGCAACACACGTGAACTCTCTGTCGAGGGTAAGCCTGCTGCCTTCAGAGAGGTGACTCCTCTCAGCTTTGTAGCACTACACGCAGGTGCTGAACTCTTGAATTCATGATTGAGCATCTGGCTTTTGAAGAGCCAAACCTCCTCCCTTCAGTATGACAGTAGTTGGCATTTTTCCAAGGGAATGGCTTAACTGTCTTTTGCCCTCAGCATGCAAGCTGCTGATACTTGTTCTTGTCTTGGCAGGCTGCTGATACCCTTGCTGTGAGGCAGAAGAGAAGGATCTATGATATCACCAATGTTTTAGAGGGAATTGATCTCATTGAGAAGAAGTCAAAAAACAGCATTCAGTGGAAGTAAGCCATGTCAATTCTGCAAATTTTTGTGTGCTCAAGAGCAACAAATATTGCCTCTTCCCCCTTCTCCTGAGTAGATACAACATAAAATTAATGTTATGCTCACCAACGAGCAATACGGTATTTTAGAATTACAGCAAAGTTACAAATGAACTTTTATTTGTCTTCCCTTTAACTTGTGTCTTTGATATATAAAAAGTCTAGAGCATACAGGAGAGAAACTTTCAGAAAACTTGTGCTACTTTACAACTAGTACTTGTAGTTGAAAAATTTAGATGAATCTGGGAGGGGCATTGAGACACACTGTCTCCACCTGCCTACATCCTGTAGTCCATGCCTATTTCTTCCTGGGTCACTGAAGATGAAAGCTCAAGCTAAGAGTTAAGAGGGGAAGAAAGTATCTGAAAACCAGCTCTAATGCAGAAAAACCCCTACATTCCAAAAGAAAATAAATTTCAGTAGAGGGAAATTCTAAATTTGATCTGAATTTTTATTAAGAATTTTTATTTTTCTGTTAAATCAGTGCTGGTAAGGTAAATGTTCATCTCCCTAATATTAGTATTCCCTGAATATTAGTAGATATTCCAAAATTTTGAAAACAGTCTTAAGAAATCATCTTTGCGTGTTTGCTTTAGATTTTCACTTGTGGTTTCATGCACCCTTATATCTTTTTAAGAGGAGTAGGTGCTGGCTGCAATACAAAAGAAGTCATAGACAGGCTTAGGTATCTGGAAGCTGAAATTGAAGATCTAGAGCTAAAAGAAAAAGAATTGGATCAGCAGAAACTATGGCTTCAGCAAAGTATCAAGAACGTCATGGATGATTCAACGAACCACCAATATCCTTTTACATTAATTGCGTGTATCTTGGAACTAGAATTAAAGTAACAGTTAAAGTATAGGTATTGGATAAAGCATAACGTAGTCCATCTTATCAAGAAGCAAGGAAAGGCAGATATATTTTTCTGGTTTTGGTTGAAAAAGAAAGAAAATATAAATCTTATTTACATGACTTTTTAACTTCTCTGACTGTATGATTGGATCTGAAAATAATTTAGCACACACACACACACACACACACACACACACACACACATATATTTGGCAGTAATTTTTAGTCCATAGTATAATCCTGGTGTCTTATTTTAAATTAATTCTGTTGCTTTCTGGCACTTGAATTTATACTTTTTACCGGTGCTTTACGTGAATCTTTTTTTGTGTTGCTTCCTTCTCTTGAAAAGGTTAAGCTATCACCCAAAGATAAATAGAGTTGACAAAGTCCTGAAGCTTGTTGGGTTTGAAATTGGAAAAATATCCTGCGTGTAAATACCCCATGAGCAGAGAGCTACAGCTTCATTGCTCGTAGCCATGTGTTTAGTTGTCTTGCAAGATTATTGAGCAAAATAAGACACCTGAGATTGGGAGAAGGAAAGTGCCCTTCTTATCTATAGCACCAGTGATAAGTACTTACAAATTACTTGAGTTGCTCTACAGAAACTGTTCCTATGAAATGGATTTTGTAGCAAAGGAGACTGAAGTTAGCTGTTAGGAGAAACTTTGCTTTGGGAGAGCTAGCAGTGGAATTGACCCCCCAGGGAGGTGGTGGAATATCCGTTACTGGAGGTTTTCCAGAAGAGGGGAGGCAAACATCTGTTTAGAATGTCTTAACAGTTGATCTACATTGAGGGAGGGAGTGGGATGGGACAGCAGGTGAACTCTCATGTCCCCTCTGGCAGTATATTTGTGTGATTCTGGGAAGTCCTGATACGTACTTGAATTCTGTGGTGTCAAGTTAAAAAGGTAAATGGTATTCCTCAAAACAAGATTTTACATGTTTTCCTTTTTTAGAAGAATCTCTTCTCATTCAAACTACACTTTTTTTTTTCTTCACAGATACAGATTTTTTTTCTTTAGAAGACAGAACTTTGCTGTTTTTAACTAGCCATCCTGAAAGCCAAAAATCATGCCTTGATTACACCTCTGAGTAATAGCAGTAAGTTTATAGTTGAGACTCAGTTTGGACAAACGTCTTTCAAAGGGTAACAAATACCAGTTTCATGTTGCTTTAAGAAAAATGTTCCTTGACATAAGTCACGTTTTCATATGTCACCCATGAAGATATCTGCAACTGCTTCAATGGTAAGTTGCCGCTAGGCTGTTATTTCTTAAAATGAGAGATTTCTTGATCTTCCTCTTGAAAACTAACTTGCTAACTAATCTGCTTTTTCCCTGCAAGTATTTAAAATTTACAAGTATTCAATAGTGATTAGTACTAAGTAGATGTCTCTCGTAATGTTCATGACTAGCAAGTTCTGTCATTTCTAGGTGTAGTCACAGATTGTACAGAATGAAAGCTCAGCTGTTTTTTGAGTACTGGTTTCAGATGTCTTTTTCTGTATTCATACTTTGCAGTGGCTTACCTCAGGCTGTTAATGGAACCAGGGACAGGACATGTTGGTCCGTCCCACCAGAAAGACCAGACAGGTCCAAATTTTATAACATTTTCTGGTGGCAGCTGCAGCCAAAAGGAGCTCCTGATGATGCTGTATAAATGGAGCCAGCTGAAGTTCAGTGATGGGGCACAGCTACTAAATCAAAAAGATTCCTACTGTACAGGAGGCTTGAAGAAATTGCCAACAATTGCTGGCAAAAGTTACTTCCCTTGACATCTCCTGATCCTGGGACACCCAAGACAGGATTGTTGTTTAGCCTCCAGCTTGGCTCAGAACTACCTCTTCTTTGCCACAAAGAAGGTTGGGGTTTTTTTTTAATTAAAAAACCCCAAAACTGCTGCAGAGTTTAACAAAAATAAGCTGTTACTAAAAGAAGTTACTCATCACAAAATGTGGAGGCATCTAGTATGCCAGTCACATAGTACTTCATGTGTCTCTTAGGAGGCAGAGAAAGAAAAGCATTATTCCAAGTTACGGACAAAGGGGAAATGATGTACAGGTAGGTTAGTGACCTGCAGTGTAAGGCAGGTTGTGCTGTTGAGGTACTTATGATCTCCTGACTTTAACCAATACATTTTAGTGTGCATAGTAAGCCACAGGTGAGTTTGATAGCCAGCTGCTACATCCCATTTGTATGTGCTGCAGAAGCTGAGGGCTTAAACACTTGGAAGTGCTGGCACTGAAGATGATCATTAATACATTTTCTTCCTTCTGTTAAATCTCTCTCTACTACCACTGTTCTTCAAAGCCATAAAGTGAGCTGGACCAGAGAGCTGCTTTAGCTGAAAAAGAAGCTAGTTAAATATTTTCACCTCACATTATGCATACCACTAGGAGATCTGGGGACAGTAACAAACAGGTAAAGGAAGTGGTAAATCTTGTACTGCTACGAGTACGAGAAAAGGTTCTTGCAACTATGGTCTAAATATTGGAATTTTGTGATTTATATTATGTGGTGGTGCCTTAGAGAATTACCATATCTCATTTGAGTGGATACTATGCAAGACTTAAGAAAAATATGCACACTTAACACTTTCTTTAAAATTGATATTTAACCAGGAGACACACTTCTAGCAATTCAAGCACCTTGTGGTACACAGTTAGAAGTACCTATACCCGAAATGGTATGTACTGGTGGTTTCTTGTTTACCTAAGAGTTCTAGAGGAACAGCGGAAAAGAAGAGCTACATTAGAGCAGAGGATTTATGTCTGTGTGTAAGAGGGGTAAAAAAACTAAGGTTGTTTGAGTTGAGAAGGGAGAGGCCATGTGGGAAAAGTGGGTTTTGTACACCTAGAGTAATGATAACTCTGTCTTATATTAAAATCAAGATGCAGTAGTGGGTTTCTTTGCCCTCCCTTCTCTCTTGCTTTTAAATGTTGTAGTTTTCCAAATTTTACATAATTGTCATGAATCCCCTTGAGAACTTATTAGCAGTGACTTTTATGTGTCAAATTTCTCTGTCGCAGTTAAAACAGATCTTTTACCAAAAAGCTTTTCCATTTAGTTTTAGGTTTAGGTTTAGTTTAGATTTAGTTTATGTTTAGTCTCGTGGTACTAGACAGGATAGAGAAACAGACTGCACTCTCACTTTCCCCAAAAGGCTGAAATGGGCAGGAGGCCAAATTACTTACCTCTGCTCATCTTTAATTGTTGTTGTTGTTGTTGTTGTTGTTGTTGTTGTTGTTGTTGTTGCAGTGCTCTGTTTTATATTGGGTTTATATGGTTGGGAGAGAGGATTGTATGAAGCATGATAGCCACTACACTTGTAGAAGGCTGAAATTCACCTGAGAAGTTTCACAAGCTATTTTTAGTGAGGCTAAGCACAGTCTAGTATCATAAGAGCATCCAACGCTAGAACCGTGAAGCTAATTGGTGGTACTATCTCTGTCTGTCTCTGCTGAAATCAGTTTAAGCAATGGTAAAGTGCTCAGTGGGACCAAAGTTAGCAGCTGTGATGTTGGGGTGGAGATTTTTTGGCTTTTTGTAAGGGACTAAAAGAGCTGATCTTAAGTCTTCATCACCAAGTTCAAACTGGATGTTTTTGCTTTGGTTCCCATTTCCTGAGGCTTATTTTCCACTTTTCTCATTCTAGAACATACTTGCTGAAAACCTGTTTGCTGAATTAGCCACTGTGGAGTCAGTGGTCTCATTGAGACTAGCTAGAGGAAGCTAGTCCTAGCTGTATTGCTTAATTAATTTGCCAAAAGAAGGCCTGGCAAATGAGCTAAGAAATCGTTTCTACTGACTCGTGGTCCTGTGTTCACTCAGTCTTGGTGATATATCCGTTTTAGGATGCTTGGTTTCAACCAGGATCATTCTGAAGCTCCGTCTAAAAAGAAAAAAATGTAAATGTGCAGAAATAACTATCATTGTTCTTATTGATAAGATGTAGCCCTGCTATAAGTCTCATATGACTTGAATTCAAGCTTAGTTAAACACTTCAGATTGTGATTGTGTCCTCTGTAGCTGTTCTGGTCAGGTAAATACATTACAGGTTTGTAATCTGGTTTGGTTTTGTTTTTTTTTTATTAGATCACATGTATTAATTTAAAATATTTTTTCCTGAATATGATTCGATAAGATCTAACTAGAAAAGCACTGTATTTATCTTCTGCATCAGTTTGAGAATTCTGTTCAAACATCTTCATTACTTTCTGTGAGAAATAACTCTATGCAGTTACTGTTACATTTTGTAAAGTTCCAAGTTCTCAAGGAACGGTACTTTCATAATACACCACCTTTACAGGGACAGAATGGACAGAAGAAATACCAGATCAATCTCAAAAGTAGTTCAGGACCTATCCATGTGCTGCTTATAAATAAAGACTCAAGCTCCGCCAAGCCCATGGTGTTTCCAGTTCCTCCACCTGATGACCTTGCACAGCCCCCATCTCAACCTGCAGCTCCAGCCACCCCCCTTAAACCTGCTACAGCTCCTCAAAATCCACCAGAACAACATGATCTGAACCAAGGACAGGAGTTACCGCAAACAGCAGTTGCGGACACACCATCAGGTGGGTCCAGAGTTTTTCCTACCTCAGATGGGTGGGGAAGCTCAGGAGCTGGAGGGAAAGAACTGTTAGAAAAGGTGGCAGATAAAGGAAAGATCAAGAATTTGTGCAAGGTAGCAGCTGTCTGTTAAGAAACTACCCCAAGGGCTTACTACTAGCTCTCAGGCTACAGAGAAGCCTCTTCCTCTTCTGTCTGCTGAAAGAGAAGACAGCTTCCCTTGTAGCTTATCATTTTATACTGAACAGGTTTTGGATGTGATCCTGTTAATTATTCTGAGGTGCTTCTCCTGAGTGCAGGATGCAGTGAAATTGCCGAGCTCTGATGGAAGATAGGATTTGAACCACGTACCTTTTAATGAGACAGATAATACAGGCACCAGTTCCCCTTTTGTGCCACAGGGTCGCTTATCTTCTTTCACGTAGCCACAGTGAGAGACTCCCTGAGTATCAGGTGTTTTTTTCATAATAACAGGAGGATAATAGGAAAATGTTTAAGAAAATTATGTCAGTGTTACATACTGCATTTCTGAGGGGTCCTGATAAAACTCTGCCTGTGACTTTGGAAGGGGGAGGCTTCTCTTGCCTCATTCCAGACATTGGCCATGTTCTCAAAAGACAAAGCTGGGTGCAGGCGTTTTGTGTTCCCTTTTACCGTAACAGACTTCATAACGTGCCTTTCTGTTTTTATTACAGACGACAGTGTGCAGCAGAGCAGTACAACCCCAGCAGCTCCTTACTCCAGCCTTCCAGAGTCGGTGTTGTACCCCAGCCTTTCAGGAGATGTCGCCCAAGCTACAACTAGCTCAAGTGACTACCAGGGCTTGCTGCCCCTGGATGTTAACTGTATCCTCAAGCCAAACTCATTTGACATAGCAAAGATGGAGGAGCCCACAGGTAGGAAGCAGTAGTGACTGTTTAAATGTTATTAGTTTCCTGAGCCCTTCTTTATGACCGAGTTACTGATGAGTTACACAGAGAAAACGACAAGCTTCTGTTCATCTAATGAAGCTGCTGAGCCAGCTCTAAGTAGCAAACTTATTTTGACCAAAATACCTTTCTCTGCCACCAGATCAGATCTGTGTTATACATGGTTCTAGGGTTATAAGGGATTACTGGGAGAAATCTATCAGGAAAAAAATGAGGAATACAAAGATGGAATCTATTTTACATACGCATGGCATGCTATCGCTATCTCTACTTCTCTTACGCTGTGCACGAGCCATACTGTACTTTGCAGTTCAGTGTTTTAATGAGTCCGTGTCAACTTCCATAAACACATGCTCCTGTCTTTTACAGGAAATATCAGTGGGGATATTATTGATGAACTCATGTCTTCTGACGGTAAGTATTTTAACATCTTTACTTTTTTAATAATTGCAAGTGGCAGCATGGTTTTTGTGTGAAGAGCACTCGATAGGTGTCTGTTAAATCTGATGCCAAGAGTCAGTATGAAACTACTTCTTCCCCCTGTACTGCCTCCTCTATCTTTGTCATTCTTGTCTTTGCTCCCCTTTCCATTCCCTGCAAGTTTTATTTAACAATCAACATATGAGAGCCTTAATCCAGAAAGCACTTACATGCATGAGTAACCCACCAGTCCTTAATTCAGGAACAGAGAAAGAACAGGCTGATGACTAGAGTGCTGCCTTAAAAAAAAGTTCTGGTTTAATTCTGTTCTGCCTCAGGCTTCCTGCAGGAGCTTTGAGTAAACATTTCAGAGCATACATGCCTGCATGCAGACCTATACAGGGGCAGCTGTGGCACACTGATAGAACAAAGGTCACCCCTTTCTGCTCTTGCACCTTCGTAGCCATGTGAGTACAGAACTAAACTACAGCTAGTAGGTTTATATGCTCCCTGCCTTGCTGCTTTAGCTTGCTGAGGTGCCAGGTAAAGAGATGAACTCAGCTGGCATTATTCCTCTCTCCCTGTAAATATGCTGCTGTGAGCAGCCTGTGCTATTATCTGCCCTTTAAGCAGACAACCTCAGAGCTTATCAGAAAGAACCAAGTAATTATAAGATTCGAGGGGCAAGATAGCATTATGTGAAAGTGCCAATACATAGCTACAATGGAAACAGTATCCATTTTTAGAGCATGTACAGCATGCACAGCTCATCTGCACTAGGTTAGTGTTCCTGAGGTGCAGCATGAGGGCTGGGGCTTCTTTTCTTGCGTGCCCTCCCCAAAGATGACATGAAATCCATGCTTGAAATGCAGTGCACAGAGAAACTGCTAGCCTTCACTTTTCATTTGTAAAATGGGGATAATGTTAAATTCCTTACTTCAGCTTTCAAATATTTATAACCTTATACATGCAATACAGCAACAAGACAAAGGAATTACAAATATGAATGATTGCTTTCTGATGAAAGTTTCAAAAGCTGCTCAGGCACTCCTTTGCTGCAGAAGAATTTAAGTTCATATTCCACAGCTATCACTCCGTTCCAGCAAACACACTTAAAATACTAAGCAAAAAATGTAGACGTGTCACTGCCTTAGTTTGAAGTCAATACAGGTATTCACAGTATATATCCTAGCATGCTTGTCAGATTATCAAGACTATTTTAATTAAGACTAACCATGATACTGCTGATGACAAACACTGAATTATGAGATAGGGCTGATATTCCAGAAGTGTTTTAATTTAAACTAAACTATTCCTGCTTTACAGTTTTTCCTCTCTTACGACTCTCTCCTACTCCCGGAGATGACTACAACTTTAACCTGGATGATAATGAAGGAGTCTGTGATCTCTTTGATGTGCAGATACTAAATTATTAGATATTGTGTCAACCAGACTACTTATCTACCTCTAACTATAACATTCTAGACTTCTTCATAACCTAAGTATTTGAATAATGAATGTATAACTTCTTAGTTCACTGACTCTGGGAGTATATTTCCTTTTGCTTCCTTTAACTACTTCACAAAACAAATTCCACAACCAGAAAAAAGGGCTTTTATCAAAAATTCTGGCACCTTTTTTTCACCTGAGTATCCTCTGTGTAATGCAAGTATTTGGAGTTTTCTTCAGTAAGAAAAGTAAAGATGCTCTACAGCCTTTTGATCATTAAAAAAAAAATGATTAGGCTTCTTGCTTACAGTTAACAGCATTTTCTTTGAAGCTTTACTGCCAAGAAGCTTTTTTTTTAACCTTTCAATCCATTTTGAAGCTTTCACTGCCACGCTGAAAAGTGAAGGATGTCAACTTGAGTTATGCTAAACTGTTTCAGTGAACCAATTTTGTGAAGTGCCTTCTGTTTTAGCACTTTAAGTTTCTCACACTGACTTCTGACATTCCACTTTCCTAGATGATAGGAAAGGTCTGTTTGTAGTTTGTATTAAAGTGTGCCAATACTTGTATATTAACAAGATTTTTTTAATAAAATTGTACAAACAAAGCCATCAGTATTTGTGATCTTCATTTCTTGCAATCCCTCCATTGTCCATTATGTATTACAACTGAGACAACAGGTTTGTAGCAGCATCCACATTTGCTGGTTCCTCTTCCAGATTTGTAGAAGCCTGAAAAAAAAAGAGTTTCAGTTTAAAGTAGAAAGCAATTTCTTCTTACTCTACTTGGCAGAAAAACACTAGTAAATATCCCTTGTCTAGAAGATTAATTTTTTCTCTATGTATTTAATTTAGGCTAATTTTACAGTCATAATTCAATAATTTGGGGCATTACAGGATTCACTAAACTTGTCAGATAAGCAGCTGACACTTTATGCTTCAGGAGAAAGACAAACTATCATGTTAGTAATGTAACATACACGGCCAAATAGAAATAGGCTCAGCTTTTAGTTCAGAAGTGCTCTCAACAACGCTTTTGCAACTTTAAAGAAAATACAGTCCGAGTGATCAAATGCAACATTATGTCACATACAGCCCTACTAGCACGGGAGCAGTGGTGCAAGTCTGAGTTCCTGGCTGTGTGCAGTAACAAACCAGCAGGGACAGGGCCGCTGGCACCAACTGCCTTGAAACCCTTGCTCAGCCTCATCCTGTTCTGGCAGGACTGTCACCTGTGTTTCATTTTTCCCTCAGCCTCTCCTTAAGTTACTTGATGCTTCTTTTGTTCCTTCCAGCCATACAGAAACTCGGTCACCCCAGGCACGGTAAATCATGCTCAACTCGTGTGCTTCTCCCAACTCCCTCTACTTCCCCCAACAGCCAGCGTGGATTGATGTGTACCTTAACCACTGCTTTTCTCTCTCTCCCCCAAACCATTCCTGGAGCATCAGAGCCAGCATTAAGAGTTTATATGAAAGAGCTTGTCAGCAATTAAATTCCATTAATTATTTCTTGCACAAGACTGCACGTAGCCCTTTTTCAAAGGCTAGACAAAGGAAGACAAGTGAAACACTGTCCTGAACCCTAAGTACTACAGGCAAGAGCTCTAGTACAGAAATTGCTGTTCAGGTGTTGCTACTTCTGATGAGAGAATATGAAGGCATAGGAATCGGGAACAGAAAAAGGCAGAGCTGTTTCTTTGGTTCAAAGCACTATCAGGTACTTTATGTAAAGAACAGCAAGGTTCATCCTTACTTTCTGTGTCTATTCATGTTGTGACATAAGTCTCAAATGAAGGGGCTGGAGCTGGAATTAACTTTTTAAAAAAATCAGTTAAAAACCAACTAGAACATAATTTAAAAATATGTTTTGGAAGCATGCTACTGCTTGGCTGCCCACCCTAGTCTCTCATTACTTTAGTAGTTAAAGTAGTTTTATTACTAGTTAAATAGCACTTGAATATGCTAACTGGATTTCAACATTACCACAATTGAAATTAATAAAGCTGGGCTTAAAGCTTTAAACCAACTGCATGAATTGCCTGCAGTCTTAGAGCTAGAATATAATGCTTTGAACATGCACATTCCTTCCACTTCCCTCCTCAGATTTTCACAAAGGGAAATTACCTGATGACTCTTCTGAGGTTCTGCTGCAGTGCCTTTTGATATCTGCTGTACTTCTTTCTGAACTTCAGCAAATGCTTTATTTATTGTGCTAACTTTCTCAGCGTTTCTAATGTTTATCTGGGAAGAAAAAACATACACACATTGGTATTTTTAACAACTTCCACTGGCATGAGGAAGTGCACTATTTTTGTACAACAAGTTCTATATGTGTACCTTCCAAAATTCCTTTTTAGTAGGTTGATTCTGTATTTAATTATATCATCTAGTCATGTAATACTAATGTTCTAATAAACTGAAAACTATGAAAGCAGTTAAATTTGTTCTATTGGAAAGGAGGCCCATAGTGATCCAGAAACAGAACACAAACCAAAAGTCAGGCTGCAGACAGGCCGTGTGCACCGCCCTCAGCTCCTGTTAGCGGGATCGGAGCTACAGGAAGGGTTCCTTCCCTGTGATGGGTTGACCCTGGATGGATGCCAGGTGCCCACCAAAGCTTCTCTATCACTCCCCTCCTCAGCTGAACATGGGAGAGAAAACATAACAAAAGGCTCGTGAGTCAAGGTAAAGACAGGGAGATCACTCAGTAATTACTGTCACAGGCAAAACTGACTCAGCTTGGGGAAAATTAAATTTAATACCAATCAAATCAGAGTAGGGTAATGAGAGATAAAACCAAATCTTAACGACACCTTTCCCACACCCCACCCTTCTTCCCAGGCTTAACTTTACTCCCGATTTTCTCTACCTCCTTCTCCCCAGCAGCATAGAGGGTTGGGGAATGGGGGTTGTGGTCAGTTCATCACACATCTCTGCTGTTCCTTCCTCCTCAGAGGGAGGGGACTCCTCACACCCTTCCCTTGCTCCAGCATGGGGTCCCTCCCCCAGGACACAGTCCTCCACAAACTTCTCCAATGTGAGTCCTTCCCATGGGCTGCAGCTCTCAACGAGCTGCTCCAGTATGGGTTCCTTCCATGGAGTGCAGTCCTTCAGGAACAGACTGCTCCAGCGTGGGTCCCCCACATGATCACCAGTCCTGCCAGAAAACCTGCTCCAGCGTGGGCTCCTCTCTCCATGGGGCCATGGGTCCTGCCAGGATCCTACTCCAGTGCAGGCTCTCCAATGGGACACAGCCTCCTTTGAGCACATCCACCTGCTCTGCTGTGGGGTCCTCCCCAGGCTGCAGGTGGAGATCTGCTCACCGTTAACCTCCCTGGGCTGCAGGGGCACAGCTGCCTCACCAGGGGCTGCACCACAGGCTCTGGTGCCTGGAGCACCTCCTCCCCCTCCTTCTTCATTGACCTTGGTCTCTGCAGAGCTGTTTCTCTCACATATTCTCACTCCTCTCTGTCTGCACTTGCACAGCAACGTTTTCCTCTTCTTAAATACATTACCCCAGAAGCGCTACCACCATTGCTGATGGGCTTGGCCTTGGCCAGCGGTGGCTCCAACCTGGAGCCGGCTGGCACTGGCTCTGTTGGATGCAGGGGAAGCTTCTGGCAGCTTCTCACAGAAGCCACCCCTGTAGCCCCTGCAAGCTACCAAAACCTTGCCATGCAAACCCAATACAGTTTGTAAATGATCTTACCATTTTGAATTCTTTCAGTAGTTTGCCTTTCAACATCACACCTTGCATTCCTATGTGTTAATATAGGTCTGGCCAAGAATGTCTACCAGATTTTGTTGTGGTATTTAAAGAAACTTCTATGACTGTACCAGACCAGGATGTGCATCGGATCCCTGGACACCTCAGCCTCACTAGCCCAAATCTGCCTTCATAAGTTATTTCAGCAAAGATGCTTCCTTTCAAAGGGGAGGAGCTAAGACATGGACATGTGCTGTGCTCTGGGGACAATAATCTGTGGTAGCAGGGTGGATGCAAGGGGGCATAAACTCCTTCACTGCTGCAGCAAAGTAAGATTCAGCTGCTCTCAGCCCTAGCACCTGTTGCTTCTGAAGCACCAAGTCTGGAACAAGATTGTAGCCAGATAATGTCCTATTACATTGCATATGTTCATACACCTTCAGGCAACCCCAGATTTCAGGATGGCTACTGCTGTTCGAAAGGCTACCCCTGTAATTCACCCTTCGGCAATTTACACAGGCAGAAGCAAACTGTGAATGGTTACACATATTCATTTTGCTTTCAAAGCTACCATAATTTCAGAGCATGTACACATTAACATTAATTCCACTTACTCTGGGTGATCAAGAGAACTAGCAGTGGCAAGAGGCTGATATAACAAGTCTACTCAGATTATCACTTTAATCGATAACAAACTGGACAGTGACTTGAGAAATACAGACTCAGCTCCTAGGTCAAATGCAGAGTGGATGGGACTGTGGGCAATGCAATTTACAAAGGTTTTCAGTTTCCCATCAGGGCTTGTTACCATTTTCCAGCTTCACAGGATTGCTGAAAGGATCCAGTCACTTTTAATACCTGATATCCTCAGCTACTCTGGCAGGACTCCTCCACAGAAAGAGGCTCTGTAGCTAGCATGTGTATCTATATCAGAAGTTGTTTGAATAGGTTTTCATCTATTAAAGAATAAACATATTTTAACAAATTTTCCTGAGCATCTTCCTATACTGCTATATAACTAAATCCCCAAAGGCTTAATGAATTAAAGAATACAGCTTCAAAGACACAGAATAAAATTTTACTCCTAATAAGCTACTCACTTTTCATGAATATGATTTTTAAACTTGTTTCTCTCTTTATTATTATACAGAACCCTCTAGACTAAGTGGAGGTGTGACGCCAGCTACATGAAACTGTTTATTTCCAAAGTTTGTTACATTCCTGTCTGTCTACCAGATTAACTTGTCAAGTGGCTTTAGTTTGTAGGGGAAAATTTGAAATGACCTTTTTTTAGAGTGGCTCTTTGACTCTTTTTGCCCAGAAGACTGCAACTAAATCTAATGGGAACAATAAGCCACTAATTTTCTGTTTTTATTATCAGATGCCCTTCTAGAGGGCCCAGCTGAACTCAGCAGATTGCACAGCTCAGGCTGGAGGCAGGGTTTGAGAATAAGATGACTTGCTGCTACCAAGAGGAAAACCCTTGCTTAGATCACGCCCATCCCTCTTCCCTTGCATCACTGCTAGCCACAACGCACTCACTCCCTCCCCTGGGCAGTGGTGCTCTCCAGACATGAAAATGGTAGAATATTGGTTTTGCTTGTTTACTTTTCCATTCCTTCAGTATGTAAAATCAGCTCACAGAAGGGTCTGCAGAGCATCACAGTCTATCTAAGGTGCAAGAAGAGGGAAAAGAGGGATTAAAGAGTAAAACGTGGCAGTGCGTGCTCTTAGATCTATTCACTGCACCTCACTGACATGGTTTTACTTGACAGCTAAGACAACTAACAGCTACCGGATCAGAAAAGGTTCCATCCTTTCTGGTTCTTCCCCCCTAAAACGTTTTCCTTTGTGCTCATTCATAATTAAGTTTGTTCAACCTGCCAACCCAGAACAAAAAAAACAAAATGCATTTTTAATTGCTTTTGCTGCTGATTTTAGCAAGTTGAACCACGTGAGTGCCTGAGCCAGCATCAAGCAAAGCTGTGGGAACAGAGCCCCGGCCTGGAAAAGGGGCCTGGGGTTGGGAACCTGTTGGAAAACAGCAGGACTTCCCCTCACAGTATCTGTGCCTGGTGGTTTCGATCAAGCCATTCTGTTAAACCGTGCCCTGAATTACATCATCAGTGACGCTGCAAGCGTGGCCTAGGAAAAGCAAACTTGCTGAACTACGGCTGTTGTCTTTAGCATCGGGTTCCCTAGGCCATACTGAAATGCCATCAGATACTTTCTAAATGACCCCCCTCAAAAAGAACAGATAGAAGTCTTCTGTGGTGGACGCTTGCAGAGATCAGTCAAATAACATTTTTTGTGTTTCCCTTTTTGAAGATGATGACACCCATGCATAAACCTAATTTTCAGGTGGGAACTGTGTACTTTGCAATGTTGTTCCCAGGAGAAAACTGCCCATAAAGTAGCTCTACCGGGTCCGTCACAACCGCTCCCTCCGCCCCGCAGAAGAGGCCTCAGAGGAGGAAAGGCCGCACCGCCCCGGCCCGGCCCGGAGGGATCCCCGCGGAAGCGGCCGGACC